>NW_028186367.1:8828-197944 GCF_003343005.1 Rhea americana | reverse complement strand
TGAGGTTCCCATTTCCTTTTTTGTTGTCATTACTCAAGTGGAAACAAGCATTCAATGACTTTAGAAAATAACACACTGAAGTTGAAGGAGAAACTAGATGCTGTAAAAGAGAAACTTTAGAGATTCCAAACATATTATACATTTATAAGGAAAAGAACAAGTCCTGTGATAAAGCGTTAGAGGAGACATTTAAAGCTTTGGGGCATTATCCAACCCTACTTTCTGGTACAAGGTAGGCAATTGAAATATTTGTCTGATCTGCCCTTGGAAGTTTTATATTGCTCTGTAAAACATCTAGTACTGCCTGTATGAGAGACAGGTACAGACTGTACATCCTGCTCCAGGCAGACATGAGGTGGCTGAGTTTCTAAGGAGGTTTCTGTAGATCATATGCTAACAAGAACTTGGAAGAATTAGTATAACAATATATCTCCAATTTGCGGGGGAGATGATAGCAAGTAGAGAGAAGGAAGACCAGGCAGGAAAGAACTGGGACATCAGGAGATTTGGGAGACAGTTTAAAATAGCACTGCTCAGGAGTGCAGTAGCTTTATGGGTAAGTAGGCACATAGCTGTGTGCAAGGAGTTTGACTCTTGGTGGAATTTGTGTGTGCAGCCTGTGAGCTGCTGTGGTTAGACTAGTGCTTGTGGCATTCAGTGGCCTTACTTCCCTTCTCCAGGATGTGCAGAGAGTCTGTCTGCTGGGCCTATTGGTACATGTTGATGGATCTTGGTAGAAGCTGGATTATTCCCGGTATACTTTGTTGCTGGAGTGTTGCTGTTCTCATGGCTTGGCAAATCAGCAAGGACATCGCCCGTCTTCGTAACTCTGCAATTGCTCCATAGTGAGCCCTTCAAATGTAACAACCCCATATGAAACTCATACTAGCAAAGAGCCCTTGGCTTGTGACAGAGCCCAGAATCACAGGTTGGGAACCCACCATTTAGAATAGATCAGTGTCAACAGAAGTTTTCTTATGTCCTCCTCTAGAAGCAGGATGGAGCAAGACAGAGGGTGCATTTTCCTTCTTGTTTTTGCATTTACCTCAAGTAACAACGGTTTTGTCCAGCCTTCATCATCCCACCCTCAGATTGGGTGCCCTCAAGTTTCTTGCTTCAGGTGGATTTGGACCCCTTGGCCCCATTTCCTGAGGGTGAGGGTTGGACGCTAGGAGAGTTCTAACTAGTTCACAGTCTAACTCCTGGATAGAATTCCAGTCCTGTTTCTCCTTCAGACTGGGCYGATGGCTGGAGGACAGCAGAGCATGAAGGTATAAAAAAAAATCATACCAGCAAGTGTGAATCCAATTCCAAATCAGAAATTAAGGAGAACATCCATCCTGCCACATGAAAGGTGGCTCCATGGTACAGGAGGTCCTGCCAAGAGCTTTTTTTGGCTACACAGTCAAAACTTCCCTTTGCCTAATTTTCCATTGCTCCTGGGCACAGTATGTGCCTTCCTGGAGCACCCCCGATAACCCTCCCTTTGTGTTACTGTTTCATTTAAATTATATTGGAGACTCCTTCAGCCCCGTCCAGGGAGAAAGGCTTTCCCTCCTTGCCAGGGGACTATGTAATACAACAGTTTCTGCCAGTACTGCTCTGCGGGGGCCAGGAGAGAAGCAAGAGGGACATAATGTGCTCTCCACAAGGGAAGCCCATCCTATCAAGGTCTGCTGGGGCTTGCTCGGCTGCTGGCATAGTTGCCTCTCCCAAGTTTTACAGAAATTGATAAAGTCAGACAGCTGGATGAAAGAGCACAAATACCCTAAACTTAAACATGCTATTGAGCAGCTGAAGTCAGGACATAAATAACTGCACTCTCACTTTCATGTTTATCATACAATTGCAACAGGACCATATTTGGAATAAATATTCCAATATTTGAATGCAACATGTGATTGGAGTTTATCTGTTGTTATGTTTTGAATAAATATTCGGGAAACTCATTATTTCAGTTATCTCCCTCTTCTCACTTTTCCCAAAATGAGGTGGAGCTAGGAAGTTTGGACGCTGCTGGAGCTGTATTTTATGTTTTTCAAAGCCTTTCCCTGAAACTGAGCTCAGCACAGTTATTTCCTGAATCATCCAGGAGGCAGGATCTGTGCAGGGGCTGCAACAAGCCTGCCACAGCCAGTGGCTGGTCYCTGCCCTGCACATCAGCCCAGCACGTCCCTGGAGGGATGGTCAGTCTACTGAACCACAACTCCTCTGCGAAAGCCCTAACTAGGTAGGTGACTGCAGCTGCTCACACTGTGGGAGGGGACAATGTGGCTTTTTTGTGACAATGATAAGGGATCAAAGTAAGGCAGTGCCAGGATAGGATCATTTTAACTACTCCATCCAAAATAAGAGAGAAACAGAGCAACCAGTTTTGTTCTCTTTGCCATTGACAGACACCCACTTCTGCCTGGCTCCGATTCCCAGACAGGAAATCCCAGACAGGATCATCCATACAGGATCAAGTCTGGAGCCACCTCCCCTTGGTGGTGCAAAGGAAGCACTGGAGTCATCTCTCAGGGCATCTAGAAGTGTTTATTTCCTGTCAGCACTGTAGCGGGATGCAGGAGTCTAGGTGCTGGAYGAGAGCACTCCGGCATTAAGAGCTGCCTAAACCCAGGCTGAGATAGTCCCTGCTCACTAAAGATCACAGCCCATGTCAGCCCTGGCCTGCCAGGTAGGCCTGGCTATACTCTGCAATGTGGCTCTGGGGTCAGCATGTGGCTTCTGCCACTTCTTCAAGGAACCAGTTAGATGGACTTTTGTGCAAGTCTCACTGGGGGATCAGCAGGTCTGGAGTTTTCTCAGTCCACTTCTATGTCAGGGTGCCAAGCTGTGTGCCAGTGCACACTGCAACCGCCTTGATTTGGCAGGCCCCTGCTCCCCTGAGTGTCTAGAAAACGTCAGTTGACATCATTGCTCTATTTTCCGAAGAATTACACCTACAAAGGGATCAGGATCTCATTGCTTCACTGGGCTTTCCATGATGGTAGCAACTCACTCTCACAAGCCAGGCTGCAGCTACTGCAGGGTTCAGCCTGTGTTGCACTCTACCAGGACCGATGTGAGCAGTGGTGGTACAACTGCTGAGCTACATTGCAAGGTAAAATGATTGCTACAGATCACACCAATGTCCTGTATCGTGTTCTGGATCCTCTGGATCTGCTCAAAATCCTAGTCCTCATTTGCGAAGTATGCTGCATGTTTAGGTGCAGCTCCCTTGGTAATTATCTGCTGGTGTGTGTGAATTCTGCTGCTCCCAAGGGATTGCAGCCCTGCAGCCATCGCTCTACAGGAGCTTKGAATTAAAAGAGATTGCCCTTACTCCCAGACACACTGAAATTGAACTAAGGCATAATTCCTTCAGGCCTCCRGAACACACTGACTTAACCTCACTAAATGAAAATATTTCCAAAGAGTGTTCCCAGAAAAGCATTAAAAGAGTAACATGGCCCAGGATATACACAAAAAGTTCAGTCGGGGCTACTAARATGTATCTGCTATTCTTCCACAAGACATGGGAACTGTATATATTGATAGGCCAGGGGCTGGCAACCAGAGCAAACTTGACCTGAGTCATAGACAGGCAGGTAGTCCAGTGGGCCCTAGGTTATCTTCAGTTGAGTTATTCCTCTAGAGTTAGCTAGAGCTGAATGAGAGCAGCCATGGTATAAAGTAATCACCTGTTGTAGAGTGGTAGTGGCAGGTAGTTGGTGAGCTGCAGAAGTCCAGGCCAGGGTCAGCATCTCCAGTAAGATAGTAGCTCAATGTCAGAGCACTGTGGCATACATGCTAGTGGTTTGTGTGTTGAGGATGGGCTCAGCTGGGATGACAGCACTCACTTTAGTTCCTGTACTATTGCTGTAGTATTGATCCTAGCCACTGATCCCTTTCAAACAGTGAGTGGTCCACTGAGTGCACAAAGGGACTGGCCAGAGCCCAGTGTCACTGGGGACTGCACAAACTCAGGAAAAAACAATTCTTGCTCACAGTGATCCTGGTGCACTTTGAGTTTTAACAGTGTCAGCTACAAGGAGGGTCTGGGGTTTCCCATTACAGTCAAGTGCAGCATAAAAACTTGCTCAAAAACTCTGAAAAGAAGATAAAAAAAATCCAGAGGGTCAAGTCCACTGCAAGGATATCTTTATTTCTAAATGAACGTTCTTAACCAGGATGGCAATTATACTGTAAGAAATTCAGAAATTCAGGTATTATACTGTGGAAGATGCACAAGCTGACCTATACCAACAGCATGGACCCATACATGGTGGGGGGAACTGGCTCATCATCCTATAAACTACTTAAAGAAAGTTGTTCTCTCATTAATACGTGTTACATTTTGGTTGGCATCACAGGCGGCCAGATAAAGTGCTAATGAAAATTTTGACCAATGCTGTCAGCCRGTGAAAATTGATTCAGGGCTCTGCAGACTTCATGTGAGCCACTTACAATGTCCTATGTGACAGTGCTGTTTCGGGGTACTTTTCTCAGTTCTGTGGGATAAGTTTTGTTCCAGGCTTTACAAAAGTGGTTGATCAGTGCAGTGGTACCTTTGTTAAGACAATGTGGATTTGATCAGAGGCTGTATTCAAGGTTAACTTTGCTGGGGAAATACAGTGTTACAAAGTAGCATTTCCCGTGACATTCAGTCTATTTACCCTTTCACTCTTACTCTTACTAAATCAGATCTGGCAGAGAGCATTTTGCTTAATTCCATTTACTTCTAAAAACATGAGTTCTGCAATTAATTTTCTTCTTTCTATTATCCCAGAAATGTTGGTCAACAGGGAGAATAATTAGCCTTCTGGACTATATTTCTAGTGTACATTGGGGTTCTGCATTGCATTGTGTTGCCAACTTACTCCCAGGCATGGGTTGCATTAGAAAAGAAATGGAATCTAATGGCATTACATTTGGAAACTCACATTGTCTCATTTACACTTTACACAATCACAAATACACGTGTGCTTTCACCACTGCCAAAGTACTTGCACATAAATTCACACTCTCCCGTGGACACTATCACTTGCAGTCACAGACACACACTCAGAAAATCATACTTGTGTTCTCAGCACTGCTAGCACTGACTGCAGACCCTAACCTCCCCAGGCTCACACCAGCACAAGCTCACTGTCACATAGTATTTCTTCCTAAGTGTTTTGGGCTTCATATTGGTGGGCCACAAGGTGCTCTGAATTCTTGGAATTGATAGGATGTCATCTCCACAGAGTCTGCAGCATAAATCTTCATCAAATCTCACACTTGCCAAATATCCCATGCTGTAGGCAACACAATTGAGAAATGAACAAACGATTCAAAACATTTTCTTGCATCCTCCTTTCTGTCAGCTCCATGGCTACATCTCCATTCACTTGGTGAMTGGAAACTCTGGGCTATAGAAATCTATTTCTCCCTTCTCCAAAATGCCACTGACCTTTCCCAGATAGCCACCTGCCTTCTTGCAGAAGACAATGCAGGCGTGASCCCAGCCCCCTCTTGTGACTACCTGGCTACTCTTGAGTCTGTGTACAGTACTTAATGGGTCTTATCATTGCTTTTCATGCATGTTGGGGTGCATTTGGAGCATTCCTCTTCCCTGGTTTCACACTAGGGTTCAAATGCTCCATTTATARCAATCCTTAATATTTAGCTGTCCATTTTTGTAACTCCATTTTCACCTCTCAAAAGAAGCAATAAGAAGAGGAGAGAGCTCAGGGTAGACAGGAGGATTGTTCCCTCAGTCTGTTTCAGTATGATCTCCACTGTTTTAGGAGAAGGTCTTCCTGCATAGCTTCTCCCTTAGCTAGGTCCTGCACTGAATGTGACTCAAACCCTGCAGGTTTGAGCTGATCCTAAACACAGTGCTCTTTCACTTGGAGTAACTAACTCGGAACAGCGGGTTGAATTTGTTGACACATCTCAGAAAGATCTCACTGATTAATGTGCTGAATCTCAAATACAGGCTAAGAGCATGAAATCCCTAACAGGGGTTTAGATCAGAGATAGCATAATAATACACAGAACTCTTGGAAACATTTTCAAACCATGTAATGTCTATATTCTTAGTGTTCCTGACAGCGCTAATGGAATCAGCTAGTTGACAAGATCTCTTCTGTATTCAATTCCCTGATAGCTTTTAAACCCCCTTTTCATATGCCCATGATTTTTCCAGTATCATTTAAATCTTCCATGCCTACAGGACCCAGAGTCTCAMGCTTAAAGAGTCATTGTCACTTCTAAGTGCTCTGTGACCAAGAAGGTACAGTGCAGTTTGAAAAGTAGTGTAAAGGATAAGCTCTTTAAAGTGGCAGCAAAGGTTCTGTTTTACTGGTGGAAGGGAAGATGATGCAGGCAAGGAGGAGGCTGTGAACATTATTTCTCAGGTTTTGTGTATCTGTTCTGTTTCTCAGTAGTGTGAGGAGGAGAAAGATGAAATGCTGTTTGATTGTTCAAGGCACATTAAAGAATTCTTACCACTTTGCCTCATCCTGCAAGGAAAGGCATACTAGAGAGCGGCCTGTGAAGTGAATCATTAAATAGCTGTTTCCCCCTGTCAGAGCCTTACATGGTGTATCGCTTAAGCTCATTGCCTTAATCCCTTGCAAAAACTGGGTCAGGTTTTCCTGTTCATATAGCTTTAGCTGCACATGGTCTCAATGCATGGAGCTGCTGAAGAGTTTCCTGAGCTCCTCAAAGAGAGAGAGAGAGAGAGAGGATGGGTTTTAACTTGTGCTGATTATCTGGTCTGTGTTTCATGCTGCATTCATAAAGGGAACAGAGAAAAAGGAGGTGGTGCCCTGCCTTTTCCCACCAAGCCCCACACGTGTCCATGCCATCCTGTTATCTGTCGTAAGGATTCATGGGAGGCWGCCCTGGGATTTCATGCTGAAGCAGTCAGCAATATTTTCTCTGGGTTGTGAGGCAGCAAGGGGGAAGGTTCCCGAACCCCCCTCTGAGTTCTGGCACTGATGCAAATAAATGTGCTGGAAAAGGGCCCTTCGCAGCAAGGGCCGTGCGTGTACACACAATGGCATGTGCTCTCAGGAGGGGATAGGTCCCCATCCAAACCCCACACATAGCTGGCTCCAGAGCCCACTTCACCTTCACCTGACTTGTTTGTGGGCCTCAGCTCACTCTCTCATGCTCTGATTTTATCTGCTTCCCATTTGCTTGTTTTTTGTCTTTGGTCTGTGATTCCCCTCTCCTGATACAGGACAGAGACCTGTTTGCAGTGAGCTACATGGAAGCAAAGCAAGATTGCTCTTGGACTGCATACCCTTAGGAACAGCCATGAGATGGATAACCCCCACTGGCTCTGGCAGAAATGGCCTTCTTAACTTGAGTTGCACCCACTAAACTTGGATGGGGCTGTGGCTTGCTGGTGAAAACCACAAAGCCTGGGTGCCTGTGTCAAGGCATCAGTCACCACCAGATTTAGGCAGGGAACTCAACGCAAATTTGCCATGACCAAGTCAGTTACAGCCAGGGCTGTAACTGGCTTCCCACTGAGTTGGGCCCAGCACATATTTTAGAGGAGAGCACCCAGGGCAGCCATCACCTCATTATGTGGCATGGAGTGGTACTAATGAGGGATTACAGCCCTGTCAGTGGGGCCAGTATAAGCATAGGCTCGACCTGCAGGTGCTTGCTGCAGTCCTGCTGCACTCTGCTTGTGGCAGGTCCTGGAAGGTCCAGYAGGGTGCAGAGTGGCATCCCCTTCCAGCAGCCAGACCATCCTGGCCCCAGACCCTCACCTTCAGAAACCATGAGCTGGCTTTGCCCATCAGCTCCTTCCACCCCGGCACATACAGGGCTGCCTGTTATGAGGGCAGAGATTTGCAAGTGTGTGCCATGGTCAGCATGTGGCACAGGCTGAGGAAGACTGCATGCATTGACTTCAATTTAAGCTCTCCTCATCTTTTCAAAGAGCAGCTTCCCCTATAACCCCTCACAATCTGCTGTGCTGGCCTCGCTGCTGTAGCTGTCAGGAAAGCATCTCTTGTGAGACAGTGCTACAGCCTCTGCCAGTTCCACGGAATACTTCAACCTGCCAACAGCATCCTCTGTGTTATATCCCGATCAAGTAGCTGTCTGCTTTGCAGGCCTGATACTGCCTCACCCACCAGACAGGATAAGATCAACCCCAAGCATCCCACTGTGAGTCCTTCAGGTCATAGTGCCTCAGCCTCCATCCCAGGAGCACCCAAATGCAAGGAGAAGGGAAACAACAGCATGGGGTTTTGAGGATTTACAGGGGCATCTTAGGAACAGTTTGACTGTACCTGAAGCAGATGTATAATACCACAGTTATCTTGAGATCTACAGAAGAAAATCAGTTTACAAAATCTGAGGCTGCACTATCTGATCATGGACTTCCTAATTAAGCCTCTCAGCTCTATTTCTGCTTCCTGCAAGTGCTGTGCCACATTCCATGGTATAACCTCTGCTTTATGCCAGACCTCAAGATGAGCTCCAGTTTATTTAAAACAATGATATTCAGTTTGACTTCTCACGTAATGAGTTCTCTGTGTTATTGTCAAACAACACAGAGGTCTAATTTTTTCTTTCCAGTCTTTAGAAATTTTGGTAACTGCAGAGAACGGAAACTAAACTTCTAAAACCCATAAATCCTTGTTTTTTTTCTGAATAGGCTAATAAATAAATAAATAAATGAACCACTAACAGGCTTCCAATTCCCCACTACACGTGTTAAGGGGCACATCACAATGGTAGATAAGGCTCCCACAACAGGATCTGGTCCTCTTAGTTTCTTTCTGGAGCTCCAAATGCCCTTCAAAACATTGTTCCACTAAGTCTCAGCTGCACTGTACTTCACTACACCTCTTGATGGCTCCTTGTCAGCTAAGCATGGTTACAAAGGCACATGCTGTTTATACATTATTTTAGCTAGAGCAGCAATGTCTCAGTAGTCACTGTACTTCAATATTATGGTTATTAAACTGAGTCTAGGCCATGCTGAAAGCTAAATCTGAGGCAAGCATGCACAGGTTGGTCAAATGTAAGCATTGCTCCCCAGCTGCTACTCTCAGGACACAAGGATGGTTGCTGTATTTCTGAGTAACCTAGACTGCTCTTTGCAGTTCCACTAAAGGGTGTTACCAATCAGTTCCTGCCAAAGGCAGAGACCTATTGTGCTGAGAGCTGAGCAGACAAGTAAATAGCAGGAGAACAGGGCAGACATCAACTGACAGCAAGAAAGTGAAACAGAATGAGAGCTATTTAAGTCTGTATGGGGAGCCTGTACCAGAGAAAGGACATTAAGTATAGCAAGTCAGAATGGCATAGCGGAAACACAACACTTTCTTTCCTTTTCATAGACTTATGCCTGGTTGTTTTCAGCARAAATTTGTTACTAATGATTCTCCTGATTAAAAATATAGGAAAGACAGCAACAATAATTAATACAATTTACCAAGCACGGAGTGTCGSAAGCACTGGTGTTGCTGCTATGGGGATGGTTTCAACTACAGCAGCAGAAAATTTTGTAGAAATAATACCTTTTGTAAGAGCAATGATACTTGGAAATTTGGAAGAAAAAAGTTAGAAGGTTGTAGTTGATCTTGGAGTACCAGAAACTGGCTGAACTGTATTAGTATGGATCATGTCCTCAAGAAGTATGCTTCAGCTCTGAACTGGGAGCTCACTAGCTGAAAATCACAGGGAAGACTGAGATGCACAAGTTCATCACAGGATAAGTATAGCACATCAGTGTAATGTCACCATGGACGAGGCAAATGTAATGCTAGGATGCCTTAAGATGGCTCCTGCCAGCAACTGCAGGGAGGATTTGGGACCAGAGTGCCCTGAAGAGATCATGCCAGGAAAGGTTCATGCAGTTTCAGTTGCCTGCTTCAAGAGAGAGGTGTTCATTGCTCTCTATGCATACATTTGGGGTAAATATTAGGGATTAAGAAGAGCTGCTCTTGACTGTGTAAGCCAAAAATCTTTACGAGGAAAAAAAAAAAGCTATGAACTGGTCACTATGAATTTTATTCTGGAAATGAGGTAATACAGTCTGAAGGTCAGGAGTGAGACACTGGGACAGCCTGCCCTAGAAATAGTGGAAATCAAATCAAATTGCTTTAAAATGGAGRCTTTTCCCGTGCAAAGAGGATAAAGACACGTTCTTGTCTGCCATGCCAGGTCCTGCAAACTGCAGCTTCATGGTTCCTCATTTACACAGGCTGACCAGTGTAMGGGACAACATGCCTTGCACATGGTCTGTAAGGAAACTGCCAGGGACAGAGGAGCTAAGGAGAGAGCTGAATGAGAAACTCTGGTGATTAGTTTCTCATCTCTTCAAAATGCTCTATTTCCTTCCCTCTTTATTTTACTCAATTTGTTGTCTTCCAAGACACACTGCAAGCACCAGGTTTTCCCTGGCTCGGAATTTCTGGGACTGCAGAAAGACTCTCGCAGGGTGTACATGCAGATGGAAAGATTTTCCTGAATGCTCATTCAGTAGCCTTCTGCGCATTGAAAGCAGCAAAAGTTATCTCAGGAATTATCCTATACCAGATCTATGTATCGCGTAGCTCTGCACTTCTTCTTTTAGGGAAGAATATGTCTGCCATGTGTGTACAGCTCCTTCAACTGGTCATTTTGGCTCCTTCCTGAGGAGCCAGGCTGAGTACAGACTCCTTGCACATAGCTCCAGTGATTCCCAGTTCCAGGTAGGGAAAAGGGATTTGCAGACGGCATAGTAATGGGGAGTGAGAGAGAAAAGCATAATCCACAGGACAACTCACCAAATCCTTCATATCATGCACTCAGAGCAAAGAATAGTCAGGAACCTGCTGAGATGTGAGCTAAGGGCAACAAGGATGTGTKTGTTATACATTAGTGCAGGATAGTGACAGCTTCTCTCATACTGAGGAGCATTTAACTCCCCCTTTCCTGGTGAGACTCAGTAGGTCTCCTCACACAAGCGCTTGGCAAAGGGAAGCATGGAAACCCCCACAGCCAGAAATCAGGCTGTTCTCCCAGTGTTCAGCCAATGTACCCTTATTCATGAACAAAGAGTTTGAACAAATATTTTCAACTTGGCTATTTGTTAGCATTCACATTGTGCGATTGATAGTTTAAATCATCTACTATTGTTTCTGTTCCCTAACTGGATGGCTTTTAAACAGGAGACCCAAAAATACACTCTTGTAAGAAATATCATATGAATATTCACTCAGGATGAAATTCATATGCTTCTGCCTTGCAAACATTTGCCCCAGCGTGGAGCAGCTGTACACATGCCCATCAGTATCACCAGCACTCCCAGAAATCCCAGCAAGCTGGATGTCAAGCAATGCTGTGCACAGAACTTGGCAAAGTTCCTGTTCTTTACTATTTGAGTGGCTCCAGGGTGTACTGAACAACTTCTCTGAGCACTGTGAAAGTTTGGGGAGTGTTATGGAGTAAGATATTCTCCAAAGTTTGACCTTTTTATTTGTGAGCTTTCACATCTTCTCTGCATGCCTCGCAAAGGATGAAGTGTCACTTCAGGTGGTTGCTGTGAGCTATGTCCCAGACAACTGCTACTGTCACAACACACATCACTGTCCTGATTACAAACTGTTCAGATCCTGTGAGACTGACCCCATCCCAGCCTCTCCACCTCCTTCCTGCAGGCTGCCAAAACCAGATGGAAACAGCATGTGCAGTATAACCTTCTTGCTCATAACTGTTGCTGTTTGGGCAAGTAAGATCTATGGTTAACAGTTCTGAGCAACTCAAGTTTTGTGTACACTGTAGGCCTTTTTTTTCTCAGYACATGCATGTTCTGCTCCCCCTGAAAACCATTGCTCAACTAGGCAGCAGGCATGTGCATCAGGCAGGTAGGACACGCTGCCTTTGCATGGACTGGCTACAATAGTATCCCCRGTTGAAAAATGACTTTGTGCACTTGTCTGTTTCCGCTCTGCCCATCGCCTAGAGGAAGCAAATGGGTGGGGAAGGAAGATAAAACCACAGGGCAGTGGCCTGCATAACCAAGTATGTGCCAAGCACCCTGCTCTTCCCACTAGCTCAACATCTCCATTTGAAAATGTCTCAGTTYGTCTCACTACAGAGACTTCTGGAAACAGTAGCTGATACCTGTTGTAGCTCTCTGAGTCCTTGCACAGAAAACAGGGAGACAAACACTGCTGTATAATCTCAAATGGATGATAGATCCTGCTATTTGTGTAGGAACAGGATTTTAACTGGCAGGTAAATACTGGTGTGTGGCTGGACCAGACATGATGCAGAGCTACCCTGCAATGACAAGCTCTCTATGTGTATGAGTGCAGTGCAGGGTTCAGACATGCTGGCTTTCCAAGGAAATATTGTGTGAGTTCCTGGGAACTGCTGTGTAACCTCTTCAAGGTACTGGCTGGGCCCTCCTTCAGTGGGGGAGCTGTGGCTGTCAGGCTGCCAGGAAACGCAAAGATGATACTTGCTGGAAAGGAAACCACAAGCAGCTCAGCCAGGACATCTAAGCACAGGGAACATTTCAGGAGCTTGATAGATGAGGATGGGAGTCCTGAGCACAGATAGTTGTCATTGGTGGGGGAGATCTCCTAATTCAGAAACATTTTGACTTTGAGATGTGTTCAGGTCAAAGAAGAAGGCTCTGTATGCGAAGTTGCCAGGGAGGAGGCCAGGTAAGCACAGTGAAATCAGCTTGGAGCCTGAGACTTAGATGTCTGAACAGCTCAGAGCTTCACATCTCTCACTTGCTGCCTGTGAATTAATAAAAATAATATTTCTACAAGGAGGTTTCAGATCCCTCTGCCTCCCACTAGGGATCCCAGACACTTCTGTGTTAATAGCTCAGTTCTCAGGGGCTAGTCAGTTTAGGGGCAGCAGGCTTGGCTGCCAGCCCCTCTGCTGTCTGAGCATCAMCGTGGGTGTATTTGTGCAGGCTTACTGCTCTCCCCTAGCCTGTGAGTTATCCTCCAGCACCTGTATCACTCGACAGGAGCCTGGCCTTCCTTGACAAGGTCACCTTCCAGAGACAAGAAATGCTTGGCAACTGTAATCCCTTCTTATCCTCTCCACTGGCCATACTGAAGCCAGCTCCCTTCTGATGGCCTGGCATCAGCTAGCAGTCAAACATCTGGGAATAGTGGCTTTTGACTCAATGAGTCATCTGCCATGGTTTATTCTCCAGTTTTGCCGAAGGGCTTGACTTGGCTCACTTTTAGCCCAATCCAGCAAMCCCAGCTGCCAACAAGGCTGCCTGAATTATAAATGGAGGGAGAGCACATACAAATGACTGCCTTCCTCRTGGAGGTACAGGTAGTCAGCTGCATCTCCCAGGACTTTTGAGATGATGCCGAGGAAAATTCCCCTTTTGCTGGAGCAGCAGGAGCAGACGGGTCTGGACTGTCTCTCTGTCAGTGTGGGATGTCCCAAGCAGCTGTGCTGTGCAGACAGTGCAAATGGGAAAACAAATCAGCAAGGCAGACTGGAAAAGCAGCTCTCTGTGACAAGCTGAGTCACTGTTCTGCTTTCACTTTGAGCTGTGGCCATTAGGATTCCTACTGCCAGTTCCCATACCCTAAACACTGCTCAGGGCATCCCTGCCTTGCAAAGTATCTGCCTGAATAGTGGCATCTTTTTATTCTGTACATCTGTCCTCAGTGCCTGCAGTCTGTTCCCCATCCAATGATTTTGTGAGTGACAGAGGACTCTATGAACAAGACTGCAGGGCCTACAAGATCATATTGAGGGGTAAGCATACAGCATCTTTGCATCAGTATGTCCACGGCTCGAAGCATTTCTGCCTTCTTTCTCTGAAGAAGGAGTCTCATTTCAAATGTTATTGACTGCACCAAAATCCACATCTCAAGGAGAACATTTAGTGCTAAATCACCAATAATAAGACTGGTTCTGGGCTGGCAGGTAGATTAATCCCTGAATCTGTTGTATTATCTGCTAGGAGTAGAGGTTTACATTCTGCTAACACAACACTGGGGTTAATAAAGCTGATAGAGAGAAGGCTGGCCTATCTCAGTGCRGGATAACGCTCAGAGTCCACAGACCTAAGCCCAACTATGTTTGAAAGACAGGGTCAGGACCTGCCCTTTGCCTCAGTGTTTCCTGTTGCAAGTGTAGGTCGCTCCCCAGGTTAAATCTGCCTGGTTGTGCCTAGCTCTCCCTGGATCTAGGCATGGGAGATACTTCCATGATCTGCCCTCTCCAATACTCATGACCCTTAAAGACAGCTCGGCCCAGCACTGGGAGCTCCTCAGACTGTGAGCTGTTCTTTTTTTCCCTCACTAAAGATGTAATGCCCAGTGTGGCACCCTGARCCCTTTCCATGCCACTGTTCAAGTCCAGATAGACCTCTGCACCAAGAGCTGAAGGTGAATCTTACCTCACCAGAGTATGTGCCTGGCATAGGTGCTCCAGAGGGTCACAGGACTGCTCTGCATGGTTCCCTACTCAACTGGGTGCCCACCTCTCTGAGATGACATTGTGAGCAGACAGCATTTGACAGCTTGACATGGATCTAAGAAAATCAGGGAAAAGCAAATATTTGTGATACTAGAAATAGTTACAAAAATATAGACCAATAAAAGCCACGATTAAGGATTATAATAAGAAATGCATTCCACAGCTGCCACTGTGTCTTAGCTTGCTTGGGAAGCTGGCATCTTGGACTCCCTCTTCCAGGGTTGTTTTTTCCCTGGAGGCCTACTTCAACTACATCTTTCCTGTGTCTATTGTTTGAGATGGGGAGGGGGGAGAGGGAGGAGACATGAAGCAGAGGGTTCTGGGTAGGTGTGTACATCCTCATCCAAGCTTTAGGGCCTTCTCCTGTTTTCTCCTCTTACATAAAGACTCCGCCTTTTTCCTTCATCACAGYGCCATGGTCTGGGAATGAGGTTAGTCCCTCTTTGCTTCCTGCATAGCCACTGGAACCTTATTTATTTTACACTCCTGGCCATGACAGGCAGCAGCTGATCTATGTGCAGTATATTATATGTGGGCACAACGTAGCCTGTTACGTTCCCTTAAAAAGTCTGTGGCTGTCAGCAGGAAAGAAGGTTACTTGTTTGTCATGTCTTGGCTGGTTGGATTCATACAGAGGGAGGGCAGAGTGCCTTCCTGAGAGAGCCAGAGAAATGACATCTAAGGCTGGTTTAGCAGACTGCAGAGAAGAACAGAGATGCATGTGCTGACAGCAGAGAGATTCTTCTTGGGGATCAAGAGCATTGCACAAAAGGGTGCTTCAATCCTGACAATCAGTGATTTGTCATTTTGAGAGCAAATCTGAAGAGCCCTCCCAGACAGGGCACAATGGGTCAAGGGAACCTTGTTTGCAAAACCTTATTTCCAGTCTCTTTCACATTGAGCTTTCCCTCTTTATCTGAAGGTTTTTTTTTTTGTTTTGTTTTGTTTTTTTCATTTAAAAGCCCCTTTGTCTTCTTGGGAAGGCAGCTTGGCAGCTCCATTTCAAAGCTTTGGGGGATTCCAAGCCACATCACATTGGCTGTAGACTTAAACTTGCTTTGTTTGTACTATCACCAGAAAATACAATAGGAGCTATACGTAGAGACCAAAACTAGTGGTGAAATTGGGAACAGGGATCCTAAATTTACCAGTTCAGGCTATCATCATGTATCTGTTTATTGGAACCAGAGAACTGTGTGCTCCAGAAGTCTGAATGAATTGTCACTGCATCTCTACTGCTAGCAGCAGAAGTTGTTAATAGCACAGGTCAGAAGCCATTCTGCACATAACTATATCCTGCTAGCACTGGGTGCTCTAAAGACATACTACTAACAATTTTGTAGCAGTACAAACAGCTAACAGAACAAGTTGCAGATACAGAGGCATGAATATATTAGGAGATATTACTGTCATGGGCCTGTCTGGATTCCAGTGCAAAACACGTATATTTGTCTGCTGGGAGCAGCAAGCTGCCACATCTTCACCTTAGACTGATACTGTGCTTCTGTGCACCTGCATAGTTATGTGAGAGGTATTACAAATGCAGATTTATTGTAAGGATTAGTGGTGCCGAGCTCTTTCCTAGGAACCAGACAGTATAGTACATGTGCTTATGCTACATACTGGGGAAATGCCTGTGCAGTGTCCTGTCTGGATCTGGCTATGTCCGTCTTTGTGCCATACTACCGCTGAAAAGCACTAAGCTCTGAAGAACTGCAGTTAAAACATGAGTCAACGGTGGTTTTTTTAAGGGCCCATCTACAGCAGTCTGGAAACAGCAATGCAAAGTGATACAAGATAGATGAGTACCCAGTTCAGCATAGTCCAAGCTCAGCCCCAGATGCATAACACTATGCTGAAGCTGATGGGCTGCCAGTCCGGCAGCCTGCTTGTGTCAGTGCCATGATCCAGTGCTTGGAGACTTGGGTGGCTCACCTGAAGCTTGATTCAGGGGGAACAGTACCTGCAATATAGACCAGGTATTGCATAACAAAGAAATGCTGCATTGATTTCCATTTTCTGTCTTGCTAGAGTGGATGTTAGAAAGCTTAATTCCATTGTTTTGGGGGGAGGAGCAGGGGCTGAAAGATATAGGCATCTGCATAGGCAGCTGGTTCTCACCTCATACTTACTTGGTTATTGCTGGGACAACAGTGAATAGTGCAGTAACTACACAGACTAATTGCCCTTCACGGAAAGTGGCTCRGTTCTCTTTTTCTTCAAGGGTAGTAGTGCAGTAGATGAGAACTGTGTGAAACTYGAGAGAAAGGTCATGCTGGGCCTACATTTGACATAGTTTCTAAGGAATACTGATGTCCTTAGTGAGGTTGTTCTCTTGGACAAAAGCAGTTCCAGCTGCCAAGAGCTAGCTATTTCCAAACATCTGCTGTTGGGCTAAAAAGCTTGGAGATACCACCACTGCACCTCTTTTATGGACCTCTAAATAATGTGAGGTGGCATATGCCATGGACTATGATTGTTCTGTGCTACAATCTCTATGACGCTGAGCAACACCAAATAATAGGTTTTGCCTTAGACAATAAACCAAAAATGAGGCAAAATGAGCAAAAAAAAAACAATAAGGAAGATTATCAGGAATAATACTGATGATTCTCATAGAGCTTTCCATAGGTCTTGAGAAGTTTAATAAYGTCACAAAGTTTTATGTTTTACAAATATTATGCTTTTTAGCCTAAGTTACACCAGTGAGAAATGTCAAAGGAAGAAGAATGAAAGGAGATGGYGATAGGTAAGAAGCTGTATTAACTCCTCTTGGTGGATACTTAGATCTAACCACAGGTTCAGATAACCTGGGTTAGCAAAGCTAGGCTAAAGTTGGGTATAGTCTATGTGGAAAGAAGGTAACAAAACTTTGCTTGTCGTATGTGTACTACAGTGGCTTCCTGTTAATTACCAAGAGGTACAAGAGATGCCCTGCTCTGAATAAAACCCTCAAAAGCAGTTTCTCCTCCATGCTGAGTTCCACACTGCAGGTGCACCTCACAAGGATCTTTGCACCTCATAAGGGCAGGGTTTTTCACCTGTAGGCTGTCAGTATTTGCTTGATACCTAAGAACTAAAAATGGGCCACAGGAAGACTCTTTTTCTTCTGTTAAGCTTCTAAATAATGTTTTACACATCTCTCTCTTCCCTGCACTATTTGTGTTGCATTATTCTTTATTTAGTTGCTCCATACACAATCTGCAGTCAAAATACTTAAAGCAGTAGTTGGAAGTAATTGTTTTTCTTTTCTCTTTTTCCTGGGGAGAGGCAAGTTCCTCGAATTCCTCCCAATCCCAGCTCTTGTCGAGATGTAGACATGTTCATGAGCAGACAAAACCAAATCCCTTTCTTTTCTCCCAGGTTGTGACACAGAATTTTTTCTGATCCTCGTCATTTGGTCTGGAGCCAAGAAGGGATGGGAACTGTCCACCATAGTAACCTACTAGTGATCATGCAGTTCTCTGCATGCTGAAGGCCACAGTTGTTTTCACTGACAAGCAGAAAATCAAGCAGAGCTTTGTATACATTTAGTTGGATTCAACAGTTCTCCACTGCTTTGTTTGACATCTTAAAGCTGCTTTTCACAATACCATGGAAGAGAACCTCTGTCTGCAGAGGTTTGAGAATATATTCCAACCTTAGTATGCAGGATGGGAGACTGCAAGCACAGGGAGGCAGAGGGATACAGATGTATTCAGGATCCAGAGGAACGAAAATCAATGGAATAGGCATTGAAGGACAAGATGATGGAACTGAGGCAGGACTGTCAGGGAGATGGGAAATGTCTGCCATCTTGTGTTTCAGAATCGACTGCTGCCACATATGCACATCTGATTGTTCTCACCATGTCTACTAGTTGTCCCCTGTGTCACTATAGTGATGGTGAAAACCCTCCAAAAAGCTTGTTGAGAGACATTGCTCTTTCCAAGTTAGAACAGTTTGTCTCCCCAGCCAACCTATCCTCCCATGAGAGCTCAGATGGGTTTGCCTTTCAGAGACATTGGTGAGTCTAATTGACAGCAATTTTATATAATTCTCTTAGCCAATAGATTTCCTCTGGAAAAAAACAATTCCTTTCTGGAAAACATTGGAATTAAGCGCATACTGCTCTAATGAGGTATGAGCAGTCTGTACAATGAAAGTAAGGTTTCACTTGTGAAAACAGCTTTGTTTGCTTACAGCACAAACCAATGCAACACAATGATGAGACTCTGCCAGTTCCATTGGCAGTGCCTGCCCCTTTTCCTTGGCCCTGTGCACCATCCAGAGCAGGAAGAGCATGTTTGCCTGTCTGAAGGTTTTTTGCATCTAGTTTAAGTCATTTTTCCTGATCCTTCCCCCCAAGAGATTAACTTATCACGTTCTTTAGGTGACTTATTTTTTGTCACTTACTTGTAGCTTTGAACACGCACACACTCAGATCAGAGCTAGTAATAAGTAAAAGTATTCCTTCCAAAACAGAAACTCATTCTTGTCAAGGTTCCCATCTATAAATATCTCTGAAAAGGACAGGAAAGTTTAGTTTGGCATGAAAATGTGGGTACCACAAGGAATGCCAATTTTCAGTTTTACCAGAATGGACCCTGCTATAGATGCATGCCATAGATACATACATCTTGCCCTTAATATATGCCTCTCTTGTGCCTGACTATGTGCCATGATCTATAGATTGGGCATGGTTGGTAAGAAAAAGCCTATGGAAAGTTGCAGCTTCTTCTAGCCTCTCTGAGTGGCTCAGCCACAATGCACAAATTCCAGGAAAAAAAATCCATTTACAATGAGGTAACAAGAATATTAAGTGTTTAGATGTGAGCTGTACAGATCTATGACAGGGACATCCCCATCCAGTGGAATTTAGCATCTAAGTAAATCCCGGGTGGTAGGGGAAATGAGCCAAAAAGTGACTTGCTGGAGAGGGACTTCTCTGAGCTAGTTGGTCACAAAGGCAGGTTTCCTGAACTTTGCTGTCAACCAGCACTCTGTCTCCTAACCAACTATATTTTACATTCTTTGAACTCTTTTGCTCATAGGTCATACTCCTATGCTGTGTAGTCAGGGTTTCAGGATAGGACTAGCTTGGAAGTGTTCATCTTTTTTTGGTAACATAACTTCCATATACATGCAGATATCCCCCAAGTCAGGCATCCTTTCAGTGACACATGTTCAGTAGTTCACCCACACCATGGTGTTTCTACTTCTCCTAACAAGTTGCCACTTTTTGTCCAAGCCACTACTGTAATGCACTTATGTCTCAGCATGTCTTGGGGAATCACAAAACAGAATGCAAAGGACTCTCTTTGCATTAGATTGGAGGCTGTGGTGGGAGAATAGTCCCTCCTTCCCATTATCAACTAGGCCTCTTTCTGAAAGGATCATATCTGTGATGGC
This sequence comes from Rhea americana, assembly GCF_003343005.1. Taxonomy (NCBI): domain Eukaryota; kingdom Metazoa; phylum Chordata; class Aves; order Rheiformes; family Rheidae; genus Rhea; species Rhea americana. Next base: position 178,099 of record NW_028186367.1, on the reverse strand, counting down.
TGCTGGGCCTGGAGATAGTGAGGTCTTTAGGTCAGACAATTTCTGAATAAAGCCCCCTATCTCAGTTCAAAATCCTTTCCCATTCTGTGTTTTAAAACAATGCCTAAAAAAAAAGCCTTAGCAATCTGGGCAAGAGACACATTTGGCTAATCTCTGTCTGTGGCTGGCTGCTAAAAGCACAGCTGACACCTGTCAAAATGATAGCAGAGGTAGGTTTCCAAAGAGGCCTCCCCTTGAAACCCTCCAAGGTTCATGGCAAGTATAAGCCAGTGTCCCTTATCCCTTATCTCCTAGCTGCTCTGAGAGGAACCTGAGGTGTGTGAAGGCAGCTTTATCTCAGCAAGTGACAAAATGCCTTGAATAAATAAGTTACCTTGTTGGGTAGGTTCCAGACACATTTCTGAGGCATTGAAGGCCAGGCATTTTGAAACATCACAGGTCAGTGCTGAGCAGAGTGTAGCACACAGAAAAATGATACTCTGCGATCTATACTTCCAGAACAACTGAGCTTTCATCACAACCCACAGACCACAGACTGACTCTGCACACACYAGTGTACACCAGGCCCTCCCACACATACTCCAGGGCATAGAGTAGACACCTATATTGTCAATAAAAATCAGCATGTCTGACATCCACAGTGATGAGAGCATCAAGAGGAGGTGTCTCTCTCAGCTGGACCTCGGTGAGGACAGGGTGACGGTCTCATCTGGAAGTAGGTYCCTTGGGATCATGATGCAAGCTGTTATAAAGATGTTGGTCACACAGGATGATGTGTTCATCTGGAACATCAGTCACGTGCAGCTTGTGAAAGTCACGTCCTTCCAGGCTCACTCCACAAAGCCCGCCCTGGCTGGAGACTTTCAATGCAACATCACTCTGGATGTGACCAGGAGATATTTCCCATCTTTCCATTCAAGCCAAAACCATTGTTAGCTCCTTTTTTTCCCAAGCACTAAAACCAACTAGAGGTACCTTCCAGAGAGTGGCACCTCTACCACACACCTTAGGGCAGAGATTTGCAGTTTGCCAACCTCCTTGCCAAGTTATGCATTCTAAGAGTGACTAACAGCAACTCACAAAACAGTGCAACCTAGGAGGAACAGTAGTGCCTCACCAGAGCAGAGATTTTCCTCTTTTAGCTCTCTCCCCAGCTGTTTCTCTTTCTCCTGCACTAGGGAAACTTGTGACCAGAGCCCCAGGGTCAGGGCGGCACTCTGAGGAGCAGGCAGTCCTAACGTGTCCTGATTATGTCACTGGAAGTCAGAAAGAAAACCAGGTTTTTTACATTTTTTCCCCAAATGTCATTTCCATTAGATCGTCTGTTTCAGCCAATTTAAGCTCGCAACAGAATTCCCACAAAATTTTATATCAACTATTTTAGGGAAGGGTTTAAAAAAGTGAAAAGAGTTTGACTAATTTTAAACTCAGTTTTCCCAAGGGACATTTAACAAAACATACAATGTCTAAAAACCTTTGCCGTTTTGAAGAGTTCAAAATAACATTCCAAAAGGGATCTTTAGAAAAATGTTCCTGCACCGGTCCTGTTCCCTCTGCTGGGCTGGGTCGCCTAACTTTAATACACCACATTTGTTTTTCATTTAGTTATCAAACCTACATTAAAATAAAATCTCAGAGTAAATGAAATCAAACTAACCTGCATCTTTTCATTTTCAGAATATTTAAAGCATATTAAATGAGCAGAGCCCAGCTCTTTTCATTTTCAATAAGGTCAGGTATTGCAGCTCACAAGCTCACCCTTTTGAGTCCACACGCCAGGAATGTGGGCCAGGAACAGTGCCAATCACACCTTTGATTTTCCTCCGCTGGCGGAGGTCCCATGCCACTGTGCTTTGCATGACAATCATTCATGAAACACTTCCGGGAAACATGCTTTAGRGCTGTCCCTGTTGTCCCCTCCTGAATATGAATGCACTCCTGCTGCCACTTTCAGGGAATAAAATCTCATCTTTACTCTAATCCAAGGATTCTGTGAAGCTCCCTCAATAGCTTTTGTCTGAAGAAACTGGACATATTCAGAGACAGTTTTATTAAAAGGGACTAGGAAGGAGGTATTTAAATCACTACTCAGCAGCCTGATGAAATTACCTGTGCTCAGCCCAAGGAAAAGTCACCAAATTGCTTTCAGAAATCACTTCCTTATATAAATACTAAAACCCTCTTCCTACCCTATAGAGATTTCTTTTTTTTTTTTCAGTTTCAATATGTAGTCCTTAACATGCTTCCTTACAACTGCCTCTCTGTCACTGCTTTTTGTAGATTATCTAGGAAGAAGCATGCAGCAGATCTGTTATTAGATTCAGGGTTGATGGTCTTCAGCTCACTGGCAGGTTCCTTGTTCCAGGGTATAATGCCTGAAACTCAGGGTCAGAACCGCATGAATGGTCTGAGCAGTTAGACAACACACTCCTGTCTCCTGATTACTTTAGTGTACTCTAGAAGTGAGTTTCTGATGTGCATTTTATCAGAAGCAAATATAAAATGTTATCTCTAGAAAAACTCATCACTCGGTACTTGAGGACTTCTGTTTGGGAACTTTTCACAGATTCAACTGCGAAAAAGAAAAACTAGCTAGAGGTTTTTGGCATGGTCCATTCTTCACAGGAGTCTATCACCAGCACAGGTCACACTGATGATAGCAGGTACTTAAAAGCCATTTTAGATTTACATTGATTCGTATGAGAGTGAGTGTTATTAACTGTATTAGATCTTTTGGGAGGAAGATCTAACATTTGTCTATTCAATTCCTAGTCCTCATGGTGTAGATATCCTTCAAACTAAGACATTTAATTCTTAAATTTGTAAATAGATAAATAAATAATGTATGTGAGTCAGTATTAGCCCAAAGAACATTTACTAAAATATTAGCTATATAAGTAACTCAATATACTTACTATCTTTTTTTCATTAACAGCAGACTACATTTCTCTTTGTTAACAATGATATTTCAGGTTTACTGAAGCATAGTCGGATATGTCTAGGTCTCAAACATACAAACAAAACTATAAATAAACTATAACTGCTTAGAAAAGATTTTAAAAGTAACTTACGTAAATACTCAGTCTAAAATGAATACAGAACCCAGGAATTCTTCCTTGGTCCCCAGTATATTTAACATTTCCAGATGTGCCTAGATGACTAGTTTGGGGTTAGAAGTCTGAAGCTGAGGAATGTTAGACCTACTCTTAAAACATAAGTTAGAATACTAAGTCTTAAGTCTTAACTGTGACATTTCCCTGTAAGAGCTCTCTGACGGTAGTGATGTACAAAGGCTTGTCACGTCTTCAGTGTGAACAGAGCCAATATGCATTATTAGGATTAACTCATGCAAAGAGCAACAGGGGTTGCTTTCCAAGGCATTTGCCAAGGAGACCCAGATTCATTAGACAGACTGACAGCATGTTACTCAGTACRAAACACTCCAGATGACTTATGAAGTGGCTAAAGTTGATGCATACTTCAGCAGAACCTCACCTTCCCAATGATGTCCRACATACATGGCAGACTTTGGCAGAGATGTGGTGGGTCCACAGTACTGCGTAGAATGAGAGAGATATTCAAGACAGAGTTACCCATTTTGGAGAAAGCCACATCAGCCTGTATATGGTTTCCATGCCCTAGCATCAAGCTCATCCATTTAAGTCATGCCATTGCCATGTGACACCATGATCACTAATTTTGTCTTCGGTGCCAGGCGTATCAAGGGAAACTGCCATTAGAAGGATACTCTTTACACAGGTTAAGTTGTAACTGTATCATACTCCTTAAATGCTTCCTTCTTCCAGTTATAAACTCAAGCTGAAGCAAAATGAGCAGTCCATCCCTCGCACAGGTAGAAAATAATGATGTTTGCTATGTCATCCCAGCTAACATAGTTGACAATAGCTCCACATTTGAAGGTCTTGTTAAGACAYGTCCTAAGGTTGGCAGATTTCATTCCCACATTCCTTAATATATCTACATATATTTGGATGGTCAGGTGRGGAGACACAGAAGGGAGAATTTTATAAGAGGATTGAAGAAAAGGTAAGCAAAGTTGCAGAACACGGTTTGTTCCACACTGTTCAGTAATTCTGGTGGAATTACTCTCACTTCATTTATCAAAAGTTAAGATCTAGTCTTATCTGTCATCTARGTCTCCTTTCTGACTGATGGAAGGAACATGTTTCCTCCAAAGGCCAGTTCATCCTAGTCTGAGCTCAGGGTGCAAGATAAGTAGAACAGATGAGACCCTCTGCCAGCACCTGCTTCTGTCCTTTGCCTGTACAGGAGACCTAAAAGCTTAACTCAGTGCCTAATTCTTAGACAGCCAGACTGGGAAGGATGAATTTGTATCACATAGAATAGCAGATTTGATACCTGAAACAAGGCAGGAAGTTAAAAGCAGTTCCTGAATATGGAGATGCCAAGAGCCGTTGCTTGCCACAGGGCTGTTGCCTCCAGACAGTACAAGGAAACTTCACCTTAGCAGTCAGTACAAGTCTCCTGTGGGGTTCTCACATATTCTCTTTCTCCTCATCCAGAGATACAAGGCTCTGAAAAATCCCTTCAAAYTTTCAAAGAAAAAGAAAAGATTCATTTCTAAAAACAGATCTGTAAAACTTAGGAGATCATAAAAAAGAAGAAAAGACACTTCCTTCTGGTTCATTTTCCCTGAACAAGGAAAGACTTTTTAGAGTAATGTTTAAAATGCTATTATTTCCAAGAGGTTCTTTCTGCATTGACATTATAGCACTAAGTCTGTATTAACACACCATATCAGAGCCCTGTCCAAATAATTTTCCCTTTTGTTTACAACTCAACAAAAGAAAGCTCCCTATTATCATCATTTTAATGTTTTCTTCATAAAGGTCTGTCAACAAGCAACTTCAGCTAAACCTTTTAAAGTTTAAAGTGCTGTTCTTTCTCTAGTAGTGGGTATGTTTCTTATTATTCAGAAGAAACAAGAACATACTTAAGTATTTCAAAGAGTATACCTAGCACTGCTTTCTATTCTCACAATCTTTAAAATAAATAATAAATAGGAAAATAATAGTAATAAGTAGATAAATAATAATAGATAACTCCCACAGTTATTTCAGACTTTTTGTTTATTTGCATTTTACTCTCTTGGAAGACGTTTTCTGGAAGTTTGCATCTCTCCTGGTTCTGCAGCAAAGCAGGGTTGTAACAAAGTCTTTGCTCAGGTTRTTCATCTCCAAATCTCTGTGCTTTGCAAATCTTGGCACCTCCATATTTCTCCCCAGCTGGGAGAATTTTAAAGATTCTGTTTTCTCTCCTGCTTGAGTAGTCTAAATTAGTTGAAGCAGAAGACTTTTGGAGGCTGTTGTAAGCAGGATTAACTACTAACTCTCCCAGCTTTATGAAAACACAGTTCCTCTTTCTGATTAAATGGTAACTGATGAAGAAAAACTTTTCAAMTATCCCAGGTGAAAGGCCAGTGAGAGGTGATTTTTACAGTAGAGAGACAGCTGCCATGTGAAGGGCTCCAGGGGCAAGTGGTATCCTCAGGAAACTCATAGCTCACACACTGTAAACAGCACAATCTCTGCTGCAGATGATAAACAGATACATACACGGAGGGAGAACTCCCTAAAGACGCAGTGGTTATAATAGACTCTATGGAGCAGTGAGCCAAGGTGCAAGACAGTAGCAGTCTGAAATCTTATAAATAAACAACAGAGGCAGATTGTAACGAGCAGATTCCTGCTCTTGCCTCCAGTTTATTTTGCAGTCCAGGACTAGCTGTTCCCCAATGGCTGCAGTGTCTGAGAGAGAGGCCCTGGGGTGAGGAGGGCTCCCAGCAGTGCTGGGGGATCCCAGAGCACAAGGAGATTGTGTGTGCAGATGGATATCTGCTCCGAAGGAGCCTGACAGTGGCCAACTCTCCCATGGCTCTGCTGGGTGCAGACCATGCCCTGTGTTTCATAGGGCTTTAAAGGAGGTAAAGCCCCACTGAAGTAGCTGTTTCTCTGTTTTCAAGAATTTTCTGAGCTTGGGATCAGAAGTGGGAGGATTAGGCTGGGAAAGGTTCATGTATAAGGGAGATGGGCTAAATGAAGCCAGGGAGCTGTAGGCCATTTAGGATGCCCTTGAAGTGGTAAGGGAACTTAGAGGGCTCCAAGGCTGGATGTTAGAGCCTGGAGACAAATGCAGCCATCTATGGGTCCTGCTCTGTCCTGAACCACTATATCTGTGGTTATGTGTTCCTGCTAAATCTTTCAGCTGAGGGGACACTGAGAAACCTCTTCTACTACAGTGAAAGATCAAGGCTCAGGTGTAATGGCAGGACAGGGGACTTCAAGTGTCTGTGATGGGCCAGGCAGCTCAGGGAAAACAAGAGCTGTTGGTCTAAGGAGATCCAGGGAATAATCAGGGCTAGGAAAAGGCATTTCCTAAGAGGCTCATGTGGGATCAGAGTCTGTCCTTATGTCTAAGGAATTTCTGTGAGCCCAGAGATCACCTAGAAGGGGACAAATGGCAATGCTATAGTCATGGTCCTCCAGGGATCTGACAATTTGGGTGAAATTTGGGACCCATCTGCACCCTTTTCTGTGGCCAAGGCAGGCAAGCAATGGCATAGTCTTCAGTGAAATAATGCATCTAATCCGCCTGAGTAATGCTAATGCAAGCCTCTTGATTAGTGTTTAGAAACCAGGCAAACAATTGATTTAAAATAATTGGTAAATTATGATTAAATAAAAACATTTATACAAAAGAGTTTGTCATTGATATGGTTAAATAAATATTTGTAGAAGTAACTTATACTTGGCCCTGTGCCTGGGCGATGAGCTCTCTTGGGCTGACTGTGGTTTCATTTTAATAAAGACCAGAAGGCATTCCAGAAATACATAATGCTCCCAACCGATCCAATGTATATCTGGGGCTTTAGCTCTGCTTGCCACTAACCCAGGCCCAGCTTCACTTCATATCACTTACTAGCGCTTGTCACATGCCTCCTTCCCAAAATCACATTCCCTATTTAGGGCTGAACCACAAAACAAGTGGCTGGGACAGGATAGTTCACTGGGCAGGAGGATGGGATATGGATGGAAACATTCAATTCATTTCCACTCTCCTTCCTCATCTGAGCAGAGGTAGGACTGGATAAGCTGCTTTGCAGTGAAACCTCAGGCTTTGGAGCTGAAGTAGGACTTAAAACAATACAGCCCTTATCTAGTCCTGCTTTGTGGGAGATTTCTAAGAGCTTTATGAAGGCTTCATTATCTCCTATTTAGAGATAAGAGAACTGAAAGGAGACGTGACTTGCCCAAAGTCCCACTGCAGAAGGAACAGAAGCCAGGTCACTATGTCAGCCAGTGCACTGGAGCTGCATTTGGGCAAGTATCAGAGCCTCCACATCTTCCTAGTACACATGGCACCACTCAGAAACATCCTCCTTTGGTCTATTAGTCAGATGGTTTCTGTTCTGTCTGTCCTACAGAGTCACTCCTGTGGTCTAATGGGGTTTGCACAGCCCCTCACAGACACCTGTGTACTGCTGGGCTTCCCTCTGTAAATAATCAGAGTAGAGGATGAGGGAGGGACATAGCTCAGCAAAGAGATATGATACCTAACCCCAGAGACAGCAACACCAGGAGCAAGTTACTGGTGATAATGGTGCTAGGTAAAGAAATGTCATGTGTAATCTTGGGAACACAAGGGCTGATGCTGACAATGTCATTGCTTAGCTCCCTCACACAGTATATACCCATTTCTACCCGGCCACCAAGCCAGGTCAGGCACAAAAAAAGGCACAAAAAGCATTTTCTGCTCGCGTTGATCATCCAGCAGGCAGCCAAAAGCCTGTCAGTACTACAAAGCATGTGCCATCTCAGGCTGGAGGCTCACTTACTACTTACTGCTCTAAAAATTGGTCCTGTGGCTGCTTGTAAAAGACCAGCCAACTGAGACAATGGCTCCTGAGCATTTGATACTGATGTGTCATGTGCTGTCCAAGTCAGGATAGAACAAGGTTTGCTTGGAGGGGGCTATATGGTTGACTGACACTGCAAAGCAGGAGATCTGATCCCTCGTTGCATGCAGCAGAGTCTATCTGGTCTCCAGCCAGCTCTCCTGCCTTCTTCATTGTGTGTGTTTCCCTTCAGGAACACAAAGTCATCCCACAGCCTAGACTACAAGTAGAGTACATCCAACTACAAGGTTTAGAGGATATGGAGGACCACTCTGGCTGCTGCTTGGGGTGACRTGTGTCACTGGCTCCTCCGTCAGCTTAAGGGAGACGGGTTGTGGACCAAATGAGGAGGAAAGACACAGGCAGCTGGGGGCATAGTGCAGACTATATGCACCAGTCACACATGGGATGAAGTGATAGAGTACCTGCTTTTCAGGGGACAGAGCATTCAAGGCCTATCCCTGGCACCACTGTGAAGGGAGCTCAATGCCTGCTAGTGCCCTGCTTGTGGCTCAAGATATCCAGAGCAGCTGTGGCTGCTCCTAGAAATGTCATCCTAAAGAGACCAAATCTCTGGACTCAACAACTTTTGCCCAGCAGCCRTTAGGAAATCATCCCCAAAATGTCATCTCCAGTGGGTTAAAATGTAAATTTGCCAGCCGAGGCTGTGAGACATAGACATACACATTCCTGCTTAGCATGCAACCTCCTTCAGTTACGTCCACAAGGAAGCAAGACAACCTGAACCCAGTTCTGCTCCCCTCCATGTCTGGACACTGCCACAGAGACACCTGGAGACCTGTGGTAGGGTCTATGTCAGGGAAGTGGCTATGGCCACCAGTACAGTGTTGTCACAATACAGTGCTGCTGTGCTTGCCCTCCTGCCAAGGGGTAGCTGACAGGCCCTTTATGTACTGTACATGCTCACGCTCATGAGTCAGGAGACAGCTCTTGACTTCTTCCATCCCACAGATTGGACCACTTTTTCCTAGGGAAAACAAAGGCCATGTCTAGCCCTTCCCTCTGCTCTGCACGGACAGAGGAGGCTTCCTGAGTGCCTTGAACTSCTGCTAGCACAGCTTGTTTTACCTGAGAGCTGTGCTCAAGCCAGAGTCTCTATCAGCAAGCTTCACTCCTCCTGTTTACCTCTGCAGGTTCAAACCAGGTTGAGACTTTGGACCTTTAACTCTTTATTTGTCCCCATTAATCGACCCCAGTCTTTGTACTTGTGGAGATGATGGATTGGCTGCAGCAACTGCTGCCCTATGGACCATCTTGTGATGAGTGAGCCCCCATGTCAGCTCACAGGGGCTCTATCTTTTAGCTATCTGGAGCTAAAATAGCATGAGAGAGAGACAACAGGAAGACTGTCAACATGTCTGCCTTCTCCCAACAGCTCAGAGATGCATGGGTAGGGTCTGAGCAGGGATGCTGGGCATGTCTCCACCACAGCAACAGGCCACTGCTACTCTCTGCAGTCATTGTGCATCTCTGCTCAGTAAACACAACAGGCAGAGTTTTACAATCAAATATTTATGCTAGTAGAAAACATTTTACATAATCTTTGTACAGTTTTGTCATCTTCTTATTTTCATTCTCTGATCTCCTTGTTTTGAATCAGGATTGGAGAATTTAACATATTTACAAAGAAGTAAATATTATGATGAAAACATCAGGCAGCTTAATAGTAGCTTTAGTAAAGTGCAGAAGTATTTTGCATTACTGTTGTCAATTGCATAACATCTTGTGGACCTCCATAAATTAAGGGACCTTCCTTGGATGCTTGCAGTATTATGATAAATAGTTCACAGCTCAAATTCAAGCAAGGCCTGTCTGCTGTCAGAACGAGGAAGAGCTTATGACATTTCCACCATAAATTCCTACCCTCAAGCTCTAAGAGTAGAGAGGGTAGTGATAGACTAGCTAAAATTTCTGGCAGGCAACGGCAAATTCAAGACAGGCAAATGCTACTCTCATGGTCCTTACCAGACCCCAAGCAATCAGAAAGTAAGACTGAGTTCTGCTGGACCATCCATGCCCACAGCTCCCCTACCCAGAAATACCATGCTCTGGGCTAAGCAGTTGGCTAGAATCATTCTGAATTATTCCCTAGAGACCACCTCCATTTCACAGTTACAGAGACATTGCTGCTTTTCTGGACTCAGTTCAGAAAATCTCTGACTGTCCAAGGGCATGGAGAGGAACATGCTGAACATTTGGCATATGAGCCCCGGAGGACTCCTTTTTTTGTGTAATTTGCCCTCAGACTGAGTCTCAGGCATGAAAAGAGAAGCTGATTTCTTTGCAGATTCCTGGAGATCATTACCAAGAGCACTGCTGGGACAGTCTCAGAGCAGGCAATTCATATCTCACTCAACTTCTGATGACTGCAGTGAGCAATGTCTCCATCACTGGGACCATTAACAGGCAGTTTGGCCCATGGAAATGTCTTCCTCAGGGAAAGATAAGTTGCTTGCWTCTTCCACTGTCTGTCAATGTGATGACATCTATGTGGCTGATATTTTCAAAGGATGTTCCAATCCCATCCTCTCCTGGACCTCAGGTTTCTGTGAGCGTTGGCTACAGGTTTCCCTAAAATGCCTGCCCTGCCCTTAGTTTTATCAGCATCGCTATATTGGTTATGAATGGAAGAATTCACTCTTCCTAAGCAATGTATTTATAGGGGAAAATCACTCTCCAACCTTCCTCCTCCTGCAGAAAACACTGCTATACCAGCTTCGGGACATCTAGCACAAAACTCTGTGCCAGTACAGCTGTATCCTCTCATGGGRCCTTTGCCAGCACAGCTAAACAAGCATGCAGCAAATTATCGCTAGCTGACACATGGGGATAGTCAGGGTCATGACTTCATCCCTTCAGATTTGTCTACCCAGAGTATGCTGTGAAGATTCAAGAAACAAAGCTATCACAGAGGGTCTCTTCACTAAATGAAATTGCCAGGCATTAGGGAGAAGAAGCCCAAGGCAAACTGGGCTCATTCTCTCAGGAGAGGATGAACTAAGTGGACATAACCAACATGCTGCTCAGTGGACCAGCTTTGGAGAAAGACTGTTTGCTTGAACAGTTGTAGTGGTTCAGGGAGGTGACTGCAAGAACTTTTACTTGACATTATATCCAAATGTAAGACTTGCAACTATTTGGTTTTCCTGAATCCGAAGTTTTGCTACTGACAAGACCAACAATAATACTCTGTGCTGGTGTCAACATTATTGGATTAGCTGGCAGTACACAGGTAAAATGACGTATCTTYTATCATGCAGAGATTGCTATCCTATGCAAGGAGAAAAGCAAATACCAGAGCAATGGGCCAGGCATAATGAATCCCTAGAACAAGGCTGAGATGGAATGAGACTGACCTCGGGCTCTCACCTGGCAGTGAAGACTAGACTGCAGTCTGGGAGACATCCTTCCCTAAGGCTGTGCCTCCATAGCCCTGAAACCTGCTGGAGATGGACCTTTTGTGGCACAGATGCTATGACACACACTGACCCCTCCAAGTCCCCAGAGGAATCTCACAAAAACATCAGCTCATTTGGGTCTTTTTCCCATAGATGCAAATCTACATAGAAACAAACAATCTCCTTTAAAATAAATCAGTACTATAAACAATAGAGAGTGCTGGAAGATTAGAAGGGACCATTTCCTAGTATCTGGTGAGTAACACAGAACTGATATCCTTATGGCTCTGGGGTGTGACTTSTTAGTTCAAAGGAATTCCCTACCATGACTAATTTATTCTGATATTTAAGGCTCACCCCTTCCACTTACTGAAGACAGCAAGACCCCCATTTACAGAAGAGATGCCTACAGCAGTACTGGAAACAGGAGAATGGGAAGCAGTGCTAGTCTCTCAGTGTTTGGTACTGAAATGCCTGTTTTGCCTTCCACAGAAAGATGGCTAACTAATGGTGAAGCCTACCCTTATCAGAGCAGAATAGTGCTCTGTGATGCAGCACAGGTCCTGGTGACAGATATGTCCAAYAAGCACCAGGAGCCTGGGCAGTGCATATGCTGGAAGTGCATGAAGACCTTGCAGAGGGTTTTACTATTTCTGCACTATCTAAGGCAGATAGCCTCCAGGCAGTATCTATGGTCCAATCTCAGTGTCTGTCCTCCCCTCTCCAGTCTGAGGYTTACTGGGGACCACATACCTCTGTTTCCTGAGGACATCAAGAGTACACGTAGAAAGGGCTGACTCATCAACACTGGGGAACACCAACTCTAGACTGTGAATTCAGTAGTCAAGTCATCTGTGGAGTTCTTTTCTCTTAGCAGCTGCGTGGAGTGGAATGGAGTGGAGTGGAGTGGAGTGGAGTGGAGTGGAGTGGAGAGGAAAGTCTTTCACCTGTTTTGAACTCTCAGCTTTTGTCTGGTTTCAGAGGTTTCACAAGGTAGTTTGTAGCTGTTCAGTTTTGGAGATGAGAGAAAAGATTTATAAGAGCAGGTCCTGGAATCAACTTTGGGACTTTGAATCTTCACCATCTCCAAAGGCTGGAGTCAAAGCATAACACAGCCTCCCTGAGCTACTGCATTCTTGATCCTTTCTTCACACCTGCCCATTCCAGGAGAAGCAGCAGTTAGCAAGTCCCAGGCTAGACCTGTGGCATTTTTCCCACTGAGGTCTTCTTGTGGACATAGTGTATGTACAATGCTCACAAGGTGGTATGAGAGGTTTCCCCTGTCCAAAGGTTCAGGCACTCTGGTTAGCTGGCTTTCTTTATCACCTAACTCTGTCAGGGACACATCTCCCCATTGAACTAAGTAGTAAACAGCACACTGGGTTTTASTTAGTACTCTGAGATGATGTCAGGTGGGTAGGTGGCAGCTGGCTGTAGATATCTAAGCTGAGTGTCTAGTGGAGCATACGAAGATCTCTCACCAGAGATCTCTGGCTCCAAGCTTATATGTGGGAAAGAGAAAGGCCTTTCAGGGATTATGGCTTGTCAGAAGATGAGAGTAAATGGACATTTTTCATACTTGAATGAGATAGTGGAGTGCCAATGTACCATGTGCTGGAAGKGGGCTAGTCAGCAGAAACATCATGGAAAAGGGCAGATGATTCAAAATGACATGGGTAGTCAGAAGAAAAATTGCCTGCAAAGAGTTACAGAAGGCTTTCACCATGTAGAATGCCTGTAGGATGAAACATCAGATGAGACTCAACAACAGTAAATGCAAACAATGCACACAGCAGGAGAGGAACTGACCACTCTGTATACATCTTCACAGTGATGGACCTTGCAATAGCAATTACCACATAGGAAAAAGAGACTGGAGTCACTGCAGACTACAGAACTGTCAGTTCCATGTCTGGTCACTGCCAAAATGGTCAATGCAGTATTTATGGCCTTCTCAGAAGAACACAGGAGTTTATCTCAAAGCTTGCATAGTGGCAGTTCCAAAACCAGATGGAAGGGCAGTTGTAGGGAGAGAAGTGCCAGACAAATAAGGTCAACCAGAGATGCTCTTTGTACTGACACAGACTTTCTCCTCACTCCTCACCTAAGAAGCTTCTTCTAGTTTAAMCAGAAGGTGTAATTTTTAGATGAAACAGTATGCACCAGTTCAAGCGCTGTGGTAGACATTTCACCCTTCCTACTCTTTTTGCTTGCATTTTTGATGTCATTCAGCRGAGTCCCTACATTGAATGTTCAGATCATTTTCTGACTTCGATGAGAATAACAGCTTTGATGGGCCTCCTCAGAGCTGGGTGGTTGACACCTTTCCAAGGTGCCCTCAGCGATCGCTTCTCTGGTCATGTCAGTTGCTGCAGCAGAACTACACCTTCCAAACCTTCACAGCTTTTCTTCAAATATCTCAACACACTCTGAGGAAGACTAGCAGTACATTTTACAAATAAGACAATTGAGGAAGAACTCAATTTTCTTGAAGGCCATCAAGTCTTTYGCTGATAGAAAAGTGATCTTTTTGCAGTAATCTAAAAAGTAGATCTCCTGTTCTCTTRAGGCTTTTTTTCTACCCATTAGGCCCTGTTGACATTCTTATAAGCTGCACAATCAGAGTTCTCTGTATCATGCTCACTTTGGCAGCGCACCTGGGTACATGACCAGTACAACTTCACATATGTAGTGCTGCTTTAATGCTTCCCCTTCTCAGGTATTGCTCAAAAATGGTCTACAAGTTGACAAAATATATCCTGAGAAAAGAGAGGAGAGGAATAAAAGCATCTGAGTGAATGTTCAAATGTTTGGAAACAATTCATGTTTGGGAAAGAAATCTAAATTCAGAGAACAGCACGGTGCTATGAATTCATCCACCTTCCTCTGCTGAGCTCAGCAAGGCCCTCCCAGTGTGTCCTTGTGGACCCCACTAGCCAGAGGGCTTCTCTAGCACAGGGCAAGGGGAAATCCCATTAAAATAGACACCGGGCCAGGTTGGTGAGCTACTGCACACACCCCTAGCAAACAACCAGCGAGATGTGCCTACTTGATCGGACTGTGGTCATGCCACAGTCTGCATTAACTTGTGTGACCAATCTCTACACTGTAAGTAGAAAGTTTTATTTTGAAGTACACATACCATCTTAAAGTACTTGGCCACTGTACACATTCACAGTGACTCAAACTCCAGTAGCTTGTGCTTCAAAAGAACCTGTGATTTTTGCATGACTCTCTCAGTCTGCACTTGAGGAGTTTGGAGGGTTCATACTCTATTCTGATAGGAATGCAAGGAATTTCTCCACATCAAATGGATTCCATCTGCCATTGTTTGACCATCGTCCCCAGCTGGGCCAGGTCCTATCAAAATTTCTTGATCTTTCTGGGATTTGACTAACCTGTTTACTTTGTTAGTTGCATGTTTTATAGTCCCTGCCCCATCAAAAACATTAATAAATATAGTATTTGTCCCTCTTCCCTGTTGATCATTACCCAGTTGCTTCTAACCCTTTTTCTTGTGTATTCCTGATTTTGATTCATTGCAATACTTTGCTTCCTGCCTTGGAACAATTCTGAGTTTTCACCACACTCATGGGCAGGACCATCTGTTTTATCCACTGCTTTATAGGCACCTTCTGACTGCTCTGAAAAATTAGAAGATCACAGCTTGTATCCATTTCACCCATTAATCATTCTACCAATCTGTGTTAGAAAACAAAAGTCTTTTGTCTTCATTTATAAATTAGGAGGGCAATGCCGCTCCACGAAAGAGAAAGACTGCGATAGTCAAGGGACTTATGGCCTCAGCTTGCTCCTGCACTGTCTGAATCTGTGGTGTGGGGTCTTTTGACAGGTCTTCTTCTGAGCCTGAACCTCAGCAGAGACAGTGTCCACTGTGGAAGTGATGGAAAAGGCCTGCCTTGCCAGCTGTCTTGCAGCAGGAACTAGGCCTGTTCTGCATACCTCACCTTGTCCTTGGCATACCTCCTCCAAGAATCTTACCTCAAGCCTCGAACTCATATTCCTAGTGGAGATGCCTTAGGACTAGTGAGGGAAGGTGAGCTGCCCAAAGTGCACTGTCTAGGCACATGAGCTCCAGGCATGTTCTACCTATGTCACACACCCTGTGAGCATCTCAAGAGGATAATCATATGGATGCAACCATATGTTGATAAAGGTGTGCACCATGCATGGGAGCTTTGAATRTGCCTACACTGGAGGAAGGTGCAGCTGAAACATGTGAGCACCCCTCTACTCACTTTKTAGCATCTGTGCCTCCTAGCACAGAGGTAGGAGCCCCAGAGGATTTGTGCAGCCCAAGCTGCAGCCTGCTCTGTGCTCTCAGCACCCAAACAAGCCAGATTAGGGGCACAGGGGCTGGAGTCACATCTCTGTTTGCCAAGTAGCTGAGTCCTCTGACTCCTTGAAGTAAAAGGCATACATTATACCACTCATGTGGAAGGACTTATGTCCAACTGCCACCTAGCCTGAGACACAAGCCCTTATTACAGTCCTTCCTTTGGCTTAGGGGTGTAGAGTYTCTAAAACTGCACTAACAACTTTGTCTTGGGAGCTGTGTCATGCAGCGTATGACTGGAAGTCCCAGGGGCCTGCCTTGTACCACACTGCAAAGAGTTAAACTCTTGCTCTGTTGATATTTCCAAGCGGCTCCAAAAGTCGGCAGAGACGGGGAGCGCCCTGATTGGCTGTGTACTGGGTCGGTAGTAATTAGTATCAGATATCAAACTTCTGTCTTTGCTAAGACCCTTTCCGATAGTTGCTGCTCCCTGCTAGACTATGACATCAGCCAGGACACCCAGCTGCTGATAGTAAACTCCGCGCGGGAGGAGGCTCCTGTTAGCTAAAAGTTAATTAGTTCAACACAGCACAGGGGGAGCAGTTGGTTTCTGTGGAGGGTCAGTGCTGGATGGGACCAAATCTTTCAAAGCCACTTGCTGCTTTTTGCCAGCCAGCTGTAAAAGCACCCAGAGACTCCCACAGAGTTGGATGAATCCTGAGCACTAGCCGTGGTCAGCTTTTCTCTTTGGAGGAAGTTAATGGTTTAAGTGAGGGGCATCTGGAACTGGTCCCCGAGTCACCATGACACTCCTGGGGTCTGAGCATTCCTTGCTGATTCGGAGCAAGTTCAGATCAGGTAGGGGAAACCTCGAGACTTTTCTTAAAACTTCTCTCTCCGGCAAGCCTTAGCCATAGACTGTTTTGCATTAAATGTTTGGAAGCAGCATGCAAGTAAAATATTCMGGGGGTCGTAGAGCTGTCACAGTTTTGGTCTTATAGAGGCTATTCTATGAGCGAAGAAATGAATCTTCCTTCCTCTCTGTTGCTTTTTTTCTGATTTTTCATTGTCTTCAGTTTATATCTGTGGTTTATTCTGGTAAAACTGCAATTCCTAGGTCTCTTGCCCTGGCCCTATTATAAAGGATTTGGGCAAGAATCCAAAAGGGCATCTTTGAAAAACAACATACCTAATTCCATCCATATATTCCAGGTGCTCTTTTGGGTCTATCTGTGATAATCGCAATGAAGACGGGCCTGACATTCACTCTGACATACAGGCAGCTGACTTTGTTCCATTAAGTTGTGACTAATTGGAGAAAAATGAATTTGAAGAAATGCGTCATTTTTAGAAGTAAAAATAACAAATGGAACATGAAAAGTATTTAAAGTGACATCATCAGAGAAATAAAACCAGAGCCACACAATTGATTGCCAGTCTCGGAGGGTTTGCAAGTAAAACATGTCTCAGTCTCGTAAGTTAAGGGGAAGCACCGGTAAGGGGCTTCTCAGAGGACATTCAGCGTGAGTGAAGGTGAGTGAAGGTGAACTATGGAACGGTCACTTCTAAATCAGAGCCTCTGCTGGATATTCATGCCTTTATTCACAGGCTATATTTATAGTAAGTATGCTGTTATTGTGAGTGGGTATTTTTACTTGTAATTCTTTTAATGAATGCAAAATTCTGTAATATTAACAATAATGACAAAAAATGTTCTTGAGGAGATTTTGYTGACCTTCCCAGAGGTGAAGTTCTCCCTGTGAATATTATCTGTCCGGATGTTCAGACAAACCAGCTGCATGTKTCATATAGGACGCTGTAAAACCTGACAGAGTAGTCACGTTGGAACACGCACCCATTCTGGCATGTCACCCACTCTGTGTGTGTTTCTGCCTCCTTGTGCATTGCAGATAATGAGATTAGAGATTTACGATACTGATGGTAGACATGAGTGGTGTTATCAGGATCTCTTAGATAGCTGGGTGGTCAACTTAAACTTTGTTTTCTCAGCAAATACAAAGTTGGCAGTTGGTTGAAAGCCCAAGAGTGTGTGTGCAAACACGAGTGGTCCTAGTCTGGCTGAATTATACAAAACTTGGGCCCAGGGCTTTGGTGTGGTTTCCATATCGCCCTGATCTTACATTTCATTAGATTAAGTCATTCCTTAGATTTTGTTGGTATATTATTGTACATTGCTATTCATTTGAAGAAAATCTCAGTCTGTAACAATTCCTTCAGCAACTACAAAGCAACACTGCCACCTTTCTGAAGAGAGGAGGATGGGCTGTGTTATATGTCCCTGCATTTTTTTCAAATGAACCAGTATTGTTTTTAAGACTCATTTCTGGTTTATTTGTAAGCTGGCTTTATTATGGAACCAACAGTGGGATCTCTAAACATGTTTTTCAAATGATTCTTCACAAAAAGTAAACTTTGTGGGTCTTTTCATCCATAAATTCTTGTGCCTTTCAGCATTCTAGGGCAGTTAATTTGTGGGGCATTCTTTGGTTCATGACTTATTCCCACAGCTGCAATCCTTCGCTATTGGCTGGTGAAAGACAGGATTCCCATCTGACAAGATTTCTCTATTTATTATGTTTGAGTCAGGCCTGCCAAAATTCCAAATGAATAGCTGTGCCTTGCTCTACCCATGACTGCTACCACTGCAGGTAATGCACAATCCTGGTCATCTCAGTCTATGAGGCAGAGGAGGAAAACAGCACACAAATAAATGAATAGTGCTGCCTTCAGTTTGTTCTGGATTTTAGTAACATGGAGAATAAAGAAGATAAGCTAGTATAAATGACTGAAGTGATCAAATCTCTTTTATATGAAAGGTCTCTAGGGGACAGATACTCCTCTGCTTTCCCTTCTACACATGCAGACCTCAGTAGCTGTAAAGCCTCAGTACTGATTGCAGGAAGTGCAGTGCTCTGATTTACTGTCCTCCTCCGTTCACTTGGCAGAGCGATAAATGGCTCTCAGAACCCTTGCCCTGCATCTCTCACTCTTCCTGCATTGCTCAAATACTAACACACTACTGAAAGCAGTTTACACAGAGCATTGTGMAGCTTGCACAGAGCATGCAAAGGACAAACCAGCAGGGATCATGCAAATGCAAAATCCTGGAGAACTGTGCTTCAGGATGTGCTGTTGCTTTGGAAATGATCCTGCGCAGGCAGGTGTGAGACTTTGATCACTCCCTCAGGTTCAAGAAGGATTAGCTGTACTCTGTGTCTTATGGCAAGTTTGAATCCTTTTTGAAGGATTCCAGGTCAATGTTACTAAGGGCTGAGGCAGATCTTACTAACTCAACTTTTGCTGCTTCTCCATGGTCTGCGTATCCTTAGCAGCGGAAATTGCTATTCAAGTGTTAATGGATGCTAGAAATATATTACATATTTGAGGTTTCTCCATCCCAGAACCCCTTTAGCCTTTGTGGCACACAACAGCCAGAAAGTATAGCAAGAAGGTAACAATTAGAAGCTGGTGGCATTTAAGTGTCTCTTCTAGAGGACCYTAGAGAAAAGGTCAGCTTTCTAGTCCCTTGCTTCCATCTAGTAGCATCAGTAGGAGAAGAAAGAAAGAGTTTGCACAGGTTAGGCTGATCTAGTGGAGTTAGTGACTTTTTCACACAATGCCCAATAATCCTTCCTTGAATCCCATGGTATTTTCTCCTGGTATTTTCTAGTGGCACTAGAAAGTGGCACTCTTCCTGCAGTGAAGGACTCAGCATAGCTGCACAGTGTAGAGACAGCAGTTACCCCAATGCAGGGCATCAGAAGCAACTCCAGAGGAGTTAGATCAATACCAACATTTTGCAGGCCTTCAGGTTTCCCCTCCCTTTCCTCAAGGATTTGTGTATGTGTTTATTTTGTCTATTTTACCAAAGATAAATATACTGATATGAGGTCATCTTGACAAATTTTTGCAGAAATGATGATTCTTCAAGCCTGCCATGCTATCGCATGTGCTCCAACTATCAATGGGATTGCACTAAATCAAATAGGACACCTAAAGGCAGTTCCTGAAACATATCTAACTCTTCCCAGAGATGATTATTTATGCGAAGTGATCTCCTGCTTTGAATACAAACCAATTGCGCTCAAGCAGCAGAGAAGTGTTGTCTTCAGACAGAGGAAACAAAGCTGGCAAATGTAGACTTAACCTTACCTCTGATCTTCTCTGCCCAGACAATATGGAGAGTTTACAAGACCTACATATGTACTGCATCAGTGATGGCTCAGAAGTSAGAAGTGAAAATTTAACACTCTAAGTATGGCTCTGAATGGTTTGGCAAGGGGTAATATCCAGGCCTAATGGTGGACACATGCATGTGAACTTGCAGAGATTTGTCTGACTCTATTGAGGAAAAGATTCAAGCCTGTATGTAGGGCTTGAATGAAGTTGGCTGAGTTGGGAGATAACTTTATCCTGTCTGCCTGTGGTGGAAAGGTGCCACCCTTGAAGGAGAGAGTGATTTGGACCAAAGTCAGCAAGTCATTAAAAGCCGAAGAGAGCAGGTCCTGGTGAAGTGTTAGATCACACATTCAGGCATATTGCTGGAACCTTTTTTTCATTTTCCTAGTGTCTAAAGAAAATGTGTGTGCATTTTTTTCCCTTTCAGATCATGAATTCATACAGTTTGCAATCAATGTGTGAATTTCCAGCCATCGTCTGTGCTTAATTGATGACATTGTTTCCTCATTTTCATGAAGTTTTTTTTCAAAACACTGACTTGATGGACATCAGATTGTGTTTGGCTTTATTTTTCTAGCATCTTAAAYCTAGGTATTTTAGTTGACAGACGTGTTTCTCTGTTAGTGAGTAAGCATTATAGCAGAGTGAAATCTCACTGTGCATAAGGAAAAGGATGTTTGGCCTGCTCACAGTCCAGTGCTGAAAGGATTGCTCTAAAGAAGGTTGGTAACAGCATATACTCAGGAATATGAAGACTTTGGGTTGCAGGTTAAGACAAACAGAGCCTTCAGAGGGATTTCACCAGCTGGTTGCTCTTCAGAGGAGATCTGTGTATCTCATTCAGTGGTCTGGGCTCCTTGCCAGCCAGTGTGGTCCTATGAACCTTCCAAGAGGCCTGTAGGCCCAGATATGGGTTTAGAGACCTCACTCTCACTAGTCTGGATGAATTTTTCAGAGCTGTTTGGCCTCTTGAGTAGCACACAAAGTCAGCACATCTGTTTGGGAGAAGGTAAAACACTTCTTTCCTCGAAGTGCTGAGCATCACATGYAGAGGTAAAATTGGTGTGGTTCAGCCAATACTCTATGGCAGCATGTTGCCAGGAGAGGACTGACTGCAGCTTTCTATGACTGTCCAGGCTGCATGGCTGCTGCTCCACAGCACTTGTGTGGGTCCCATGGAGGCRATGTGTCAGAGGATGATCTGTTTGGACCTGGAGATGTGATGCTATAGAAAAATCACTCAGTGACAGCTGGCTAGTGGCAGAGCATATGGGCCTGTAGCTGTGGAGGAGATCAGGGCAGAGCATGACCCAGAAAAGCATGCTCCAAGCTGCTTAGCTGAACTCACACTTTACATTGATGGTTGTGTCACCCAAGAGATTGGCCAGCCAGTTACCTAGCTCAGGGGTCCCTGTAACCACATTTATCTGAGTCCACATATCAGGGAGCTTGATGCCAGCCTGTTGCTTGGCCAGGAGGGAGCACTGCCTAATCAGAGCTACCCTGTCCATTTGAAAGTCCTGCTCCTGATGCAGCTGTGAGAAAGGCCTGAGAAGGCCACAAGCAACATTCCTGCACCCTGCTGCTGAGTCAGCCCTGCTCCTGCTTTTCCTGGACCTTGGGGCAGCCAAGGGGTCTCAAGTGCATCCTGTCCTGGACAACTTCTCTCCTACTGGCATGCCCACCCAAGAAAGCTTGAGACACCATCTGTAAAGAGGTGCCTCAAGCASGTGACACTGCTGTCTTTCAAGGGGGTCTGTATTCAAAACAGGGCTATTTTCTGCCAGGCAGTGTTCAAATAGGGACGAGTCACCCCATTACTCTGAAATACCCTGTGACAAAAGACAAATATGTGTTTCATGTTTGCTCAGCTGTTGTTTGACATGCAACAAAGCTGATCCATGTGCCAAAAMCAGGAGTCCCTCCTCCCCATCACCCCATTCCCAACTTGCTGCCATCTCCCCAGCCTAGGGATTCTGCTGAACTTGCAGAGCAATTTCCATCCTGTTCACTATTTAGTTGCACTTATGCTCTTAATACTCCAGCCCTGGAGCCACTGAGGGGCAGGAATGAACTCTTGGGATGGTAGGCAGAAGGGACTGTCACTTGATGCTGCTTATTTTATTTGCAGCATCAAGCATCAAGCATTTGATTTTCAGTTGTTGGTCAAACCACTGATTCACATCATGGTCACAGAGTTGGGTCAAACTAGCATAACCTGATGCTTCTGTTAGTCCCTTCCCTGCTTATCCCAGGAGCAATGCGCTGAGGCTGGGAGCAATAMAAAGAGGCAGCAAACAGCAGGCAAGTGCCTGACTGAAACTTCTGGTAGCAGCAGTGACTTATTTCAGACAAAGAAAGAGGAGTGCATAGCTATTGCTTTGGTTGTGCATGGAATTCCAAACAAGAGCAAAGATGCTGGTACAGCCCAGAAAGTAAGGAAACCATTATTYACTGAAATTCGCATCAGGAATTACATAAGGGAGCTGGGCAAGGCTGAAACAGTGGAGGCTCTGACTTAGTGGGTTCCATTCTCCTCTAGTAGGTAAGGAAGAGTMTGTGAAAGGTAGGGATTGAGGCTGRGAAAGAAGTCAAGAAGAAACAGTGGACCTGCTGCTCTACCTAGACAGCTCCTCCTRTTTGTGAGGCTAAATTGAGTGCTGAGGAAACCTGGCATGGCCTCACAGTTTCCAAGGAACATGATTTGGTTGTTACAGAAGTGTTGGTGGGAAGGGACTTCTGGAGGTCTCTGATCCAGTCTACTTGGAAAAGGACCTTTGCCAACACTAGATAGGTCAGCTGGGCTTTGTCTGCCAGAGTCCTGATACCAGTGAGAATCACACTTCCCCCACCTCTCTGGGCAATGCATGCCATTGCTGTGCCATCTCCTGTGTTGTTAAAGCCAGTTCCCAAAGGAGAGGAGGATGCTATGAGAGCAGAGAGTGCTTTGATGATGTCCCAGCAWGGGAGATGCTCTGATGTAGGCTATAACATTCCCAGTCTTGACCGGCTGCTGAGCGTAGGACTCAAAGTGCCCACCTCTGAGTGAGCTGTGGGCACAATTCATCTCCCTGTAAAACAAACATCTAAAATGGGCCAGATGAACACATCCTAAAAGCACTTACTTCTCCTTATAATGTGTCTCTCTGCTCCTAGGGTAGGGAGATAACTTGAACACATCTTTTCTAGTACATCAAAAAGCTTGGCAAGGCCCAAGTTGTCCTTTCAGTTTCCTACTACTCTGAGGACAAATCATAGGGAGAAGGATGACTCATGACTGCRAGTCATGAGCAGTGTTGAGAGCATAGACCACCAAAGCCAGCTATGACTGAAGACAAGAGGACTTCTCTGTATAGCAGACAATCCTTCTGCAGACTTTGTTTCCAGAAGCTGTGTCACTAAATGAGGTTTGAGGCTAGCACAGAAGACAGGGATACCTCTAATAGAAAAAGATCATAAGCTGAGTCAATTTGAAAACTCTGAAATGCCTTGCATMATCTAGGAAGTGATTTCTCATGGGGAGGAGAGATTTGAGTAGAGTCTTTGAGAGTATGGCTGACCCTCAGGTGTGGGCAACAGAGCCAGCACAACTCTATACCAAAGGGTGATCCATTTGTATGACTGCTCCCTTGAGTTGGGGTGTTTCTGGCAGAGGGTTTGGACTAGATGATCTCCTGAGGTCCCTTCCAACCTCAACCATTCTGTGATTCTGGCCAGTCAAGCTGGTATGGACAGTAGCAGGGACACTCTGGGCCGTGGGACCAAGACTGTCTCACCTCACCAGCACTCCATCATCACTCTTTGTAATATAAATGTTTCTCTGAAGTTTTAGTAAAGGACTTCTCTGGAAAATTATGAATAGCCACGAAAAAAAAAAAAAAATCCTTTATGTGAGGCTAACAGCATCCTCGAAGTGAGTCACAGACAGCATTCAGAGCTCAGGCCTCCAGACATGTAGCATGGGAGAGAGGACAGGAATGCAGCTGGGGTCAGACATAGCTTCAACAGATTTCAAGYCCTCTTCACAAAGCAGCTAAATAGTAGTTGTTTATATAGTACCAGGGGCTCTTCCAGCCCTGTTTTTAAGGATTGCTGGTTGTGAGGGAAAGATGTAACCTTTGACTGGTGTCTGCCAAGCTGTGAGCTACAGAACTGGTTTGAAGGCTGCTGACAGTAGTGATTACTTTACTTCCTGCAGGGATGATCACTGTTATTAGCTGCTCTGACACTGTCCACGGCTATGCTTCTTCAGATAGTTTACAACAGGATTTGGGAGTTCATAGAGCTGATATTTGGGAATTGCGGGGCATATTCTGCTGGATGATTTGGTGCAGATCTGGCTGAATGATCAATGACTGAAATCACTGCTCCCATCAAGTTTAGGTCACTGCTGAAAATGGCCAGCATCTGTGTGTGCCTGTGCATTTTCCATCAGGTTGCCCTGAACAGACAAGGCTAGATGGACTTTTTTTTCTTGCTCTGGCAAAATCTCTTGTGGCTT
The DNA here is from genome assembly GCF_003343005.1 of Rhea americana. NCBI lineage: Eukaryota > Metazoa > Chordata > Aves > Rheiformes > Rheidae > Rhea > Rhea americana. The sequence continues at coordinate 153,746 of NW_028186367.1, read as the reverse complement.
CAGAATGGGASAGGAAATTTATAAGCTCAGCACTGCCAAAGATAAATGACATGTCTGGGGAAGTTGCATGGCCTGGACAGAGCAGTTAGGCTATAGCCCCTCAGCCATGGAAGGGCTTGGCCCTTACCTGCAAAAAGATTGTGTCACTGCTAAGTCACAAGCTTAATGTCTATTAGCATAAAAACAAATTGGAAACATTTTCTCACCACAYAAAATTATCATTGAACAAAATTTGGAAGAGGCCCCTTCTATGACGGATTTATCAGCAGTGCTTAGCACAGGAGATGAAGCATTGGCCAGCTGCAAGAGGAGAGGCTCCTCTGGATCGTGCACAGTTTGCTAGAAAGCAGTAGAAGCTGGGAAATCTCGGTTCATGAGTGCTGCTCCTGGCTCTAGGCAGGTAGAGAGCTCTGGCAGTGGAATCTACATGTTTCCATCACTCTTCACATCAAACCAGTAGCTGAATCTTAGAGCCACCACACTGGTATTCTGTATCATTCCAAGTAGTGCTTCAAGGGAATTGATAACATCTTCTTTTCCACTAAATGGGCCTACCTGATAGCTGGCTGCAGCCTGAGACTGGTAAATAATGACWTGTCTACCAGGAAGGGCTGTGAAATAGGCAGGAGAAGCATCAAGGAKCAGAGGAAGTGGGATTTGATTGTGTTTGATTACTAGCATCCCATTTGCTCACATGGATGTGGTAGAGCACTTGGCCTGGCTATACAGAAGTCTGAGAGTGCAATGACACAMAGAATTTGGTAGGCCTAAGAGCTGTGAAGGGAAGTGATGTAACATCCTAACCTGGGATATTTTACAGCTAATAGGATAGATTGCTGGGTCCTTTGCATGGTGTTCTATGTAATCCTRTAAGTCTTTGCTACCTCTGTCTCTTGTTTGATGATGGCACGTTGTGTGCAAACTGCCTCAGTTTGTAGCAGATGCCATAACACCTGGGACACTGGACCAGGACCTAGGAGAGCTGATACCACTTCTGRGCGAGCTACAGGGTTTCTTGCATTCTTGGAGAATCTCCAGTTCCTTTTGCCCACYTGTCAAAGATGAATCTCCTCCTCAKAGGAAGTGCAAAKCCATATATGGTTCTTCAGATGCTGTGACTGATGACTGAGAAGAACCTACACAGAGAACCTGGAGTCTACCTCATTCTGCATAAGATACTTAAAATGAACWGGTTTCTTTAAACTCCTTCTATAGWCAAGGAGGAAAACTGGGCAYTGCTAAAGCATAGATTTTCTAWTTTGGATTTGAGGTCCCCYAATARGGGAAGAAAAGGGTGCAGATAACTGGGTCTGATGTAGATACCTACAGCACAGGAGTCTAAATCTGTGTATGCAAGCAGAAGCAGCACTGACTAGGGGTGGTGCCACTGGACAACAAAAGAGTACAGACTTCCCCAGAGGCAAGGTTTGCTAAGGATTTCTAGCCATGAGCTTTGCTCTGGCATAGCTGGGGAAGAGCATGCTTGCAGAATTCACCAGGTACTAAAGGCTGCATTTTCCCCTGCAGCCAGAATCTTCTTTCTTTGTTGTGCTAAGATGGGCTAGAATTTGGCAGGAGATCATTGTCCCCTGTGAGGCTTTCACTAAATATTTGCTTTGCATGTGAAACCTGGTAGCTGCTGGCAGAGATCAGTAAATTACTCATGAGGACAAAAGAGCTGCCCTTCATTGTCTTCTGCACACAATGCCAGCTCACTCAAAGCAGCTGGAGTCTCTCTCCAGGGTTGTGCTAGTAGGAAGGAGAGGTGTGTGCAGTTATAGTATGACCACTGAAAGATATGTGCCTCTGTTGCAAGATCTATTGAGTTTCAAGTGGGAAAATAAGAAAGTGAGTTTTATGTTTTACCTTGTGGAAGAAAGGACTGACACACACACATACAAAAGGAAAAGATGAGTATGTAAAGCAAAGGTGTAGAATATTCAGAATATTCTACTACCTCAAAGTGCAGGCAATGTTATCAGAGTGCTGCAAAGATCTAGCTTTTGCAGTCCCAGGCTGTATCATTGCACAAGGCAAGCTGCAGCTTACAATGGGCTGTCTTTCAGTGCTGTAGAGAATGAGAGGCACTTAAGTGAGTTCCTTCTTTGYTGGTTGCCTGATAGAGGCTCTGTGGCTGAGGCTATGCCAATAAGCTATTTAGTAACTCTGATCAATGGTTTGTTCTCCAAACTTTCCAAAAGGAAGATATCCTGAAGATTGCTAAGTCCTTGGAGCAGTTGGTTCACAAAGGGGTGACGCCAATCTCTCCTTACCATATTATCTATAYGTCTTCAATATGGTAAGCATATTTTCTCCCAAAGCAGAGCCTTGCTGCACTGGAAGTGTCTTCATTTCCATGTCCTTGGGAGGGTGAGGGAGCTGGAAAGCTCTATGTACCCCACAGTGCTGATGCAGGTGGATGAATGCACTCAGCAAGGTAATGTCACAGACCTGTCACTTTCAGAGRTATTAAAAAATTGCCTTAGGCTTTCAGAACTTCTTCATCCTCCTCTGGGTTCCTCCACACAGCATCCCACAGTGCTCTATCCCTGAAGAGAAGGGTACAAGCATTGGCCTTAGTGTAGTAGAGCCAGTGGAATGGCACACGCACTTGAATAAAAGCTGAGCAAGGGCTCAGCAAAAGGGCAGTCATCAAACTTTAGCTGTCCATAAGCCATGGAGAARTGGTTTCTTCTACTGCTCAAAAATATGCAGTCTCTACAGGCTTAAAAACCTTTCAGAAGCCATAATCTCATGTTGGCTTATAGGGTCACATGAGAGCCCTATGGGTGGTAGCTTTAGTGCAGTATCAGTGGCAGATGGGTTTTGCTTTATTTTCTGCTTCATCCTTTCTGCTCTTAGCTCATGTGCCTTCTACTTTGAAGCCCATGCACATAGTCACATGTACTCACACCCAAGTACAGAACTGTGTACAAATTTAGGTCAGAAGGGGCCTACAGGAGTCTCTACTCCAACCTCCCATTCAAAGCAAGGCCAGCTTCAAAGCTAGATCAGCTCATGGATGGATATCCCTCAWCCTCTCCAGGCTCCTGTTCTAGGAGAACATGGTGATTTCACCAYTCTCATGGTGATTTTTTTTCCTTACATCCAATCAGAATTTCTTCTACTGCAACTTGTGACCATTGTCTTTTCTTCTAAAACTGTGCATCCTTGAGGAGAGTTGAGCCCTGTATTGCCTGGGCTGGCAATATCCAACTGCAGGAGAGACAGTGACAGAAGTGCAAATCCAGCTTCCTTTCCAAGTCAGTACCCTCTGCCCGCACACAGACTGAGTAAACTTTTGAGCTGAACCCACATTCACCTAAGAAAGCTATTACAGGCACCAGGCAAGGATCAGAGTCTGTTCCCATCGCTAGTGTGCCATCTGCACAAGAACCAGCCCTGCCCTGCTTGTCTGCATGCAAGAGTGAGGTCTGGGTTGGTGCAGACTACCCAGCTTCCCCTAGCAGTCCTCCTTGGCTTGGAGCAATCTGCTGCACCAAGGCTGGTCCAGTAGCACCACAGATCTGTAGCAGATCTCAGTGCCACAGAGAGTCCTCAGTATGCCATCGCTGATAGATATGTTAGTGCCTCAAATCAAGCCTGCATCTCTTCCTGACATTCTTTTTCTCACAGTTTTACAGCTACGGCTTCAGCAGAGAAGGACTCGTGAACAGCTGGCAGATCAGGGCATTATGCCACGTGAGTATCCTTTTCAGCTTTTTTCACCCAATCCTGGCTCAGAGGGTCTGTGTTCATCTTGGGCACTGTTGGGGCACTGTGTGTGGCACCCTGCCTGCTCAGACTTTCCTTCAGCTCTGAGCAGATTGTTACTGGGATAAACTTTGATTCCTACCATGTAGCCATACTGTAATTCCTGTTGCTGTAAAATGGAGTCCAACATCTGCCACACAAGTTACAGTGCTGCTGCTTAAGCTGAAATCAGGATTGCTGCTCAACTACACCATCTGAAAATCCAGCTGCATAAATCTCCATCCCTGAGGTCACTGTAGCAGGACAGGCATATCCAGCTCTAAGCAGGATACTAAGAAAGCACTTCATGTAGGCAAGCTTCTTATGTAAAAGCCAGTTGAGGGGTTTCCAGGATGTGGCAGGATTAAGCCCACAAAAAGGGGAAGAAGTAGAGAGAGCTCATTCCAGGAGGCTGTTGGAAGAAAAAAGCAGTGGATTAACTGCTTTGGCCCCAGAGCTGAGGGGCAGCCCCCAGATCAGTGAGACTGATGCCCAGAGCTGTGCCTGTGCCTAGCCAGACTGTTACAGGGCAGAGTTGGAAGTGTATGCTTGGGGCTAGTGCACCCCATCTGGGCCTGCCTGCTGGAGACTGCCAAATGCCTGGAGATGTCTGCTTTCACTTTTCTGTGAAAACAGACATCATCAACCTTGCATTCAAGTTAGAATGACAAGCTCCAGCCCAGAATTATTATATAATCATTCAGCATCAGAAAGCTAAACACACTGGCATCATGCTAGAGCCCAGAAGGTAAGCAAATGAAAATGATCCCCTTCTGAACCTGCACTGCCTATCATCATTAAACCAGTAGCACCACTGCAGAAGAGATACTGGGGTCTCAGCCTTGCTCAGTGGATAACCCCATCCTGACCTTGTTCACCCTCCATGTACACAAGCTTGTGGTTAGCTAGCAGCCAAGCAGCAGATTATCTTGGTGCCTTTCTGTATTATCATGACTTCTTTAGGGTCATTGCTAAGATCACAAYCTTCCAAAGGCTGTGTCACTTCTGTCGCTTATGGCTGCTGGCTAATCTCAAAGAGCAACTCACTAACAGTGTGGCTCTACACTACATGCTGCACCTTGCATGTCCCTTTGCCATCCCATTCTCATGTGGYTGCCTTACTAAAGGATTGGGTCAAGGTAGCCAGCAACAGAAGCCTTATTGATACAGTACTGCCAGCATCAAGCATTATGAAATCTTGAGTGAGATGATAAAAGTCATGTCTCTCAGTATGATGACTAGTTTTTAAAAATGATTGATGCTGGTTCTTTTCATTTTTCTTCTTTTCATTTCTTTAAGCATTCAGATTTTATGTTGTCTACCACCAAAAGGCAAGCATTTCAATCACAGGACTCCAAGAGCTGGAACTCTGAGCAAAGTATTGACATCTGTGATAGCATTGCAAACATTGGCAATACAGTCAGTGGGCAGAAGTATGTTTACTGTCTCCTGAACTGATAAGCCTACTCAATAGAAGTAGGCACAGATAGCATGCAAGATATACCCTGTTGTATACATACAGAGTGGTAGGGCCAGTGGAAAGCTTTGTGTACCCAGTGTTGCCCTACTGGACTGGATGCATGGGACTGTGCTTTTGCAAGKGATGCCTAACACTTTAAAATTGCTCACACTGCAAACAACATATTAGACTCGCTTTATTTGATGACAACTGAAGGATCTTTTCCTGTTACTTATAGTTTCATTACACTCCCAGCTTCTACACTGACATTTTGCAGTCTGGTTTCTGTCCAAGGAGGCCATTTTGGGAAGCTTAAGCACAAACAGTTTAATCACTGAAAGTAATAAAAGAAAAGGCACTTTTGCCGTTATAAAAACAAATGTGCAGAATGTAACTGCTCTCTCACCTCAGGAGGAAGGGTCAAATGTTAGCACTTAATATGTGGGAGTCCCATCCAACTTCCTCATGGTTTGGGCATATGCAGACATTCTTTATGAAAAACAAGGCTTTGATTAATCACATCTTCCCATAGTCTGTTGGGTCAGAGCACCAGAGGGTGAGATGGGCCCTAGGAGGTGCACATGGACTGGATCTCAGCCCGTCTGTTCTGTAGATGGGTAAGAAGTGAATCCTGAGGGTTGCAACCCACAACGGTTGCAGTGCTTCGAGACTAGCCATTCTAGAAGGAGCAGATAGGGGCATTGCCAGGTTGAGAGCTAAGTTTGGTACCAGACTTGAAGCTTTCACTTGATCCCACATTACACATCAGATTTTGCATGAGTATTATTTTCAATACATTGGCTACATTTTCAACTGTTACAAAYCCAGGAGATAAAGACTTTCTTTTTGTAACTAATCCATTTTATATAGAGAGCAGAAAATGAGATGGAGGATCAGAGTAATAGAGTAGCACTGGATAGTGCCCTTTGAAGGCTTGTAGAAACTTGTAGAAACTGGGGTTGGTGAATACACATAGAGCTTGCTGAGTTGTTAAGCACTGTGGCTGTAGCATGGTAGGCATTAAACCCTGGAGTAATTCCTAGGAAGCTGATTGGGTTTTGATGTCTAAGAGAATAACCCAGAGACATAGAATAACCTGGACATAGCCCAGTGAGATGAATGCCCTTACGTAAGCAAAATCTAGTCTGTGTTTGATGTGACAAGGAAAAACACAATGCCATTACATACCTTAGCTCTGTTTACACTCCCTTGGATATTGTGTAAGAGATGGGAGAGCTTCAGATGGCCCTGTTACTGGACAAAGCTGGAAACTGCCTAAAGGAGGATGCTCAGGAGCAAAGGGCAGTAGCATTACACAAGCCTTCAGGTTCAAAGCTGGACTTTTATCATCAGATGTTTTCAAGTAGTAAGTTGGGCAGCTAGCTGGCAAAACTACTGAATAATACTGCTGAAAAAGATTCCACAAATACAGACATCTGTAGACTGCTAAGCAAGTGCAGCCTCTGGATCCCTTCAGTCCTGTGACTCTTATGTATACATGAGCCTCTGAATGCAAGGGGAGACCCAGGTTTACTGAGACACAGCCACACTCCTGATCCACAAGAGTGCAGATGAGAGCAGAACCTTGCCCCTTCTTCAGGCTTAATGAATAGGAAGCACCTGACTCATGCAGCTCTACATTATTGAACATGCTCAGTTTTACTGTTGTAGTGAAACTGGTACAGATTTGGCAAACACATTTTAAATCAGCAGTATCCCTATGGGGGTCACTCACAGGAAGGCAGTCTGCAGGGCCAAGTGAGCAAGAAGCCTTCCTGCAGCCCTGTGCAGGGGCCAGCCCTGGACCCCAGCGAGATCCTGCTCATCTACCAAAATGGAAAGAGAGGCCAGCTTGCAAGATCAAGGATTTCTCAAGGCAAGACTCCCTTTATTGTGATGAGCTGCAGAAACAGCTGCTCTTGAAGTGGAAGCCCTGTTGCTGTATGCAGCCACCACCTCATCCTCTGAGAGGCAAAAAAAAAAAAGCATAGTCCTAAGATTACCAATATCAAGCACAGCAGATCCATTCTGTTGCCTCCAGATCCTCAGCTATTTCAAGCTGACATTTGTCATCCCCTAGCAAGTTACCTAAATAACTGGTGCTAGTCATGCCTTTATTTGTTTTGCAGACTAATACAAGCTGCAGCATCCACATATTTCCTCCAAAAATCTTGGTAATTTTTTAAATTCTGCAACACTTTCCTCATGAATAGCATGATGTTTGACTTGGTCAAGACCCACAGCAAACTCCTGAAGTTAGGACTTCACAGTGAATGGGACTGTAAAAGTAATCTTTCTTGCTTATTTTGTTTTCTCTTATGCACCATTTTATTTTGCTTCTGATTAAACTAGCTGTCACAAGTCCTCACGGCTGCTCACCAGAGCATGGCACAATAACTCTAGCTTGTCTGCAAGTCCGTTCTTCAAATATTAGGGGCAGGAATGTGCCATCTGTATTTTACTGTGATTCACTGGAGGTTATGGGTGTTACCTATCAGAAGTCAATTAGATGGCCTCCAAAAATCTCCAGGCTGTCCCCTCTATTCTGTTCTTACTCTTACAGATTGATGCAGGATTTCGTGTCCTGTGTGAAAAGAATTTCTGCCCTCATTGGATCCCACTCACAAGATGGAAAGAATATTAAACACTGCCAAAGAGTTGTAGCAGGCCATTTTTGTGGGTCAGGACACTTCGCCCTTTCCCCAGTCCCAGTGGGAATGGTTAATTCTGCTTGCTTACGTAGCTAGAAAAGGATTTCTGCAGGAAGTGAGAAATATTAACCCCTTGACTAAACAAATTTTGCTTCAGTTTCCAAAGAACCAGTATTAACAAGGCTGAGGGCAAGATTCACAGAGACTCCAGTACAGATGGCTTTATGGGACTAGTGCTTGCTGGTCCAAGAGCCAGGGATCACTGGCCTTCCCTCAGGAGCCCCTTTTGCTTTCAGGAGATCCTRAGAGTGTGACCTGCTGCCCAGTATGTCTCTGGGCAGCTGCCCATGGAAGCACCATATCACACAGATGCTGTGGGCATGGACTGGACAATTGTCCAATGAGAGGAAAACAGAATGAGGCAGAGAGGTTGTCAGTGATGGGAGAGGGGCAAAAGATCACACCTCCAGAGTCCTGCTTTGAAATACTCTTGCTAGAGTCTGTTCCTGCACAGCCCCCAAGAGGCAAGACAGGTCTTCTGGGTTTTCCTAGCAGGTGAGGTACGCTCTCAGCTTGTTGCTTCTCCCAGATCTTTGTTTTCTGGGGCTGTGGTGTCTCCCAGCACCACAGCCTGCAGAAAGCATGTCAGGGAAGAGCTGCATCTGCTCTCTGACATGTTCCACTGAGCACTACACTTCAAAGCCTGCACCATCTCCCTGCCCATGTGCCTTCTGCACTCCCTGTGCTCTCCGTCCCCTCTGCTCTCTTGCCATGGTCTGGCTGAGAGTGCGGGATTTCCCAGAGCTTTCCTGAGTTATTTTTAGTAAATGCAATAAAGAGAGCCGCTAGTTTGTGTTGCTATTTTTATAGCACTCATTAAAATGCTGTTGCTGAATATTCTGGTGGCTGTTTGCTTCTGCTTTTGTGCTGACTGCTCCTCTTTCTTTCCTGTTGCAGCACTGAAAAGCCCATCTGCATTCCATGAACAACGAAAAAGTCTGGAGCGAGCCAAGGTAAATCCTGCAACCATTCTGGTGAGAAAACATATGGGCTCTCTTTCCGCAAGTTGTAGAGTTGAAAGCACCTCCCAGCACTGTGTCCTCCTCTGGCATCTTCCATCCAGGCCCTGTGGCCAAGGATGAGAGTCATGGCCTCTCACTTGCTTCTAGACATGGTGGGGTCAAATCAGGGTTTATATCTACTTAGATGCACCCTTCTCCAAGCATCAGACACTTAAAAAGACAGAGAAGCCATCTGTTCCCCAAGGTATAGGGTAGGGAGTTTATCTGCACCTGGTGTGGCTCAGAGGGATGAGCTTTCCTTCTGGAGGGCTGCAGGGAAGGACAGAAATGCCACCTTCATGAACTTTGAGGTTCAGTGATAAGCTGGAGAAGCCACAAAGGCCCAGAGAGTGGAGGAAGCTTCAGAATTACCTTGGGCATCATCCCCCAGGTTTTACAAGAGGCTATGGACAGGGCATAGCAATATGGCATTGTCAGGCCTTCCAGTGAAGCACTAGCTGAAACCACTGTTTTGCTCTCTGAGCTGGGTCCACAGTCTGTTCCTCCCTGTCCTGGCTGCTCTACGCTCCTGTTCAAGCCTATGAGGTTAGAGGGCCAGCAGTAAATAGGATGAGCACCTCAGTATTTAGCAAGTGTCCAGGAGGAATATGGATGCCCTTTGTCAACTGCAGCAAGTCCCCTGGGAATTCATATTTGTCATCTAATGAGAGCCTGCTTTTAGCTCAGCAGCACAGCTTGGCCATTAGGTGTGTCAGGGGCTAAGTGGGCCAGTCTCCCACTGGCCCCATTATCTAACTGTGTTTAGGCTTCCCTAAATATTGCTGAAGGCAGAGATAAAGTAGATAGTCATTTCCAGAATACATCGAAACTGCTTATGATATGATCACTTTTTGGGAAATCCTGCTGGTTTTTAGCATCCATCATGCAGCMAGGATCAAGCTAGAGGTATGTCCACATACATCATGCCAAAGGGAACAGTCACAGGTTTTTCTGGAACACAAGGTTTTGTTTCATTAATCTGCAAGACGTGCTTGCAAACACATAGAAAAGGGTTTTTTTACAAGAAGGAATGACTGTGAAATATAGAGAAGTGCTCTTCTGAATTTAAACACACTCCAAATCACTTGCCCTGAGTCTCCTGCAGTAATAAATGGCTAGCATAAGAAACACAATACAACTCTGAAAAATTAACATGCTTAGAAAATTTCAAGCAATCCAGAGTATCCTTGAAGTGTCGTATATTTTACAGTTTAAGTATACATCTGTGTCTCTTGGTCTTTCCTTCAAAGGCTTTAACTGGCTGGTTGCCTGGGGAAAAGGGAAGGATGGTCTAGAGTGTCTGAAAATGCCTGAATTTTCAGAGCATGCTAACAAACACACTAATGAGCACAGAGCTTAACAAAAACATACTTCTTTGCAAGGATGTCCTGGTTAGAACTGTGACAGGGAAGGAGCAGTGGCTGTTTCCAGATAATTACTCAATAGCATTTGTTTTTCAGCTGATACTCCTCCATGATGTTCTGCAAACAGAAAGCAGATAACAATAAATGCTTTCATGTATTTTGAAAGCCTGCTGCCTCAGCTGGTACTAAAACACATCTAAGGTCTTTCTCCACCATTTGCACCCCAATGATACAAATGCAACTTATAAACATGAAAGGTCAAAAGGCAATCAGTACAGCAGAAAGTCAGCCTAAAACTGTGTGCATACTGGGTTAAATATGCTAATGCCACATCTGTAGGACAGTAATTCAAACCTAAGTCAGGATCTGACCTGCAGGTCAACCAGAAATGCATTAGGTGAAATTAACTGATGATTTGAGTGCAGACACCAACTAGTTCTGACCTGGCACAGAAACCGGTCAAACCTACATATGGTCCAAGCAAGGGATTGAGTTGGTGAAAATAAACTGGGGAAAAATTGGGGGAAGTGTAGGAACTGTAAAGACTTCAGTAAATAAAATGTCTATTATTTGTTTAAACATGTCACTAGCTATTTAGGAGGTTGGCATCAGGCCAGTGCAGCAGACTTTGAAGTCAATGTCCTATAATAGATTGCTGGACTGGAGGACAGAGAACAGGCTGGCTTTCTTGAGGCCGTCTGGCTCAGAAGGGCTTTGGCACTTACTCCTAGTACTCCAGTAAGCGTGGCAGAGAAGGACTAAAGGGGCAGTTATTGTGCCTCTGCCCCAAAGCAGAACAGCCCCAACTAAGTCATTCCTGACAGATGTGTGACTACTGACGGATTTCCCAGCAACCTGCTCCAGCGCTCTCTAACCTGTAYAGTTAGTAAGTCTTTCCAGATTCCCAGTGGAAGCTTTATTGTTGCAGTTTAAACCYGTTACATATTCTCCTATGCACAATGACATGCAGAACTGTTTATCTTCCTTCTTGTAGCAATTTTTAAAAGTATTTTGCATCCTGTTGCTCTATAGATTTCTCATCTGTGGTCTGATCAATGTCCCCTCACTTCAGTCTCACCTCATTGATCCCATTCCTTACTCATAGGATTTCTGTTGATATCCTCCAGACTTTTCCCATGGGTCCTTTCAGATGCAGGATCCAGAATGGGACTTTGCTATTTCTAGGACCCACCTGATATTCTTCTTTGTATCTCCTAGAAAGCTACTCACTGGTTTAGGGACATGGTTCAGCTCCTGATCACTAGATTCTCCAGAACTTTTCTTTACTATAGTTACATAATAATGAATTCTGGCCTAAAGTCACTATTGAAAGACCAGTGTAGAAACGTCTCCAGTGGATTAAGATTCCCTCTTCATCTGCTTCAGCACTTAATCGGCTGGCTTAGTTGTTGCTAACCATGACCTGAATATAGTCCTTTCTGATTGTCCTTCCTGAACTGTATCCAATGTATTTTAGATTATTTCTTCACATAATCATTTTGCATTCTAATCTGTTTAAATGATTCAGAGTTTATAGGAGTGTCTTCTATCATCCAAGATGTTAATGAATATATTGAATAGTAAAGGAAATTGCTGTAGAATATGATTAGATATAGTCCTCTATTTAGACTGTGAACCATTCCTAATTCCCTTGGTGACTTCACTTGTAGTTATGTTCCTTCTTTATGTTAGTTTCATCCAGACCAAACTTCTCTGGCGTATGAGAAATGCATGTGAGATAATGTCAAAACATGCTTAAAGTCAAGCTTCATAACCTTCTTTATTCTTATATTAGAAATCTATCATCTCTCCATAAAAGGAAATTAAGCTGGTGTTCATCAGCTGTTCTTGATGAATCAATTCTAGGTGTTATTCACCGCGCTGTTATCTTCAAAATCCATTTATATAGAGTGTTTGATTACTTGTTCTAGTATCATCCTGATTGATTTATAATTTCCTAGTTCCTTTTTTCCCCTCTCTTTTAAAGTTAGAAATTACGCTCTTCCTTGTYCAGTTTCCTGGAGACTTACAGATAGTTGCTATTACTCTAGCATTGTGTATCTCAGACTGTTTGGGAACACTGAACTTATCTAAGTATTCTCCAACCTGCTCTCCAAGCTGGTAACTGGAGTTTCTATTCTCTTGTTGTTGAATTTTCTTGGTTTAGTCATCTGATTGATAAATAGCCATTCATCTTTTTAGCAAAGATGTTTGAAAAAGGCCTTAAATACTGTGGCCATCTCAGCAGCATCCATAATTATTTCTCCTATTTATGGAACACAGAGAGCACTTTCCGTTGTCCTCTCCTGGCTACAGAAGTTCTTATAAAATCTTTTTTCATGATCCTGTACATGTTGTACTGTGGTCTTTCCAGTTTTACTTTAACTGCTTGTGCTATTCTTTTACATCTGTCCTTAACAGATTAACCTTTTTGAATCATGCCCAATTGTTGTACCATTTCTTCTTGCATCTCAACTTGGCAACAGCTAAAAATTTGTCTAAGTTGTTCTCTAGCTTTACTTCACCATAGACTAAGCATGTATTTGTATTCCTGAGGCMAACTGCTCCCAAGGCTGACTTTCTTGGCCCTAATGGAAGGTGTCATTGTACCTCTGTGTGCCTTTCTGTTCCTAATGCCAACAGTAAGCCAGCACAAGGCTTTAGGAAGTCTTTCCTCACAAGTTCAGATGCAGCGATCTGCAGAATGGCATTTCCCAACCCCACACCACAACTGCGGTGATAAAGCACCGCAGGRGGCTGCAGGGACTGTAGGAAATCTAAGTCTCCTGGTTGGCCTGGGCAGAGTGTGTCTGAGGATCCTGAAAATTTGCTCAGCCTAATATCTCATCCCAGGGTGCCAGACTTTCAACAGGAAGCACTTGCTAATGCTATAATGTGGAGCTGCCTCAGTGCAGATTTCAAAGGCAATGTGGTATGCTAAGCTAGGATCAGATCCACCACTGCCATTAAGTAGGTATCACCTTTCCCATGAGCTCTCATAATACCTTAGGCATCAAAAATTYAAGGGAAATTGGGAAAGACACAGCTTATCAATGGTGACACTGAACTGTCAGCAGCCTCATGCACATTATGCCCTTTCTGAAGAAATTTTGTCCAAAAGCTAGCACATGTTTACATGTCTAGCTAAAAAAAATGCCATTTAGGAACTCACTCAACTCGGAGATTAATAAATCTTTTAACAACATGGGATGGCACAGGGGCTGTGGCTCTTCATACCCTACTGCAGCTCCAGTCAGGTCATATTCTCTGGATTTGTGTTTTGCAGACTGAAGATTATCTCAAGCACAAGATCAGAAGTAGGCCTGAGCGATCAGACCTGGTCAATATGCATATTTTACAAGGTAAGACTGCCTGAGCTTCTCCCACATAGTCTTTGTGTTTCTACTTTATGTTTCAAGTTTCTCAAGCCCTAGATAGGTTCCCTTAAGGATTCTCATCATGATTAACTTTGCCCCAGCTGCTTMTGATAGGCAGAGCCCAAGGGGACAAATGTCTTTTGGTATCTTGTCTAGACCTGGTCTTTAGGAGGCAGACACACAGAGATCTCCTGCTCCTGAGAGGAGCAGACCCAAGGCCATGTAATCTTTATCCCATCTCTGGCAGGGAYCATTGTGAGATGCTCTAGGGAACAGTGGGATAGAGGACAGCTGTGAAAGAGGACTGTATTAGGCAGACATGCAAAGCTCTGATTCTCAGATCCTCTGCATTTGTTGTCAAGGATGGTTAGAGCCCTATAGCAGGTGGTTGCAATATCCTTCTAAAACTGGGCTTTTTGTGCCTTTGCCTTAATTCTTGATATTCTTGATATKTGCCATTCTGTGGTGATGCATTCAATGACCCAAGCTTGGCCATGTGGAAATAATCAGCTCTGCTATCAGTTCTTGAGCCACGGCAGCTCTGCTCTCCCACCCAGAGAATCAGTACTGCTCTGCTGCATACCGTCACAGACAGCAGAACGCTGCTGGTGTCCCTTGTTATCACCAGAGATAACGAGCTCGTGAGAGATGGGAGAGGACATTCTGCCTCCCTCCTGGAGTCCTGTGAGTCCCCTGGAAGAAGTATATTTCTCTCTGATGACTGTAAATGCTGGCCTCTGCTCTCTGTATGGATGGGGTCCACATTTCCTTTCCCTCTGGAGTGCAGGAGGGCTGAGCCAGAGGCCTGTTGCCTGCCTTCACCCTTGTCACTCCCTTACCACTAGAATACGTCAGTATCATTTTCCGTTTAACAGATGGAAAGTGTTTTTTCCCTGAGATTAAACAAYAGAAGCAATATAGACTGGTGTTGAGGCCAAGGGACTGTATAACAGGTGTGGAGGCAGCTGTGGTCATTGGTCTTTGACATGGCTAGTGAGACACAGCTAAAGARGAGGTGGTGCATAGACTACCCAGATGTACATCGCTGCAGCGCCCTTAGCAGGTCCTGTCTGTGCTGTCCCACACGCTCTTCTCGGCCTGGCCACTGCTCAGACATCTCTGTATTGTGCTCCATCTCACATGGAGGTGTGTCCTGGAGTAGCATAGACCTCAGTATCCATCTGGTTCATAACAGGAACTGGATGTAACTAAAACTGGCCACTTGAGACATTTTTCATCATCTAAATGTCTTCCAGATACACCTTCTGTCACTGTTCATGCCAAGGAGTTCATACAGGTTCTCTGTCCCATAGAGTCTGAGACCAGGAGGGGCTCTAGATCAGCCAGCCTTACCTCCTGCAGAGCCCTTGCTCCTGGTATCAATCCCAGTAGCTTGTGTCTGCCTACAGTATCTCTTCCAGAAGGCAGCACAGCCTAGATGCAGCCCTCCTWACTTTAGATTCCCAAGAGTAAGGATCTGGTCTAGTCTAGGATCCTGCTCCGCCACTACACCAGAAAGTGTCACCAGAGGAGTTATACACCTTTGACTGGGAAAACACCACTTTCTGTAGTAACTGGGCACCCTTCTGTCACCACGGAATAACTGGTATTTCTCATTTGGGTTTGTCTGGCTGCAGCTTCCAAATCTAGCTGCCTTTGTTATGCTTTTCTCCACCAGCTCATTTTTCTCCTAAGAGTCCTGGAACACTGTAATCACTCTGCTTCCCAAATGTTCCACTTCTGAAGACTGAGCTTTTTGTCTTTCACTGAATTTACTCAAGTTGTCAAATATTATTAACAGTTCTTTTCTCCAGCTGTTTGGTTCCCCAGAAGTAGGCATCCATTTGCATTAGCCCACTAGTCCAACGGTCTCCTGGCAGGCAGGAGTTGAAATCCCTTTCAGCTCTCCTGTTAGTCTCAGCTTGTTAATGAAGTTTTCATTGCAGATCATTACTGGGCCTTGGGAAGGATGTTCTAGCTGCAGGCTCAGTTGGCAAGGCTAGGCTAGGAAACTTAGGAATGGAGAAGCTTGACCTAAGGCTCAGAGGAGGGCCCACATCCCAAACCCCATCTGCCCCATCCAGTTCACTGTCCTGCCTCTCAGCCTCAGAACATCTCTTGTGGTACACTGAGCTATGCTTGTTTTTTGGCTGTAATCCAGAAAGGCTGTTCTAAAGGGGACRCATATACTCTCCAAGAGCTGTGTTTACAGATGCCCCCGGTCCTGAACTGATGCTTTCCATTTGGCCTTCTAGACTCAGCTGCAGAGGGGTCCATTCAATCTACTCAAATGAAGCTGAAAAGAGCCCGACTGGCAGATGATCTCAATGAAAAGATTGCCCTCAGGCCAGGTCCTTTGGAGCTGGTGGAGAAGAATATTATTCCTGTCGACTCAGCTGTGAAAGAGGCCATAAAAGGTAGTGGAAGTAAACATCTGTTTTGCGCTGTGAGTGTGCACAGGGCATGGGCTAGCAAGGTTATGAGAATGYACAGCAAAGACTGCAGGAAGTGGCCAACGTAGAATTAAGAGCGGCAACTGCATGTTACTTAGATCTTATTATTTTCACAGTAAGCAGCCCACACCAGTGAAGCCTGTGTTATCTTATCTGGGCCTATGAAAAGGGAGCTTCCATCTTCTCAGTGCAATGACCATGGACACATGCATGATTTTTCAGCCACATCTCAGAGGGAATACCTCCTTTCTTATACCCCTCCCTTCCCAAAGTTTTGAACACATAAACAGTATTACTGGAGAAAGGACATTCCCTCCAGTATCTCACATGGGAGAAGGCTTGGATGCCCACGCATGGTTGCTGGGCAGGCCTGGATTCTTGCGCTTGTGCTCTGCCAGTCATCTAGTTTGTTTAGCTAAGCCTTCTCCACCAACTATCTGCCAGCTTATTGAGGGAGGCAGAATCTCCTGCAGTTTTGCTTTATGCTGCTGCAGAGAGGCCAGTGCAGGAGCTGACACGAAGCAAAAAGGTGACTCAGATTCCCCCCCAGGGCCCAGTGCTGAGACAGGGAGATCCAAAACCAGAGAGAGGAGTGAAAAAGTCAGCAGCATCCTGCAGTGTCAGTCCAGCAGCCTACATTTTTGAAGCCTGAGTCCACCTCAGCATGTTCAAATCAGCTCTTGGGACTCAAGTCGGGCACTAAGAACCGCTCTGCTCACTGGGAGCTCCTCACTCAGTTGCTCCTGGTTCTTAACTTCACTGAATTATTTCCACTGGCACAATTAGGCACTGARTGTCCATCTGGGGACTTGGAACAAGCTGAGGACAGTGGCAGGGCTCTGGAACAAGAGGCATTCTTTGAACTATTAGAATGATGCAGAAAATAGGAATTGAAACAGGAAGCACTTTGACTTGCRTTTCATCTCAGAAACGAACATATGTGACATGAAATATTCCAGGCTCAGATACCCCTTTCTTGTCCCGCAATTGTTCCTGCTCTTTGTTTTCCTGCTGTAAAGTGCACGCAGAGTACATACAGCGGTTTCTTTAGTCTGGTTCTTGAGCCACTCTATGCTCACTGTTTTGCAGCTCTTGCCTTTGAAGGTGAAATGTTCCAGGACTCTGCCTGAAGAGGAATTTTTAAGGAGAGTTCAAGCAAAATCTCCTCAGACACTTATTGAAGGAGAGAAGAGTGAAAAAAACATCAAAAAATCCCCCCTTTATAAACATTCAAAGCAGTCTGAGCAAGACTTTATCCACTGCAGCTGAGGCTTGGAGGCTGGGCAACTGTGTTTGAAGTTTGAACATGAGTTTCTGTCCAGCTGCCTTGTCAGGAGCTTGTGATAAATAGAGATTTACAGGACTAAATTGTTAAAAAGTCTAACTTAAAAGAATTTGCTTAATTTTGAAATTTCTCTCTTTCACAATGACCTTCTAATATATTGCTGGGGAAAAAATGTGTCCTATAAGCCAGTTTTGACTCATTTCAGATGAAATTATTGCAGTGCAGCTATTTTGTATTGCTGGGTGCCATGAGGAGTGCACCTGCACCAGGATCATAATCTCAGACTTCAGGTTTCTGCAGTAGAAAGTCTCAAACTGAAGGATCCTTGAATTGACTTTCTGAGTGAGAGGCACTTTGTAGCACTCACAGTTTGAGGCGGCAAATTGAACACAGAGCAGAGATGAGCACTGGCACTTCTGAACTTTAAGCCTTTTGTTTTTGCAATACCAGAAAGATGACAGGGTTTAAAATCATTTTACTTTAACTTTGGAATCTCAATTGTTTATACAGTGGAAAGTTCAGCTGACGTGTTCCTCTAATCACCTCCGGCAGGGTGAGCAGAAAGTGCCAGACCCCAATTGAAAGCCCTAACGTCCCAGTGACAGGAGGCTGCCAGTGCCCTGCATAGCTGAGCAGTGATATAAGAGCCCTTTTTTACCAGGTCCTTGTCATCACTTTGTCCAAGATGCTTGAGAGGACAATACCCAGTGCATTAGAAACAGCCCTGAGCAAACACCRTTCTGCCTAAGATTACAGCAAAGACATGGGATCATGAAAGAATATGGTCAGCCCCAGGCTGGACAAGAGAAGAACAGATAAGGCTAGTATTCCCCACTCCACACAGACCCCTGGTATCAAGAAGCAGGATGCAGCACATTCCTGACATGCTCTGGGCTGCCACTGTGTCCTGAAGGTCCCTTGGGTTCCCTGCTTTGGTGTGTCTTCTCTCTCATCACATTGCTCTTAAATGCCAGCTCACTGGGCCTAGACTATTATGGTGGCAGAGTTAGGACTCAACACTGCACCTCCAGAGATGAGGCAAGCAGAACTGAAGTGCCAGAGGCTGAGAATTGGCACTGTGCTTCCTAAAACTCCTCTGTGCTGATTAAAACCCTCTTCTGCCCTTGGGAGCTTCACAGGCCCACAAGTCCTCCTTGCCCAGTGTGATTATACCTTAGAGAGGATGCCCTCACTTTTCTTCAGACATGAGAGAAGTCGGTTTCTACCAGGTGGGAGACCACTCCCAGCAAGGGCCATWCAGCTTTACATTTCCTCAGGGAAAGCCCAACCTAAGTATTATGTTTGACAGCAATTGTAGGAGAGAGGAGGCAGGCCCTATAGCTGGGCACCTCTGAGAAACCCCAGGCCTGGCAACCAGGAGGAGARAGGAGCTCTACAGGACACAGTTACTCTCATATTCCCATGCCTGCATGCCCCAGAGTTGCCATGGGCAGAGTGTTATTGGGCCATTTGGGTTTCCCTACCAAGCAGACAGAGCAGGTACTCCTGAACACAAGGGTCCTTGAGGAGACTAGTGCTGGGATGGTACTGGTGACACCTGCAGAGTTCAGGATGAGGACAGGGATGAAAAGCCATACTGTGTTTGGATGCCAGTAACTGTTGGTTCTTCAGGATCTCCTCACAACACAACCTTGTGGGAGGTGAGCTTGCCATCCACAGGGGTCTAGCTCAAGGTGGCTGGGTAGCAGCTCACAGAGTGGGCATGGGGAGGGGAGCCAGGGCTTTCTGCTTCCTCAGGTGCCATCCTGGCACCATGAGCCAGAGTAAGTAGAGATAACCTCTATCTCTCAGATAGGAAGAGAGGTCAGAGCATAAGTGTATGTGTCAGTGAGAAGGTGCATATTGCTAAGCCAGCAGCACAAATGTGTGGAAGCTTGTCCCCAGGCCCTTCCTATTTCCCCATTTGTCACCTCGTTATCAGAGTGCCAAGTTGCCTGACAAACGCCAGATGTGAGCAGGAGGAGATTATGAGCACAGCTACACTGTTCCTTCCTCCACCCCCACCTGCAGTCTTCCCAAAGTTCACATGAGCTTTTCTTTTTCAGCACTTTATTTATCAGTACAAGCCTGGGGTCAAGAGCTCTTGCCATCTGACTAGGAGATACTGTGCTGGCAGCCTTGCAGAGGGGAGAAGCAATGCCTGGGGCAGGCCTTACTGGCAGTTAGCAGATGATGGTAGTGATCTGAAACATTTTATGGGGGTGAAGCTTGTTGACAGACACAGGACCTGGAAAACTCTGTTTAGCTGCAGCCAGGTCCACTCAGACATTGTCTCCTCAGCCATGAAAGGATGGGTCACTCTCCATACGGATTTCAACCTCAATTCTTCTGCTAAGGACAGAGGCCTGTGAGTAGTGGAGTCTGTGACTGCAATGCTCAGCTGATGGGAGGATCCATTCTACTGTCACTCTTTCCACTTCTGTCTTGCAGGACAGGACAGCAGAGCTGCTCCTGCACTACTCTGATGTGTCTGAGAAATGTCTCCTACCCCTGATAGGCCAAGCACCTCAGACCTCTCTTTTCTCTGTTTCTTGAGTTAAATTGTCCAGAGCAAGGGCCAGGAGATGATGCCTTCTCCTTTCTCCCACTGGCTTTGCTCATTCAGCCATGGGGGCATGCCACATGATGGCATGAACCACAGGAAGTTCCACCTGAACRTGAGGGGGAATTTCTTCACTGTGAGAGTGACAGAGCACTGGACCAGGTTGCCCAGAGAAGTTGTGGAGTCTCCTTCTCTGGAGATATTCAAGGCCCGCATGGATGCAACCCTAACATGCTCTAGATGACCTTGCTTGAGCATGGAGGTTGGACTAGATGATCTCCAGAGGTCCTTTCCAACCTTACTGATTCTGTGATTCTATGATTCTGTGTTCCTCCTATGTCACACCGCACTGAGGCCATCCCCTGTGTGTGATCAGGCTTGGCTGAGGCATTTGAACCCTCATCCTGCCAAGCCCTCATCCTGCACCAAGACATAGAGAAGCTAGACACCTAAGAAACAGAATTGGTTCTCAAGGCTCAGGCCACAGCATAGACTGTGGTTTCCCTCTGATCTGAGCACTCTCCATGCTGCCTTCTGATCACCTCAGCCCTCTTGCTGGGGATAGGCTAACTCCCAATGGGCTTGTTCCTGACAGTGAGTCCCAATACCCCTTCAGCTGGGGTAGCTGAGCCCCGCAGCTAGGAGGAAGGGATAGGTCATGCCCCTGGGAAATGCTGGCAGACAGGTACAGCTGGGGATGTCTCTGACAGGTCTACATCATCTTTGTCTTGCCTGTTAGGTACCCAGGTGAACTTCTCCAAGTCATCCGATGCATTTGCATTYGAGGAGGACAGCAGCAATGATGGCCTGTCCCCAGAGCAGGCCAGGAGTGAGGACTCTCAGGGCTCCACAGAATCATCAGCAGGCACCAAACCCTCAGAACAAGCTTCTTCTGCCACCTCGGGAACACCACAGGTAAGTGAAGCCAGCCTGACAAGGCATGGCAGGTCTCAGGCGGCTTGGGAGGCCCACTCCTTCTGTTCCAGGAAGCAATGACATGCAAGGACGTACAGGCAGGAACCCTTAGCCCAAGCACACTCACCTCTGAGACCTGTTGGGGCCTCAGTACCCCCCAGTCCCCAACCTCCCCAGGATGTGTGCTTCACTTGGGGGCTGCAGAGGTTCTTCGTGTCCTGGAGGCTGGGGGACAATGCGTTTTCTCCCCCTCCACCACCATCCAGGCAAGTTTGCACCCTCAGAGAGAGCAGGGCCTGAGAGGCAGGGAGACGAACGCAGACCGAACAGTGTGGCAGCCACCCTCGGCATCAGGGCCGCGCCGCAGCACACCCGTGACCAGCGGCCCCTCTGCTGACTCCTCCGTCCAGCYGGCAGACGCCTACCCGCGTCGTGCAGAATTTTGACCTATTTCCTGAATAAGTCCTGAATTTCCTGAAGGCCTTCAGACAGGGCCTGAGGCAGGCTCTGCTGCAAGCRGAGCTTCTCTGGGCGCAGGCGCTTCTACAGCCCTCCGCGCTTGCACCACAGGCTTCGGCGCCCACCCTCGCGCCGGCGGCATTCACAGCCGCCGAGCACCGGCTCCTCGGCTCCTCGCTCCGGGGAACGCGGCGGAGCGCGCAGCTCCCCGCAGGGGGCCGGGGCGCCGCGGCGACAGGGCGCCGGCGGAGCGGGCGGCGACAGGCCCAGGCCCAGGCCCAGGCCCGGGGCGCAGGGGCGCGGCTGGGTTCTCCCCGCCCGGCCCCGGCCCCGGCCCGGCCCGGCCGCCGTCACGGCCCCCGCGGCGCCCCCTGCCGACCCGCGCGGGCGCTGCAGCCGCTGCGGGCACAGGCAGAGGGAGGGCGCCCGGGGAGGGGGGAGGCCTGGGGGTAAACTGGGGGATACTGGGGAGCCTGGGATGGCCTGGAAATGGGATGGACTGGGGGATACTGGGTGGGGGATGACCTAGAGGGTACCTGGGATGGACTGGGGCACTGTGATAGATTTACGGGACTGGGGAAGGACTGAGGGATTGGGGATAYGGGATTAGGGGCACTGAGGTGGACTGGGGGAACTGGACTAGATGTGGGAGGGGGAATGGCATGCTGGGTGCCCCATTCGGGAAAACAGACACTTCCAGTAAGTTTGCAGTGAGCCAGGGGTGCCTGGGCAGTCCTTTCCCCCGGAACGGGACACGATTGCTCGCCGTCTCTGAGCTTGCCGTCTTTTGCTTTTTGCAAAGGGGTCTCTGCAGCAAGGGGCCAGGTGGGACACCCGGGGAGTTGCACCAGCTCTGGAAGAGCTGCAGACATGCATGCAACACTGCCCACAAGTGCAAGATAAGCTCACTGTGACGCTGATGGTGGCCAGGGCCTACCTGAGAAGGCCTCTTGGAGCGGGCAGTGTGTTCACTGTGCCCGTCCTCTCTCAGCCCCCACCTAGTGCTGTCGCTGCTCAGCCCCCTGTGGCTGCCAGAGTGGAGGCTGGGGCTGGAGAGATGCTGGCTCTGCAGAGACCATGTGCAAGGCTGGGAGGGGAGCGCAGCTGTGGGAGGGGGCTGCCCTGGCTGGCCTGCCTGCTGCTGCTGTCCATGTCCTGTCTCACATACCACAACTTACCTTTCCATTCCAGGATCACCACCACGGCGCTGACAGCAACACACCTGACCTGGCCTCTGGGCAGAGCAACCAGTGCGACAGCCCCAAGCAGGCACTGGGGCAGGACAGCCCACCGCTCCCCGTGCCCTCCGTGGTGAAGGTAAYATCTGTATGTCCAGGGTCTTTGAGAAGGGGAAGAAGCCCAGGGTATATGACTGGATCCAAGCCTGAACTACTAGCACATCACACCTCACACAACTGGCAGTTTTGGAGGTTGGGCCTTTAAAGCCTGGAAAGTAGGGAGACAAAGCTCACCATCACATGTTGCAAGTTGACCTCATTTTGTAATTGTATAAAGGTATAACATTGCACCCTATGAGAGAAAATTGTTCAGGTCCTGCATTAAAAACATCCCCTGGGCCTAGAAGCAGAAGGAGACAAAAGGCAATGGGGCTTAAAGCAAGGCACATCATTCTTGGTTTCTTGTTGTCATTCAGCACAGCTGGGATGAGACTGGGAAATTCTCCCAAGTACAGGCTCAGCGTGCTTAGAGCTGCATTGTCAGGGTGCCTGCAGGAATCTGCCTGCGCTCTGTCCCAGGCCTCTGAGTTTCCAAGGGAGTGATGAGAGCTCTTCTCCTAGCTAATTCCTTTTCTACTTGGACCAACAGTCCAAATCGTCCAGCGACAGCAAGAACCGTCACAAAAAGCCCAAGGACACCAAGCCCAAGGTGAAGAAGCTGAAATATCACCAGTACATCCCTCCAGACCAGAAGGCAGAGAAGTCCCCTCCACCCATGGACTCTGCATATGCCAGACTCCTCCAGCAGCAGCAGCTCTTCCTGCAGCTCCAGATTCTCAGCCAGCAGCAGCAGCAGCAGCAACAGCAGCAGCAGCAGCAGCAGCAGCACTTCAGCTACCCAGGGATGCACCAAGCCCAACTAAAGTGAGTGGCAGTGTGTCAATAGCAGGATTTAGTCTCCCTCCAGGTTTCCTTTCCACGTCTATGCCCATTTGTGCCAGGGCAAGGAGGACAGACACATACAAGTGAAACATGAAGGCCTGGAAACACAATATAGCCTCTTGCAAAGCCATCTGCCTTTGGGCTGTGATTGGGGTATCTGTGACCTGCTGGTAGATTCCCAATGATCTCYTCACAGTCCAGACTGGTACTTCTTGGGGTTGGCAGTCCTTCAGGTCTCATATAGGATGGTAGGCCCAGGGAAGCAGAGAGGTGGTATATGGCACTGTGTACAGAGACCTCAGGGGACAGACAAGTTACATCACATTTTCTTTCTTGTTTCAGGCAATCAAATGAGCAAATGGGCAAAAGTTCAAACTCTTCATCAACTTCCGTCAACAACACCCCTCTTTCTCCTGTAAAAACCACGTTTTCAGGCCAGACTTGTGTCTCATCTGTCAAGCCAGGCCCTCTGCCATCTAACCTGGATGATCTGAAAGTGAGTGCAAACTTTGTCACAACAAGAGCAGTGTCTTACGACCTGAATGTGCCTTGCTGTCTTCTAAGCATGTAGTGTAGTGCTGCAGGCTGAACTGGCTGGGAATGATCACGTGTTATGGATCAGCAAACCAGAGCCACTGTACTGCATGCAGATCCAGGATTAAAGTAACACTGGGTCAAGAATCAGTCAATGTAGTGTTAATTGAAAACATGAGACTGCTTCTCTGCAGGTGTTGCATGGGTGCTTTGCTCCAAGGCAGATATCAGCAAATCCTAAAGCGTAACTCTTGAGAGGGCTGCAGGCGAGGGCATGAGGTTGAGGCTGTAGAAAGATCTATGCTGCTGCTCTTGCAGTTCATGTTTCCATACCTGCTCTAGTTTTATGATGGCCATCATGGATGCTTCTAGCAGACCAGCGAGAAGCTAGGAGATGAGCATGGCCTAGACACTCAACAAATGACTCAGCTTCTCTGTGGCTGTTTTCAGCTGATGCTAAGTCTATGTCGCTTCAGCTGCTCTGCCAGCAGCAGCCAGGCCAGCTCAGCTCTCTGCGAAAGCAGATAGATACCCTATGAATCTGTAGCTATGTGTGCTGACTTGGATACTGTCTAARTCTTTCATATGGGTAGGACAAGCAGGGCACAAGGAAGAATCGTTCATATCAACAATTCTTTTGTACTTTGTTAATAGAGCCTTAGCCATGAGGAAGGCCAAAGCTGGGCCCTTTTAGGAGCAGAGGCCTGGGTGAAATACTCATTGTTAGAGAGAGAAAATAGCATGAGGTAGAAATAACATGAACTTGGCCATGGTGATACCCTGGCTCAGATTTCTGAACCTGGCACAGATGCTTCAACCTGTAGTATCTAGGCTCCACAGGTATGAAGTGTTCGTGTTCTCTGAACTAAAAAATACCATCAGCTAGTTCCTGGACTGTATGAAATTCCTTGGCTTTCATTGAAGCTACTAGAAGGTGAGTCAAGGGTTACCTCCATGGCCTGAGGACTGCTGCTCATTCATGGAGTGCAGTCACAATTGCTGGAAGAAGAAATGTGGTTTTTCTGTTAGGAAAGCTCAGGATCCTGAAGGATGYCAGTGCTGTGCACAATGGCTCCAGCAACTGCAGGTGAGACAGTGAGCCTCTGTGGAATCAGAGTTTTAAAGCAGGAGGCTAGAAACCCCTGTGATCTGAGATTCCTTGTTAGAAATGTCTGGTAGCAACCTGTGGGCTCTTCTATGAGGGGAGGCATTAGGAATGATTATCGGTGACTTTCCTTCTAGGTGTCAGAACTGAGACAGCAGCTGCGAATAAGAGGCCTGCCTGTGTCTGGTACAAAAACAGCCTTAATGGAACGGCTGCGGCCCTTCCAAGAGTGCAGCAACAGTKCAGTGCCAAACTTCAGTGAGATAACAACTGTCACCTTCCCAGTCACTCCAACAAGCACCTTGTCAAATTACCAGTCACAGTCCTCTACGAGCATGTTATCGAACGGTTTCTACCACTTTGGCAGCACCAGCTCCACCCCACCCATCTCCCCAGCCTCCTCTGACCTCTCTGTGAGTGGCTCTTTGCCAGACACATTCAACGATGGGCCCATGTCTTCCCCACAGTTTGGTCTGCAGCCATCACCAGTTCATGGCAGCACTGAAGAAAGCCTCATGAGCAGCATGAATGGAGGGAGCATCCAGCTGGAGCTGGAAGGGATTGACACAGAGAAAGACAAGATGCTAGTGGAGAAGCAGAAGGTTATCAATGAACTGACGTGGAAGCTGCAGCAAGAGCAGAGGCAGGTTGAAGAGCTACGGATGCAGCTCCAGAAACGGAAGAGAAGCAATGGCCTTGAGGAGAAACAACAGTCCACTCAGCATTTCTTTGGGGTCCCCATCAAGCAAGAAAACACAGTGTCCAGCTGCCCTTTTGCATCCAAACAAACTGCCTTGAAAGGCCAAGCTAGCAGCTCGGATAAGTTAAGTAACTGTGGGGTGCCGCAGCTGCCTCACATTGTAAATAACCACTGCTTAGAGCCTGCAGGCCAGAGCACCATCACCTCCTCGACATTCCTTAGCCCGCAGTGCTCTCCCCAGCACTCTCCGCTCGGGGCTGCAAAAAGCCCACAGCACATCAGCCTGCCTCCATCCCCTAACAGCCATTATCTCCTCTCAGTATCCCCCAGCTCACAGGCAGAAGGGCGCAGCGGGTCCCCGCAGACCAACAATTGCCTTCGCACAGCATCGGTAAGTGGAGAGTGTCTCAGCTGGCATCTCGGTGGTGAATGTGGTTGTGTTCGTGGGCATTTAGTCAAACCTCCCTGTCTGAGGTTTCCTATCAGACTGATACTGCTGGATTCCAGGATGGGCATCCAAGGGTTTGTGGAAGCATCTGGGGCTACCTGGAAAGGTAGAGAATAGCTGAAATGGACCATGCAGTGCCAATCCATTATCCATCTCCAGGGCATCTCCTGGGAAACTCTGCTGCCACCGCAGCCAGTTGCCCTGGGGGGTTGGGGGGAGCCACAATACAGCTCCTTCTGCCCCATAGAGCCATGGCACAGCTCCTTCTGCCCTGGAGGAGCCTTGGCATTGCTTCCTCTTTCCCAAAGGATCCCAGGACAGCTCTCCGTACCCTGGGCAAGCATTAGCACAGCTCCCTGTGCCCTTGGGGGAACCCTGGCACAGTTTCTTTCTTCTCTGGGGGTCCTGGCACAGCTCTCCCTGCCCCTGGGCGAGCACTGGCACAGCTCTTTCTGCTCTGGGGGAGTCCTGGCACAGCTACCTCTGCCSTGGAGGGATCTGACACAGCTCTCTGTTCTGGGGAGAGCTGACATAGCTCCCTCTGCCCAAAAGAGTCCTAGCCCAGCTCCATTTCCTCTCAGGGGGAGGCCCTGGCACACCTCCCRCTACCCTGAGAAAGCCCTGGCATAACTCCCTCAGCCCTACAGTGCCCCAGCGCAGCTCCCTATGCCCCTGAAGAGCCCTTTTACAGTGGTATAGGGCTTTTCAGCATCTTGCTGAACCATTGCTGCTCCTGGCAGTGTTAGAGGGATTCTGACCACTGGATTGAAGGAGTGCAATTACCCTAGTCATTTAAGAAGCCTTTTATTGAGAAAACAGAGCAGACTTGCCATTGAGATGTGCAGTCATAGGAGAGCTTGTGRCACTACCGCACACCATCAACTTAGCAGCAGAGAGTTGTCCCTTCAGCATCCACCACTCCTTACTCAGCCCACTGGACTGTTATGAAAACTGGGAGGGGGCACACCTGGCAGATACGCAAAAGCAACCTCAGGATGAGCAGCACAAGGTGCTGCTGTTGGAAGCCCCATTTCCTCCCAATGTCATGTATCCATCCTACCAGAGTTTCTCAGGCAGCAGGAGAACTCATCACACAACACGTAAAGCACACCACACTCTCAGTGGTGCAAGGCATACACTGCATTCACAGAGCATTCACACTGCATTCATAGGAGATGTGCAACAAGTATGCACTGAGTACACAGTAGCTGCACAGCACCCTGCAAAACACCCAATACTCGAGCAAGACAGTTCATGAAATGCATTCCCACAGTTAAGATGTTGAGCAGTGTGCAGTGGTGTGCTGGGCAGTGGAGTACAGTGCCACAGGAGAGAGAGAGAAGGTGGGATGAACAGTTGCCTCTAAGTCATTCAGGGTATAGTGMTATAGATGAGACAGGCAGCTGGGCACAATACTCTCAGTGGGCTAAACAGTGGGGTGCAGTGCTGTGGGGGTGATACTGAGAGAGGCAGTGAGGCAGCTCTGAAGAGCTGGACCATAATGAGAGGGCACCAGCTGTGAGATGCAACACTTCAAGGGGTCTGCTAGGTCCTTCCTTATTGCCGGAGTGAAAGGGGCATGCATAGGGGATTGGCTCTCTCTATCCTGCAGCACATYCTGACTGTGACAAGAACTATCTTGGGCTTTTCTCAGCTGCCCATGAGGGGCTCCCCAGAGTGAAGGTCACTTATGTGGGGGCTCAGGACCCCTCCTTTGGTGAAAGTTACTGGGCAGCAGTTTGCAGCTGGGAGAGCATTGTGTTGCTGACAAAGTGCAGCTGACTGTCACCAGGGGGTTTCTGCCCTCCATCTTACTCTGCCTATTCACAGCTGAACTGAGCACCAGTCTACTGTGAGGGATCATGCCTATGGTCAGATCTCAGACAATGACCAGAGGTCAACCTGGCCCTGGACCTCACTAGTTTCCTCAGAACTAACCTAAAGGCCCTAGTTTACCTACCTGTCTCCTGCCCAGAGGCCTGGCACATGCCCTATTTCATCTACTTTAACCTATAACATCAATCATTTCTCCTGAGTCACTCTGGTTTCAATTGGTGTGAAAGAGAGAACTGGGCCTTTGACAGTGCCAAAAGGAACATAATCTTTTCCCTGTGCATTGATTCAATTTCCCTATATTTCCCCCACGCAGATGGCTACGCAGGCAGGTCAAAAGTTTTCTATTCCATCCCCAAGTTTTTGTAAGTCAAGCCCAGCCCTCTCAGAGGTAAAGCAGCCTCCACCCTATGAGGATGCAGTGAAGCAGGTAACTGCATGATTTTTTTTTTTCTATAGTGCTAGGACTCTGTAGAGTTCTTTAACAGTTAGCATAAGTGTAGTAGAGAGCATAACAGTAGTGGCAGAGTTCTGTTCTTTTACAGTTATCATAACCATCAACTCTTGGAGTTACAGCCCATTATGTGGTCTCTGGCTAGGACAGGCCTATTTCCATGGGTGAGAGGGGAGTCACCTGGGATGGGCTTTCCCTGAAGTGTTAGTTGCTAAATATAGCCTCCACAAAGCAGTCAGATACTATGCTGTGTATGATATTTGTGGTGTCTTCACTGCTAGTGAAAGGTGCCAGCCCACACTGGGGGCCTGACATCCCACACAAATGTCCAGAGACTTTGGGAGCTCCTCTTTGTGGTGCTGTTGTGAGAAACAGACCCTTAGGCATCTCAGATTGCTAGTAACTGGGAAACTTCACCTTCTCTCTTTAGCCCAGGAGCTATGTGCCCTGCTCTGCACCATCTGCCTCCCTTAGCCTTATCCTAGAGTGCTGCTCCCATGGGGAGGACTCTCTCCATCACTCAGGAACCCCTTACTTCTAGTGAAAGTCTGTCAACAGCCTCAGTGCCAGTTGTGATGGTGCCTTTAGGAAAGTGGAGTGATGCCATTGGCAGTGATTAAGATTGGCTTATGTTAGCTGGCAGATAGGACTGTTAAAAGCCTTTGCAGTCTCAGATCAGGAAGAGGATGATGCCACTGCATTGCCCCAGTGAGCTGCAGGGAGTGCAAGCAGGCATATGCCAAAGCTGGGTGCCAGGTCCAGAAATTCTGTGTGTCCAATTGCTCTGGGAAGAAACAGTCTAAGGTGGCTGGATCCTGCAAAAGAGCACAGACCCAGCTGCAGCAACGGGGAGAACACAGCAGAGTGCTCTCCACATCCACAGCCTTTGTCCCAGGGCCCTGTGGTGCTCATCTGAACACCACTGCTGGCCCTGTGTTGGCATGGCATCTTTCATGCATGGGAGGAAGCCATTTGTGAGCTCTAGAGCCACCCACCTGGTTCATGGCCAGACGGACCTTCCTCCTAACGCCCTCTACTCTCCTCTTTGCCGTTTGCTGCAGCAGATGACACGAAGTCAGCAGATGGACGAACTCCTGGACGTGCTGATTGAGAGTGGAGGTACGCACTGCTTCTCTGTTCCCCTCCAGCGCTTCCCCTCCAAGTGAGCTTAGGTCTGTGGGGCCCAGCAGCTATGTTTGCCCCAGTGGAAATGCCCAAGTTGAGTACAGCTTTCATTTGCCATCCCTATGCCAGGAGTTGCTGAGATCGAGTCCAAAAGCACAGAATTGCTGTGCTTGTGAGGAAGCCTGCCTAGGCCCACTCCTGCACATGCACTGTCTCAGTGGAGGGAYCTGGTCTTGGGTGTACTGCCAATTGCCAATTATTCAGAAAGAGCCACAAGGCCAGTGCCCTCCACCATGCAGAGCCACTAGTGTCCTTCTCCAGTGTYTTCTGCCATTCTCAATGCTGCCAGTGCCCTCCCCTGTGTGAAGTGGTGCCAGTGCCCTCTCCTATACACAATCACATGGGTCCATCACCATGTGAACAGCTGCCAGTGCTCATGCCCTGGGGACTGAGTCCAAACCTGGGGAAGTCAAGAGGACAGAAAAAGGGAATATGTCAGGCTTCCCACAGGGTAAGCAACATGAGAAGCATTGACTCAGGAGTGGGTTTCCATAGGCATGCCCTGTCCAAGAGTGATGCTCAGGGGCCTTGGCAGTGCCTCTGTGCCCAGGAATAATGAGCACAGCCTGAGCACCTCAACCACCTTTTGTTTGTTGAACAGAAATGCCAGCCAATGCCAAGGAAGATCGTTCCTGCCTCCAGAAAGTACCTCAGATAACAGTGTCTACAGGGAACTCCAGCACTTCACTTTCAAAATCATCTGCCCCATTTGAACAGGTGTCCTCAGCCCAACTCTCATTTGAGCACTGTCCAGGCAGCAGCGACACTCACCTTGAAGTCTTACTGAACGCTCACAGCCCACTAGGGAGAGTCGGAGAAATTGCCCTGCTGAAGATGGGAGGAGAAGAGTCCCACTTCGAAGGGATGATAGAGGGGTTCTCTGGCAAAGCCACAGATGAACTGCTCACCTCCCAGGAGATTTTACAGACTCCCCTCTCACCCATGGAAACCCAACTCTCCCCTTCCCCTGCTGACGGCTCTGGTTTACAAATGAGTTTCACTGAATCTCCATGGGAAACAATGGAATGGCTGGATCTAACCCCCCCTAGCTCTGC
Source organism: Rhea americana (assembly GCF_003343005.1). NCBI lineage: Eukaryota > Metazoa > Chordata > Aves > Rheiformes > Rheidae > Rhea > Rhea americana. Next base: position 122,972 of record NW_028186367.1, on the reverse strand, counting down.
CACAGGCTTTGGCTCTCTTACGCCTGCAGGTCCCAGCATCTTCAACATTGATTTCTTAGATGTTACTGATCTTAATCTAAACACCAGCATGGACCTTCACCTGCAGCAGTGGTGAAAGGGAGGGTGGTGGAAGCAGGAAACTGTATGCCCACAGCAGCGAGCACAGTGTTTCCACAACACCAGAGAACCTACAGGACTAATGTGTCACATTCAGGAGAAACTGGAGTCATTTTCCCATCACATAAACTTGTTCCAATTTCCAGGTACTGCAAATTGACAGCACAATAGCTCTGGTACTTTGGTTTTCCTCCATCTACACATCCTCACAAAGGATACAAGTGCCTTTAAAAACACTTTTCTAGACTGACAGTTTTCTAGAACTTCCATTTTGTTTCATCTGTCTTTTTCCCCCAGTTTTAGGAGTCACTCCCATGAGAACTGGAGCAGCTTATGACAAAACTGTAGAGTGAGGCGAACTCACCTGGGAAGCAGCAGAAATCATCCAGAGGAGGGCTCATTGCTACCCCATTCCTTACTTCCCTCCTGCCCTGCTAGCCCTTTAGACAATATTGCAAAGCACATCCTAGCCATGCTAACAGCAGGAGGTACAGGAGCAGGGAGGTCCAAGCACTCTGCCCAGCCCAGGGCAACAAGCACACTTTGTACTGGCAGACTCACCTTGCCTTGCTTCGTTCCTCCTATCCCAAAGGCCTTGAAGCCATGTTGCCCTAGTCCCTGCATAGCTGTGCTCCAGGTGGGTGAGAGATGGAGCCTGTCATGTTCATGGTGGCACTTAGTAATGTGCACACACTGCCCAGTGGGGTGAAAGCCAGAGAGCAGTCCCAGCTGCAGTCTGAACTGAATCAGGCTGAAGCCTGTGACCTTGAAGCAGAGAGGTCTGGATGCTGTAGGCAGCTGCTCAGGCTGCAGATGCAGGTGTTGAAGGGAATGTCATTTAGATGGAGCTGCCATGTCTCCACAAGCGTGGTACAGATAAAAAGATGTGTAATGTGTTTTGACCCAAATTCAGGAGCAAGTCATATGGAAAATGATGCAAAGCTTTGTAGGGGCCATCCTCAGTGTGGCTAGAAGGAACAATGGATCGTCGCCACCCTGCATGACCTGGGAGCCAGGAGAGCCAGAAATAGCAACTCAGCTACCTGTATGTGGGACAGGGCCGAGCAGGTCTTTGTGTTGCCACAGTTTGTATGAGCATCTGCTTTTGTAGTCTTCACTCCTTTGCACCCATTCCTTCTTCCTCCCCCCCCCCATTCTTCCTTATTTCCTAGTAGATTCTCCTCATTTCTGAATACACTTCCACGTCACTGTTCTCTCAGCTCAGAGCAAGGCCATCCAGAGAACAGCTGTGAATCACTGAGCCTAGAGGAGCTTGTTCTTCTGAAGCCAACGCAGATGGATGCTCTCCTACAGTGATGTTTTCAGTTTGAAGTCACCAGCATTTCTCCTACAAGTCTCTGTGCAATATACTTCCTCAGGCTCTAGTGAGAAGGAGCCTTTGCTTCACTTGGCTTCCACCAAAGAACTTGCTGCAGACTGTTTGACGGACACATCTACTTCTTTGCAATTCTGGTTTTGCCAAAGTAAATATTGTTGCTGACAAAGATTGTTAAACTATTTACAGACTGAGTGTATTTAATATTTGTGTTACTGGAAGGGCAGCACATTGGAGATGCAGCAGCTGGGGAAGAGGTCCAGCATGAGGGGCTTGCAGGCAGTCTGGTCAGCAGCTCCTGCAGGGTGCTTTGCTCAAAGGGCTGCTGGAGCCATCAGAGGAGCTCTGCAGTCTTTGCTGTGTCTCTAGTTCATGGTGTTGTTGCATGCTGTATAAAGAACATGGCAGTAGTTTTTAAGTCACTATTTAAAGCACCACATTTCTATTGTACAAACAGTCACAGTGCACTGCTAGGATAGATAATCACAGGTTGCTGTTTTTTTAAAGCAATTTCTTTTTTGTAAGTGAAAGATTTTTAGAGCCATTTCATGGAGAATATTAATAGCACTTGATTCAAAGTAGTGTTAGCTGCTACACTGCGTAATTGTACAGGGCTTTCCAGGTAATTTTCTCCTTTCAACAAATGTATTTCCTTATTTAAAGGGATGCTGTCAGCTTCAAACTTGTAAGCAAGCACATTTTTTTAAACTATGTTACAAGCAACACCTTCATTATTAAAAACCCCTTTGTCTTGCCACTCCATCTGCTCGCGATTTGCTGTTTGATTTCACTTGGCTGCAACAGCAACAGCCATTCCAACTGCAGTCATTTGGTTTCAACTCCATTCCCTGAGGTAGTTACAATCCCTGCAAGAGCATGAGTCTTTCTTTCAAAGCAACAGTTTTTCCTGGACGATTTCTAAACAAGTTAGCTGGAGTCTCCTGTTTCTAAAGACTTTCTCTTCTGTTAGTTTTGGTTTCACTTTGTTCTTTTTCAAATCCTGCTCTCTAGGTCAGCATCTTTTTCAAAGGAAGTGATCAGCAATATCTGGACTGTTGCCCAAACACTTTTACATTTTCCAGCAGCCAAGCTCCTGGCTGCAGTAGGCCTGCCAGCCATGGGGCACATCTGGAGACTAACWGCAGAGCTCTCTCCAGAGCTGGACCTCTCTTTGCCTGCAAGGAATGGCCGAGATATAGGCTGGAAAGCTTTGATGGGTGYGTTGGTTTCCTTCTGTCCTGCAAGCGCCAGTATCTAGCAAAGTTTTGGATGTGACTGGCCCTACAAAGGAAGCAGAGGGAAGGAGGGACACATTTCCAGCCACAGAGCAGAGTATGATTTATTTTCAGTGAGATTCCCCTAATGTCTGCACTCTTTTGCTGTAACCATATAATATCTRCTCAAAAATCTTTTTGTTCTCATTACTGTCATTCCTGTAGGCTGACAGTGAAAAGTAAAAGATGCTCGTGAAGTTGCACATGCAACTTCTGAAAATCCTGGGTCTGTCTGATCTTCCTGAGTAAACAGAAATTTCTCAGCATTTTAGTGCCTAACAGCAAAACAAGGGCCCTGCCCACCATGAGGGAGATCCAGASTCCTTCTCCCCAGTATCCAGTACTGTAGGTTTCCAGATTCATCACATTGTGCCTTTGATTAAAAAAGATTCTCAGGACATTTGCACAACTATTTAGGGGTTAATGTCTTAACTACACAGTGCAACCAAGGACACTATGAAAACTGCCTGAACTGAGTCACATTATGATTACTCAAAGAATAAGAAGATAGGTTTTAGGCTAAGATCATTTCAGATATACTAGCAGATAGGAATGTTCACCTGTCCTATCTCACCATTGAGGGCTGAGCTGTTTAACCTACAGAAGAAGAGCTGAGAGAACATGCTGCCAGTCCTCACCTATAAAAGGCAAGCAACAAGGGGAGTAGGATGGGGAGCCACAGATCTAAACTGCAAGGAAGATTCTTATAGGGTGCTAAGCAAATATTAGTGAATGTTTGGATAAGATCATCTGGGAGAGCTAGGTGCTTAGTCTTGATCTGATCAGTTCAGACAGAGGGCAGAGGGAGGGATGCAGGACCTCTCTTGAGGTCCTTTCAAGCCCCATTCTTGCTAAGGATACCTGCAGCAAAGCTCCTCCACGACCTGGAGAAGGTGAGAAGTCTGAACTATGCAGTACTCGGTCTGATGCGCTGAGAGGAATTTTAGCATGATCCTACCTTTGCCATCATGTTACTTAATTAAAAGATGTCTGTAAACATCTAAATCCTAAAGAATGATTTAGTCTCTTCTCAGCCTCCTAGCAGAGGAACGTCAGGCAAGATCACATCCTCTTCCCATGCATCATCTAACTGAATATCATTRCTGCAACACTGGGAGGCTCCATCTCTAGCCACAGGCTGCTCTCTCTCCTGGCTACAGGAAAGACTGCCCTATGGTCAGCCATTAAAGCAAACTTTTTTTCTAGAAGCAGAGAAAGAACTGAGGCATCCAGATTCTGTTCACCCCTCATTTTCTTGTTGTCTTTCTGTCTGAGATGGCTACCTTGTGTCAAGGATGGACCAAATTTGAGAAAAGMAGGAATGGAGCAGAAACTGGCTGTGCACACAGTAGGCTACTGTTGCCAATGAGCCAGAGCAAGTGTTTGCTGTCTAACAAGAGGAATTTAGGCTCACACAAAACACTCTTTCAAATGGATTTTCAGTATAGCTCTCATATCTGCACCCCTTTAAATTCAGAAGGCATCATGGGGTGTGCTGTACTGCTGTGAGCTTCTTGCCTCATTCATGCTCCTGCCCCATTGCTAGCCCAGCTGGGAAGGCCAGTACTGCAGGGTAGATGCGGGGCTTGCCGCCACCCGCCTGCCTGTCAGCTCCCACCACGCACCTACTCTTGGTTAAGACAGCACTGTCCAYTTGCCAACGAGCTAAACCAGTCTGCAAATGTGCCTCAAATTTACATGTGCAGCACCTGTGCTACATGCATGTGTGTACACTCAAAAGCATAAACGTGAAAGCACATAAAAACCATCTACTCATTACATACAACACTACAAGTAAGTACATCTACTCAAGTTTGAGTAGATGGCCTTTCTGTACATGCTAAGGCCTTTTACCCTTCCCACATTCAAAGCCTGCATGTACTTTTGGGAAAGTTAGCACAGCTAAACTTCAGCCAAATAGTCAGCTCTCATTTTATTCTCCAATACAATAGTGTCACTGTCTACTTCCAGAAGAGGGAGTGTGTGCTTCAGCCTACTGCTGAAGTGCTTGCATAGCTTTAGACGTAATGGAACATTCGGGAGTTTCTTTATATTCTCATTCATCAGAACAGCCATTCCTTTTTTTTTGATCCCCTTCACACATTCAAAGCAATGTCAAAAATGTCAGCTTCTGTGATTCTTATCATGTGTCACAGTGAGGCTGGAGGTTTTTTTCTAAGCAGCATTTGTGAGGTGAACTGAGGCCTCAGTACTTCATTTACTTTTGTCTGGCAGTCAAAGGAAAGACAAGTTTGAAGGCTAAAGGAAACCAAGCAAAAGATGAGTGGAAATATGGACAGCACAACTCAGTTTGCTCCATGTGGGAAGAGGTGATGGTGCACATGCCCTTTCATAGTGATTAGGTCCATTCAGTACCCAGACTCATCAAAACCTCAGAGTTGGTCTTGGAGCCTCACAGACAGATAATAATTATAACAGAATATAGTATATTTTCTGGATGTTATGTGCTTGTTGGAGATTTGAAAAGAGCTTCATCCCTGCCGGTATGCATAAAGGGCAGCCTTYGGAGCCAGCAGAGCTCTGTGTTCAGGGCATGAAGTAGTACAGAGGGAAAATGGAGCCACACTTTCTGAGGTGTACCGCAGAAGCAGAGAGCGCCCAAATACTGGGAACACCTGGATAAAAGGAAAGAGATGAACCTAGGAATAAAAAAGAAATATGAAGACCTAGGGAGTAATAAAATAGAAATTTATACTTCTTATTAGGTATCAAACAGCATCAAAGAGAGGGACTAATCTGGCTAAGAATGGCAATAGAGAGGAGCAGAGGCCTTATATGTGCCTAACAGAGGTGGGAAGTGAGGAGAAGATAGCACTCATGTCTTTAAGTTAGTGGAGGGAAAATAAAAAAACTCCCTATGGATGCTCATGGGTCTCAGACACTCAGACTGTGAGGTTGTGCGTGCACCTGAAGAAAGACTTTAAAACCCAGGTCTAAGCTTGCACAGATTTTCCTCTGTGTTCTGTATGTTTATATATATATATATATATATATATTCTCAGTTATTGCTCTACAATAAAGAACAATAAAACAAACACACATGTACCTATACATGTAAAATGACTATACCAGCTGTATTAAAAACAAATTGTTGTTATGAGTTGAAGTCTTGCAGAGGGTACGGTTCTGAGGCCACTGGACCCATTCCCAAATGGTATCACAGTAAATGGTGCTAAAATTGTAAATAGCTTTATAACACGGAAAAGATGATTTCAGATCCGTGTTTAGCTGTTCTGATTTATGGGACAGCTATGCTGAAATAGATTCTGTCACTTCCTGAGATGCTATTCACGGGAAAGCCTGGAGTCAGGCTACATGATTGCTCACATAAAATGCAATGATTTTGTAAATTCTTAAAAACTCTGAGGAAAGAGAAGTTAAAAATAAAATGAAAGTAAGTATTACGAATTGAAGCTGTGCAGACCCATAACAGGTGATGGGCATGTGATAGTACACCAAAGACAGAAAAAGCAGTAGTCYGTTGGGAAGTTACTTCTTTCTCCTGTGGTTTGATTGTGAAGCAAGGACAGATCCAAAGGAGAAAGCTGAGGCTCTTCCAGTTGACTCAATGAAAGAAGAGGGAAAAGAGGGACATGTCCCTGCCACTAACAACAATCACTAAGGCTGGAGAAGAGTATGACCAATCTGCAACAGATAGCTACCCATCAAGTGGGCTTGTGAGGCAAGTATCCCCTGGCAAGGGATGTCAGGGAAAACAACAAGAAYTTCTGTAAGTACACAAGTAGCAAAAGGAAGACTAGTGGAAATGTGGGCCTGCTGCTGCATGGGACAGGGGCCCTCRTGACAAAGGACACAGAAAAGGCTGAAGTACTGAATGCCTTATTTGCCTCAGTCTATACTAGTAGGACTGACCTTCATAAATCCTAGGCCCCAGCAACCAGGGAGAAAATCTGGGGAACGGAAGACTTTTCCTTGATGAAGGAGGATCATGTTAGGGATCACTTAAGCAAACTGGACATACCCAAGCCCATGGGCCCTGATGGGATGCACCCACGACTGCTGAGWAAGCTGGCTGAAGGCACTGCAAGACCACTCTCAATTGCCTTTGAAAGGTCACGGCAATCAGGAGAGRTGCCTGATGGCTGGAAGAAAGCAAATGTCATTCTCATTCTTCAAAAAGGGCAAGAAGGAGGAGCTAGGATGGTGAGCTTCACCTCAGTCTCTGGGAAGACGATGGAACAGCTCATCCTGGATACCATTTCCAGACACATGAAGGACAAGAAGGTGATCAAGAAGAGTCAGCATGGGTTCACAAAGGGGCAATCATTTAAGTGCTGTGTGATSGAATGACTGGCTGGTTAGATGAGGGGAGGGCAGTGGATGTTGTCTATGTTGACTTCAGTACGGCTTTGGACACTGTCTCCCATAATATCCTCATAGGCAAGCTGAAGAARTACAGCTAGATGAGCAGTGAGGTGGACTGAAAACTGGCCAGACTGCCAGGTTCAGAGGATTGTGATTAGTGGCACAAAGTCTGGTTGGAGGCCAGTAACTAGCAGGATACCCCCAGCAGTCACTACTGGGTCCAATACTGTTTAACATCTCCATCAATGACCTGGATGATGGRACAGAGTGCACCCTCACAAGTTTGCTGGTGATACAAAACTGGGAGGAGTGRCTGATACGCAAGAGGATTGCGCTGTCACTGACAGGGATCTCGACATGCTGAATAACTGGGGAAACAGGAACATGAAATTCATGAAAGTGAGGTGGAAAGACCTATGGAGGAGTAATCACCTCATGCACCAGTGCAGGCTGCCGGACAACTGGCTGGAAATCCACTTTGAAAGAARGACCTGGGGGTCCTGGCAAATAACAAGCTGACTATGAGCCAGTAATGTCCCCTTTTGGAAAGAAGGCCAATGGTATCCTGGGCTGCATTAGGAGAAACATTGCCAGCAGGTTGCGGAAAGTTATTCTTCCCCTCTACTCWGTTCTGGTGAGGCCACACCTGGAGTCCTGTGTGCCGTCCAGAAATGTGGAACTACTGGAGAGAGTTCAGCARGGGGCTACTAAGATGATTAAGGGCCTGGAGCATCTCTCACATATGTGATTCTGTGGGTGAGGCATCATGACAAGCAAGAAGTCCTGAGGGGACTTGGAAAAYGGCAAGTGATGCCTCAGCCTTGGCAAACCTCAGCTTCTCACAGAAAGGCATGAGGGAAGAGTTGGATTCCCTCCAAAGGATTCTCCTTTGATCCCATAGCAGTTTGGCCTGATTTCCTGGTCTCCACAGCCTAGTTCATGAAGAGAACAGATAGCTTTTCCCAAGACAAATAATAATACAATTCCTTGTGTTCACATCAGAAAAGCTGTTTCGATCAGAGCTGAGGCACAGTAGAGAGCTGCAGGACCCAGCTCAACCCTGAAGAAGGAGAAAGAGGAAGAGGGGACTCTGCTTCAGAGGCCCCCAAGGACCCTAGGAGCAGCATGGTGGCACCACTGCATACTCCATCTGTCTTATGAGCCATGGGGTTCTCAGGCCTGATACTCCCAGGAGTACCAGGAATGGGGATGAAGCAGCAGATGGAGGCCTCAGACTAGGCCCTGATATTGGAGACTGGTATAGTGCCAGTCATGACAAGGTAACATTGAGGCAGATAATGTTACTGCTTGATGAACTGATGCTGACAGGGAGAACATGAACCTGTAGAGAGTAGTCTGTTTTAGCTTGGCCAGAAAGAGACATGTCAGGGAGAATGAGTGAAGGGCCTGTCTCAGCAGACTCCACAGCAACCKGTTCTGTCAGAACCATCCAGAGAAAATGAGRTAGAAGTGGTGTCTTGGTAGGGATCTGTTGGTCACCTTTCAATACTGAAAACCTTTAGATGAGCTGAGGTCAGACCCAAGCAATATGGACCTGGTCTTGTTGGCCACAGGAGGACTTTCCATTATGTGGTTGAAGAAAGCCATCTATGCTTATTCAAGCAAGGAATGTCAGAGTGGTCAAGGCAGAAGAAACAGTAGTATGGGTCCTATTGGAGACAGTACAGGCACATGGGATGTAGGCCGGAAGATTGATATACCATCCTCGGCAGTGACACAATGACAACAGGAGGCCTCAGTGAAGGCTGTAAAAGTCCAAATGGGCAAGGAAAAAGAGCCTGCAGGAAGAAAAACTGAGTATCAGCTCAACAGGGCAGCTAAGAGGAACTGAAATAGCTACAAATAAAAGGAATCTTGGGTGGTGGCTGAAGAGTGGTCCAAAAAAGTCCGAAGAATTGTGCKTGGGACAGGAACCTTCCAAAGGAATCTTGATATGGTGGCAACACTGAATCTACACCAACTGACAGACTTCAACCACCTCTAATCTTTCACTCCRTGAATCTCTGCACAGCAATAGTTTCTTCAGCTCCATTTTCACCTTCCTTTCTCCTGACAAAATTCTCACCCTCAAAATGAAGAGACACTGCAAGTATCTTTAGGTTACTCCACTTATCCATAAGTACTTCTGGTCCTAAACTGTGGTATGACCAGTGCTGCCTGCCAGTATGCCCTGTCTGTCTTCCTCACTGAATCCTGCACTCCTGGTACAGTCTCATCAAGCCAGTTTGAGCATTACAGACATTCATGGCCGGACACTCTGTCCTGACATTGTCTTCTTTCCTTTTAAGATTTCTGGGGTCCACTTATGCTGAGCCATCCACCTGCCTGAACAGTGTCCAAGGCCTCCATGCTTCCAGACAGGACAGACACTTGATCCAATACCAGGAGGCCTGGTGGTCGGATTTGCCTAGGATTAGGTCCTCTTAGATTGATTGTCTGGACTTGCAGACAGTCATCGCTCTTGCAAAAAGAATGAGTGATGGGCCTGCCTCAGCAGACTCCACAGCAACCAGTTCTGTCAGAATCATCCACAGAAAATGAGATAGAAGTGGTGTCTTGGCACGGATCTGTTGGTCACCTTTCAGCACTGAAATTGGGAGTATCAGCTTCTACCCGGCAAGAGGCCACAGCTGCCCTGTTCCCAGCACAGCCGCCTGCCCTCCTTACAGGGACGAGTGTCCTGAGCCACCRGATCGTATCAGAGCACTCTATGCAGCAAGTAGGGCAGATCTTAGAGGCACCCGAGAGCACAGAGGAGCTGTTGAATTCTCAGCAGTATTCCAGAGAAAGAAAATACATCCAGGTCTCCCTACATTTTTTTTTTAATTTAGCATAAGCAGTTTCTAACTGAAGGCTACTTCTCTCCTGCCAAGCCACCTCCACCTGGAGGAAGGGCCTGTAAGTCAGGTATTTCAACAGCTTTTTAGTGAATCTTTTCATTTATGTCTGACCTTACAAAATGAAAATAACAAGGTCACAGTCGCATCCTAGTTTTATTACAACTGACCTGCAGGCAAAAGGATAGAACTATTACATAAACACTCTGATTCCATGTATAATATCTTATATAGAGGAGGAAGTCAAACCAGGATATCAGATAAAATATTCTGAAGCTCTTTGAAGCAGTTGTGTTCCTGAGCTCCACTTTACAGACAATAAGGCAACATCCCTGCACATCAGCTTTTTGATAATTTTTATACATTTTTCTATGGTACAAGAAAAAAATAACCAGAGTTCACAATGTACAGTTCTTACACTATTTTCACAGCTTCTGAACACTATATACCTTTTTTTTAATAAAGATACATTGTAATAAATGTTGCACCCTTAATAGTTTATAATAATCTATACTTAATATRCTAGACCTGCCTTTCCATATACCCATCCATGCCACAGCACATTCCAAACCTGACTTTGATACTGGGAGTACAAAGCTTCTGGTTTCCATTTCCCATCAGTTGAAAGCAAATTAATTGCCCTGCTAAAGATGAGCTAAAGGTGGGGCTGGCAGTGGAAAACAGACCCCAAGATGCACTTAATGAGCAGAGCAAGACTGTTGCTTGTGGTGGAGGAAACAGATTCTGGGGAGATTTCATCTCACTTAGTGTTAGCCCTCTAAAAGCTGTCTGATCTGCTGCTGTCATCAGAAAGAAGTTGTGAATCAATCAATCATCAATGTTTGAAAGGCGGAAACAAGGGCAGAGCACCTCTGAGTACATCTTTCTTTGTACAGTCTATCTTTCTTTATTCAGCCTAGCCAGCACCTTGTACAATTCACTAGTGCCTGGTTATCACATTATAGGTGGCTGGGGCTTGGTRAGATGAATCAATAGCTATTGGGATTTGCCAAATCAAGGAAAAGTTGAGTTTTCTGAGGCTAAAGGGCTCTAGGAAGAATTACTACTTTAGATATTAGCTGTATCTAAAGCAGATATAGCTTTAGATACCACATAGTTTGTTTGACTGCTACTTCCATGTTGCTACGTGATTAATCAAGGCTGCTGAGAACGACTAGTTACTTCACAGAATTTTGCTTTGTCCATCTTGGGAACACTTTAGTGACTGTCTCATCTGGCAAACAGACCTTTAGGAACATAATCCATGAAGCTGTCAGGCACCACAAACTGCTTGGTGTCCAGCTGAGCAGAAGCAGAGGACACAGTATGTCCCACAGGATCATAACCACTGTTCCCTTCTGCCTGCAGTGTCAGACAGGAATGGCTCCAGACAGCCAAGCTGGAGATGACACATTACTGCTAAGTTGTATATGAGGGCATCACATCAGTGGCCAGAGAAATGCCAGGAATCCACATGAGCACTGCGTTGGCTTTCTGCTTCCTCATCTGAGCAGCTAGAGCAGGRATGCGAGTGAGGTGCTGTTCTCTAGTGCTTTCACATCAGCTCTGCTTTTCATCTGGTAGCATTGTTTCAAAGTAGAAAGCACCTTCCACAGAAACCCTGCCAGTATACGTGTTTTCACTCCTATCACATCTCTAGTCCTTTGTGTCCTGCATCCAGTTTTGCTGCAGGGCTTTGACACTTAGCTGTTCTAATATTGATTAAGTCCTACCAAGTGCCCAAGCTAGTCAACTCAAAATGACATACTGGAAGCCAGAGAGTCCACAGGTCCCATTTCATCGCTGGTATGCTTCTAAATGTCTGGCAATATTTTGAAAAAAATCTATTTTCATGAAAAATTCAGCTTTGAAAAAGATGCCAAATTAAAAAAAGAAATTCTATCACCTTGCACCAAACAATCTTAGTGAGGTTCATTCTAAGAAAATAGTAAGAAGAGATACTCAGGGTCACAAAAGAGGGTAAATATACCCAGGAGAAGATGAACAAGGTCTCCAACAAGCAAAGCAGTATCTCATATTTGCAGTAATGCAATTAGCCACAGAGCCTCAAAGTGGTGTGGATGCGGGAACATCCCCACCATCCTGCTTGAAGTAGACAGATGGAAATGCTGAGATTTATCTTGTAAGGAATACTAGGCTGATAAGCAGCAGTGTTGCTGGGCTAGGCTTGAGGTCTGTGAAGAAGTGCTAGCATCAGGGCTCAGGACAGTGAAGAGTGATAAACATTGACTAGAAATCACAGACATTCATTTGTGGCTCATTAAAACAGCTGCAGAAATTGTGAACTGCACTTGTCGAAGTCAAAGCAAAGCCAGCCGGTGAACACTGTGGAGCTATAAATCAGGTCACAAGCAGGTTAAATTCAACTGAGTAGTTTAATAATTCTTCAGGTCAAAGGTCTTATCTTACCAGGTAACAATTTACAGGACACCTAGTTAGAGTGAAGAGTGGCTGGCTTGGTAAAAGGAGAGAAGAATACATTATTTCCCATCTCTGAATATTTTAATGTTAGCCTCTTTCAACGCAACATATTTTTGGTAAAGACATATTCACTATATTTAACATGATCTCTCTTTAACAAGAAGTTCAGCTGAGCACACTGTCCCCAGAAAGTACACTGCGACTGTAAAGCAACAGAATTTCATAGCAGTAAATCTATTGCACTTTGTGAAGAATAAAATTCTCCTTTGCCTTTCTAGCTCCAGAAGGCAAAGTATCTCGTTGGTTAAGCAAGTTCTTCTCCCTCCAGGCAAAGTCTCTTAATGTTCAGACAGACAACGCCTAACTTTTGTTTGTTTGCTTTTTATTATTACTTGAAACAACAATTGGAAGAGTTTGAGAGAAAAATCTTTCCAGTAGCTGCTGAGAAGTCTCCAGGTTTTGAGTCTAGAAATGAATTTTAGGTGCTATCCAATCACGGTCAACAAATAAATGTACTTATTTCCACATTTCATGAATATGTCCACAAAAGAGCAAGATGAGGTCTCTCTTTGACCAACACTAACACTGTGTGATCAGGTATTACAGGGATGCACTTTATATGTGACAACAGTATACAGACAGGATGGAAATAACACCAATATTATTGCACATGGTGTCTGGGCGAGCATTAAAAACACTGCAATATGTGATGAAAATTCTTTACAGCTTGTTTTCTCTCAGCCCTTTTTCTAGAGTTTGATGTAGCAGCAATATCAATCGACGTACATTGGAGAGCTGGGAGTTGCTGGCATTTGATCCAGGATTTTACAAACATAGCATGCAACATCCACTGTGCGTTCCTCATACATCAGAATGAAGGGATGTTTCTGGAATCAGATGAGAAACAACAAGGTTACTCCACCTTAGTGATACAGACTGGCTCCCTCAGTTAAAAGTTTAGCATGCAATTTGACTGACTCAAGAACATAGGACTCGGTGGGTCTGCAGGATCCTAGGATATAGCCTTGCCCATGGCATTTACAAAAGGGGAATTAAATGTGCAATACAGAAAGCTGTATTTCCAGAGCTAGCTTTGGGCAGGCATCCATGGGCCTAAGAACCTGCTGAACTCGACACAGTAAAGATGCAGTATGGCTCTTTTGTAACATGGTTCACGGACATCTGCTAAATACTTTCAAGAGAGATTTCATCGTCAGTCTCTTCAGCAAAGGAGACAAAGGAGTGACAGGCAAATATGACCTGTGGAAGTCAAATAGCAGGTCAGGTCCCAAACCCCGTTGTCCTGAACCCTGAACCCCAGGAATAGCTTCCCGCTGTGCCCAGGAAGCTATCTATACAGGCTGGACCCAACTCAGAGCAACTAGAAAATGACATCACAACTTTTCAGGCAGGTCCTTCAGGACCCCACCATCACAGGCTCTGCTGATTCCTTGTTCCAGCACACTGTGGTGTACTCTTTCAGGACGTAGTTTTGCCTGTACACTCACGTCCTTGCTGTGTGGCTGGTGCACTGGAAGCATTTACATGTTTACATTTACATGTTTGCCTACAATTTGACAATGCTTTTGAGTGTAGGTGCCAGCATCTCAAGCAAAGGCAGAATTTATAGGGCAAACCTAGACTTTGCCTGAGCCTGTGCACTTCAGTGATCACACAGGCGAGCCAAGTCTAGTTAGCTAATCCACTGCAACATGGCATTTCTGTGTTTGCTGATCTCTTAAAATCAAGTGGATGTTTACGTACAGACACTAATAATCACAAACCACACAGGGTCAGGGACAATAGCATCAAGGCAGTGTTTTCGCTAAGGCTATGCAGATGGACACTCTGCCTTGATCATCTGAGGAAACACAGAGCTACCCTAGATGTGCAACCCAGCTCCACTGCACAATTTTAAGCGCTGGCACAGTCAGCCAGGCTTTGCACTCACCAGGAGCTCTTTGTACTTTGGCCTTTTGGACTCGTCCTTTGTAAGGCTAAAGAAAGCAGAAAGAGAATTAGGAAGAGGCAGACTTAGGAAGTCATTACAGACATTAAATGTTATTTTTTTACAGGATAAGAAATTGATTTCACTGCTGTCGCACTGGGATTCACAGCCAGCCAAGCCATTCAAGTCCAGGAATTTGGCTCCTGAAATAAACATACTTTTCATACTGTGAGTAACCACAAGGAGTCCTTTCCTCACCACATGACTGAAGGGGCTGGCAGAAGCCTAAATCCCATGACCATCACCAAATCCTTCTGGAGACAGAGAACTGCAAGCTAAAACCTCATCACTGCTGCTGCCTCCATATGGAAACAGGTTTGACTTCAGCGTAATTGGAGTTTTCAGAGAGCAGCAATTGGTGACTCTGGCCTGCTGTCCAGTCAGGAGGGCAGCATGGCACACATGCAGAGGAGACTGGACACAGCCTGCCAGGGAGTATACACTCCTCTCAGTGAAACACACATAATGCATTCCTCTTGGTATGTGTGCAAGCAAGGATGGAGCTATAATACTCAGAAGACAGACAAATCTGCAACGGTGCATCCGGGCTTCCAGGCCCCACACTGGCTCATCCAGAGCACTGGTGAACACCTGACACATCCAGAGCTGAGTGAGCCACAACCTCTAGGAAGAGACAGAGAAGGGCAGCTGGAAGAGGGAAYCGTTGGTGTAACCGGGAAAGATTAGCAGACCAGCATGGCAATAGCCGATCAGTCCCTCCGGCTAAGAGAAGAAAAGCCTGTCATGCTGGCCTAGCTCCACTACATCTCCTCTTCATCCTTTCTCTGTCTCCCCTACACAAAGCTGCAGCTGCTGGTTGCCACCTTCCCATAGATCTGTAAGAGCGGCAGCTTTGGGTGGCTATCAGAATAGGACTCTGGGCCCTGCTTCTACGAGTCTTGGAACACAGCCCCAGTGGCAACTCTTTAGGAACAGCAGGTTTGGTTAACTCCTGCTCCCATTTAGATTCTGCCTTCATCAACCAGGCACCCAGAGCCAGGCTCTGTGTAATGTTTTAGATGTTCTCAGCACCACTGTGGAGTAGGTTCCTGTGCTATGGGAGACAMAGCCTGCCTGCAGCATGGTAGGAATAGTGGCCCTCAAGGCACAACGCAAAAGACTCAGCCCAAAGTGAGACAGAGCATTTGCTCCTGAGCATTGCTCTGAAAGCAGCCCCACACCACTGCCATCGCTGCAGCGCACCTTCCCTGTGAGCAGGCAGAAGGTGCCTTGCAGGGTACCAGATAATGGGCCTTAMGAGATGGGTGTGAGGAAAAGGGATGCCAAGCTGAAGAACATTCCCTGCTGTATGAAGGGCTCGTCCAGGCAGACACAGCACCAAAGCACTGTGTCCCAAAAGCCACCAGCATTGGGATGATCCCATCTGCTGCCTGGTTCCTAGTGCAAGGAGACAGCTAAGGACAGCTAAACACTGGGCCAGCATGGGTTGGGTCATAATCCAAACCATGGTGGGAACGGCAGGTGGCAGCAAAGGCCACAAAGAAAACCTGCAGCAGGTAAGGACAGAGATAGGGAGGGGCACCAGGAAGATGTCTGGGGTGACAGATATTGCCCCAGAATACATGAGAAGATGGACACAGCCCCTCTGAAAGTCGATGCAGGCAACTGCCATGGAGACACATGATGGGGGTACAGAGGGGTACAGGAGATCAGGTCTCAGCAAGCCTAAACTGGTTTCTGCAGAGCTACTGGCCCTGGCACATGCCTAGTAGGCAGAGTAGGGCAAACTTAGGGTGCCAAGTCTCGCACGGTGCCTGGGCTAACCTGCTCTCCTCTCCTAGGTGGCAAGGCAGGCTCATCTGCAGTCCTGGGGCCCTCACAGACCTCCTGGTGGAGTGACGAGAGCCAAATGGATTCACAGGCTAACTGCAGACATTCTCCCCTGGACTCCAAGGCTCTTCTCTAGCCAAGGCCAAGGGAGCCCAAGGAACCATCCATTACTCCTTCCAGCCAATCACTGGAACACAGCTCACGCTCATTTCTCAGTATTTCTTCAGTGAGTTTGAGATGACCAGCTCAGAGGCAATGGTGCCATCTTCCTTGCTGTGGGATGAGCCCACAGCAAGGAAGGGCACAGATCTAACAGGTGTTTAGCATGTTAAGCATGAGATGCAGAGCTGGTTGCACATCCCTGCAGTCCCACAACGCTCTATGGCAAGGCTGCGAGCTGCAGCCCTGCTGTGCCCAGCGGAGTGGCTGGAGAAGAAGAGAGGGTGCAGGGTGGTGCTGTGGTAAGGCCTTGAGTGAGAACAGGCCTAGCAAGGCAACACACAATCACCTTGAGAGTTACAATCACAGGTAAGAGAGAGGACAGGGATGAAACTAAGGGTTGAGAGCATCTTTGGGGGAAACACACAGAAGGGATCATCTTCTGCTCTTTTCTGAAAGTCTCAGACTGATATTATTTTCTTGTTCATCCCTCCTGGCAAASACAACCTAGCTGGACTGTTGCATTTAACGCTCAGCTTTTCCCTCTGTGTCACACTGGGCATGGGGTGCAAGCAATGGTGTTTGCAGAGGCACCCAGCAGCCTCCTAGCCATGGGGAACAGGAAGTGGGGAAAGAGATAGCTCAAGGAGGGGGCTCCTCATATGTTGTTGTGAGGACCCCCATTTCCAAGCCAGGAGGTATCTCTGCAGAGCTCTGAGGAAGTCACACTGAGAATGGCAGGGTTAGATGCGTGTGCGGYAGGATGTAGTAGGAGGTAGTGTCTTGCTTAAACTAGCAGAGTTAAACCGAATTCCCAACAGCAGCATTTCTATCTGTGGTAATTCTAGAGGGATCTCTTTCAAGCTAAAGCACAGTCACAATGTGGTCACTAATTATTCAGAGAAACAGAAGGAAACTACAGCACATGCTTGGGTCTTCTCTGTCCTGGGACCTGACTGCAGAGCTGCAGCACAGACACAGAGAGAGCAGACGTTCCATTGCTGCTGTGCAAACATCCTCACTTCAAACTTTTGCAATCCAGTAGCTRTTCCTTTGCTGATCTCTGGGGGTTTAAAATGTGCTTCTCACAATGCCTTAAATGTAACTATTCGAAACTTCAGCTCATAGTCCAAGTTTTGTTCTGAAATTTCCATGTGTATGTTCATAAAACAGATCTAGAAATCTTTTTTTTTCCAAGCTTGATGTAAAGCTGTGGGTCTGGAATGGCCATTTGGAGCACCAAGTGCTGTACAACTCTTTTCATGGAACATCTAATCTCCTTCCCAGGCATTGTGGATCTCAGGACCTCGTGTCTCTTCCGGCAAGTACTAACTCTTCAGCTGCCAGCATGAAGCTCCAAATAGCCAGAAAAAGAGCTTTGATACTTTGCTAACTCTGGAGCAGTAAGCTTAATCCTGTAAACAGATCCAGGATGAACTTCACTTTAGACAGGCATCTAAAGAACACAGGGAGGTGGGTAAAAGGGGAAAAATGTTCCACTTTGGCTTCCACAGCTTTGTGGGGATCCAAAGTAAAATGTAAAAAAAAGAAAAAAAAATGTTTTATCAGCAATATCATTTTCTCACTGATCTATCAGAGCGTACAGGCAGCAACATCAAAATTCAAACTGCCATGTGACTGCCACTGTAGGACTCTGTTCTCTATTTTTCCTAACTCTTAAATGCACAAAAATAAAATGATTATTAGATTCAAGTTTGCAGAGTAATGCCCACAAGATTTATGTCTATCACCTAGAACCACAGCCTTTTGGAGATTCATCTGCTCAGGAAAATCAACATTTATTGTCTGTACTTAACTAAGGATTATAAGAAAAATATTTATTACAGTACTGCTATGGACACATGATAAATATTCTAGGCCAAAGTCAGATTATTTGCAAAACCAGATTAAACAAAAACAATTAGACTGGGAACATGGTCTGCACACAGGGGCAGTCCCACAGCAGTATACCCTGGAAGAGGTAAATGAGCCAGAAGTGTGAATTGAGCCAATAAAATACACAGGCCAAAGATGCTGCTCTTCAGCAGAGATGTAATGTAGGTTCTTCCATTGGGTCCTCTCGAGCCAAACTCATGAGTGTGTAAGCAAGAGAGCAGTCTCTTAGCTTTGTGAACTCTGTAATGATATTTATTCTCTAAGGAGAACTACATGGGAAAGAAACTACTGCTTGTACTGTACATGAGAAAGCAACTTTGACTTTCTAATCAAACAGCACATAGTCTTCATACTAAGCAAGGGAAACTTCTTTTAAGCAGCAAGTCATTTTGATGTCCTATTTTCTGCATACAAAAGACAACGAGGTCTTCCTTGCAGCCAGATCAAAGTCAGAATGGGTGTTCCATAAAAATTCCTAATTCTGGAAGACAAAAAAACCCTCAAACCAACACCTTTTGCATGTCAAATGGATGGAAAATCCCAAAAACAAAACCTCCACAAAGTTAAAAATTGTCTAGAGCTATGTCTTCCTGTGTCATAGAATTCTGAGATGGATGCCCTTGCCCCAGGGCTGTCCATCAGCCTGAAAGGTCTTTCCCAGAGCAGAAGGACCCAAAAGAGGAATGCAGGTCACACTGACGGAGTTCCTGTGTGTTTCACTAGTAAGTTAACAGAAGTAGTTTAGATCTACTGTCACATTCTGATGGTAAAGTGCTTAGTCAGAAAACTCTCAATCAGCCCTTAAATTAACTGGGACCACGAACATGTGGCAGGCAGACTGCTCTAAATAGTTGCTGTACAAACAACTTGACACTTCACATCCAAGGCTGACAAAACTGCAGAGGCCCTGTCCAGCCCTCTCAGAAAAGCATCTCTAGTTTTGATTTTGTCACAAGATTTGACAAAAGATACGAAGCCAACAACCAAGCAGGGCACGTGCTACAGGTCCTGACACTCACTATGTTGAACAGACCCTCTTCCTACCAGGAGGGAAAGCCTCCAGGCCTTGCTATGCAACAGAGAAGACTAACATAGACCTGCAGCACAACTATGAGACAGTACTGTCAGRGGTCTGAGGCTTCTGCCTGCAGAAGAAAAGGTAAAGAACAGGTCTGTCACAAAGCCGTTTCATACCAAAGAACAGGCAGCACGTGTCAGGCCCTCACCTGGTCATGCAATGGGTCTTATCATGTCTCTCCTGAGCACAGACTCTCAGAGGTTTTCTCCTTATTCCTATCCTGAAGAGCAGTATCCAAAGGTCTGCCACTCAGCCTCCTCTCATCACCCTCTAAAGAAGTGAAATGCAAGCAGTCTTCACCCTCATGTTGATGCAGTGATGTGAAACTAAGCTAGGAAGTAGTTGGCATGTGACTCTCACCGAATACCTGACCATGAAAGAACTAGCAATTTCCACGTACTTCAAGTAGTCAACACTTACCACAAGTTGACAAAGTTGATGAAGCTCGGGGAGAATTCCCTTTCCTCTGAGTTGCTCAGCTGTGGTGGGTCTCCTTTTACTACTTGTGTCAACTGGTCAAACACGCTGTTCCACTTCGGGTAGGGGAATCGCCCTGTAGCCAGTTCATACTGCAAAAAGACAGCAACCACACCAGACAGGTTACACAAAGGGAACTGCAATCAGGATAAGAAAATCTCTACAAGTACCCTAGAAACYCCCAATGGGGGACTTTTATTCTTTATCACATCCCCTATACAAAGCTCAACTGAGAGAGAGACAGGGGAAAGTTATACTCAATAGTTATTTTTGGTGCCTACATTGGGAACTTGGTATCCCTATACAGTTAACCAAAAGAGACACCTCCAGATTTAACCTTGTTATGCCATACTTGCATGTTGCAAATGTTTTCTCTCTACTAATTTTACAAAGTGGACCAGTGTTTTTATCAAGCTGCTTAAAGGACAGAGGACAAAATCTTTCTCCAGTCCCTACCCAAACATCCTACAATCACTAGAGAAAATGGACACTGATAGAATAATCATTTTACAACAACAATCAGGAAGAAAGCACATTCACAGAGGCTACTGACTCATCCTCATTGCTCCCCTTTTTTTTTCAACTTCAACATCTTGGGAATGGATGTCTTTTTCATACTGCTAATGCACGTACCCACCAGTACTGTAGTTAGCCAGAGAGRAATCAGCAGCTGTGATCTAGGATTAGTGGCAGTTTTCTGCACAGCCAAAATACAGTACAAGCCAGGGCTGCTAGAAGCTTATTTTACATAGACCAAGTGCTCCATTCTGCAGCACCATACTCACTAGCCTTTCTGATCTGAGATTTTGAAGAAAAAAGCTCCTCTACCATCTTCCCTG
Organism: Rhea americana; assembly: GCF_003343005.1. Classification (NCBI taxonomy): domain Eukaryota; kingdom Metazoa; phylum Chordata; class Aves; order Rheiformes; family Rheidae; genus Rhea; species Rhea americana. The sequence continues at coordinate 102,350 of NW_028186367.1, read as the reverse complement.
TCCACTTTTATTTTGCTGCAAAACATAGCAGCAGCTAAATGTATCCTCAAGGGTTCAGGGGAGCCATCTGCCTTGACAGGAATTCTATTCTTTATGAGCCAGGACGTGCCCACTTCAATCACTACATGCAAATGCTTCACAGCAGAGGGGCTGGGCTTTGCTTCAAGCATGCATTTGACACCAACCAACTCCAYTACAGTGCAAAAGGCATTAAGGCTACCCATTAGGAAAGTACCATGCAGCAGAGGTTTTAAATGCCACTCACTTACCAATGTAATTCCCAAACTCCAGACATCTGAGCGGACATCATAGCCTTGCCTCGATGCACTGGGATCTATCCTTTCGGGCTGAAACAGGAAGAAGAACCAGTCAAACAATGCATAGTGCGGGAAGGAATTACAAGCACCTGCAAACTTAGAAAAAAAACTCTAATGTGCTCCTGAGCAAAGCCTGGCATGTCCCTAGACGCAAACTTGTTGCTAGGGCATCCAACTCCAGCAGAGAAACRTCTTAAGGAATCAAATACTCATTTGATGATAGTGGTCTAGTCTAAAAGGTGATCTGCAAAGGCAATTCAGCATAGCCCATTCCTTTTCTTTTTCCTTTTTTGCAAGTGTCTCAATAATTATTTCTCTCTACTATTCATTTAGTTTTGTTTAACCTCAAGATCCCTTTAACAAAGTCTTGTTTTCTCTGTTTTAGCAGCAGAGTTCTCCCTAGGGAACCAAATGAACTCAAATAAACATCATCTCATCCATCACTGCAGGGAACCGAGGTTTAGCAGCATCTATCAGAGCTCTTCTTCCCAACTGCTTTTTTGGTTGCTAAACCTCAAGAGGTATTAAAGATGCATTTTAAGAACCACTCTTCTCTGTGAGTTTTCAGGCATCCTTGTAAGGCAACTATGAGGTCATGATGTTACTAGGTCTTCACACATTCAAAACATCTTCTCTAGACAGCAATATTGACCCAGATATGGATGATCTATACCAAAGAACAACATATCCAGAGAGAGGAACTGGCATGAGTGAGGGTCATCCTTGTGATAAACCTCATTCTGCCTCCTTTTATTAAAAACGTAATCATAAAGATGCTAAAAGAAACATGGTCTCACTTAGTTTGGACTATAACAGTAATAGAGATCTGAATTACAGTAAAATATTAAATTATCAGGTACCTGAAATACTATGGAAGCATTGTTCGATCTGTAAGCTACATGCATTTTTGCAGCGCTTAGCAATAGAGGGAGGCTAAAGAGCACTATGTAATGAAAAAGTCCCCTTAGTGCATTCAAAGTCTTTCACTGGACCACCACACGTATGAGGAAGGCCACCTCAATCCCTGGTAGGGGATCTCCCAGTTTGCTCTGGGCTCTCCTAGAACCTTCTTGTTTCCACTACCACTTGTCCAGTACATGGTGCATTCCCTTCCCAATGTCACTGATGTTTTATCATCCTTGCTTTCAGTTATAATGCCCACATTGAAACATGTAGGGTCCAAAGGTGATGCCCTGAACACTCTCTCCTTTCCTACCCTCCCAGGCCTATTACTTTGCTTCTCATTCTTACCCTCTGGCTATAGCTTCTATTTGATCTTAAGATCATGGCTTTGATTTTGCCAAACTGACTTACATGGCTTTTCAACAATCCTGGTGACAGGACATGTGAAATGATACACTATTAAAATTAACAGAATCACAGAATGGTTGAGGTCAGAAGGGACCTCTGRAGATCATCTAGTCCAACGCYTCTGCTCAAGCAGGGTCACCTACAGCACATTAGACAGGAYCGTGTCCAGGCGAGTTTTCATTATCTCCAGAGAAGGAGACTCCACAACCTCYCYGGGCAACCGCTTCCASTGCTCCGTCACTCTCACAGTAAAGAAGTTTTTCCTTATATTCAGACAGAACTTCCTTTGTTTCAGTTTGTGCCTGTTGCCTCTTGTCCCGTCGCTTGGCACCACTGAGGAGAGTCCAGCCCCATCCTCTTTGACGCCCTCCCTCCTGAAGATATTTGCAGACATTGATAARATCCCCCCTCAGTCTTCTCCAGGCTAAGAGGCCCAGCTCTCACAGCCATTCCTCATAGKGCAGATGCTCTAGTCCTCTGATCATCTTCAYAGCCCTCCGCTGGGCTCTCGCCAGTAGTTCCATGTCTCTCTTGTACTGGGGAGCCCAGAATTGGACACAGAACTCCAAATGCGGCCTCCCCAGGGCTGAGCAGAGGGGCAGGATCACCTCCCTCGACCTGCTGGCAACACTCTTCCTAATGCATCCCAGGATACCAYTGGCCTTCCTGGCCACAAGGGCACACTGCTGGCTCATTGTCAACTTGCTGTCCACCAGCACTCCCAGGTCCTGCTTTCCAGTAGGTCAGCCCCTAGCCTGTACTGATACATGAAGTAATCTCTCCCTAGATGCAGGACCCTGCACTTGTCCTTGTTGAACCTCATGAGGTTTCTCTCCACCCAACTCTCCAGCCTGTCCAGGTCTCTCTGAAGACAGATCTCACACTATGCTTCCCCTGTTTGTGCCCTGTCTGGAGAAAGAGGATGGAGAAGAGTAGAGAAGCAATCTCAAGAAGAAAGAGGAGAGACCTAGAAACAGCAGACAAACAAGTCAGGAGATGTGTGATGAAATGGAAGTAGGAGGATCAGCAGCCACCAGTATTCTGCTAAAATAATGAAAACAGCCACAAGAACTGCCCTTTTTGCCAGGGCTTCAGAGCTACAGTGCAGGGTGACTGCCAAGCTTGCCACGAGTGCAGAACTTCCATAAGTCCACACATAAACTGTGCTGTAGGCCACCATAGTCAACTATCTGACCTGAAGGCAGCTCTGCAGCRGCATGGCAGCTATCTATCAGGCCATTTACTGCGGTAACAAAAGAGGGATTCTGTGGCCAGTATGTACCCTCACACCATAAAAAACAGAGTCACTTCACAGGAACCACAGTGATTAAAGACAGCCTCTAATGCACCAATACAGTGCACTCAGCCAATACAACTGACATTAGCATGGAGGTGACCTGGCTCTGCATGCTGGAGGAATTATAGTACTGACAGCTGGGGACACTGGAGAGGAATGCAGGCCCTTTCTGCAGCCCTGGCACAACAGGACATGCCATACCTCCTGAGTGCTGCCAGGATGTCTGCCTGTCAGAAAGCTGCCACTGAAGACTGGATGGCACAGAGCCATGACATTGCTACAGAGATTATGGCAATAGTGGCYTTGCCAGGGTCAGGGCTCCTATATGACAGATCTATAGCCAATGTGGTACATTAGCAAGAAAGATAGCAAGAGAAGTTTACAGACTGAAGAAAGGATTGCTTTTGGTGCAGCACAATGAATTATGGGACTGTACAGATAACAGATATCTGGGGTAGGGGCTCAAGCACTAAAAGCCTGTGTGTACAATACAGGGATAGAGAGGTAAGCGGCATTTCAAAGAGCATCCCTGTCTCTCAGCAGGCTGTGGTGTCTGGGGCACCATAGGGCATCCTTGAGGTCTATAAKGAGGACAGAGCTGGCATGTTCTAGTCTGTAGCACCCAAGAGGGGCAGCCTTCAACTGTGACCAAGCAGAGGAGTGCAGACGTAGCACCAGGCACTTGGCCCTAAATAGTGGTGCCACAGTTACAGGGAAGACAGAATGAACCAAAATAAATCCTTTCTAAATACAGAGCAGAAAGAATCCTGGGAATTTTCCATGTAGATGACATGGGAGCAATTAACACCAATGAAGGAAGAATCARTGTTACACTCCAGGGATCTGGAATGAGAAATGCAGGCAAAACTCAGCTTTTACCAGATGTCCTTTTAATGCCAAGTGCAAGTGAGGAAAGGAAATGGCTGAGATGGAGATCGACCACTGGATCTGCTGATGATCTAAAGAGACAGGGTATGAAGGGGCTTCTCAGCATTTGAACATGCACCTGGGCACCAGCATCTTGACTGAAAAAAAAAGAGCAAGGCATGAAATACTAATCCTCCCTTCTCCTCCAAGCCCCCTAAGTAAACACATGCAAGTCAGGGTGTGACACAAGTATAGATGCACATACAGCTTCCTGCTCAGATTCTTTGTGTTGCTAAAGACTAAAGTTCATTTCTAGGAAAATGAATTCCTGAAGCTCAAATCCTGGATTTTTACTGCTTATTTAATTGAGGAATTTTATACTTCATGCACTGTAAATTCAATAGTTCTGCCTACATAGCATTAAAAGGTGTATAACAAATTCTTACTTGCATCTTAAGCCAGTGTGTCACTACAGTAAAAGAAATAAAAGGTTACTGGGAGTAAAGAAATACTAGAAAGAGCTAAAATTTAACAATATAAAAAGCAGAATGAAATCTCCAGTATAYAAACTCCCCCTCTGCCTAGAACACAGGAACAGATGGATGTGAGACAGAGGCTGCCAGCTTCCCTTGGAGATGATCTTTTCAGACACACATTGCATGCAATTGAAGAGCTTCTGAAACAAAGTTAAGGGACTTCCTTGCCTTCGGTTGACAACAGGAGCAAGGTAAAGCACTGTACATCTGGAATCTGGTCATACAAGCTTCAGCTGCAGAGTTGTCTGTGCCAAATTCAGTCACAAATCACAGAGTGAGTTACAAACAKGGTTGGCTAGAGTTAATAGACCTTCTACAGTTGACACAAACTGGATGTGTGTTTCGCAGGCAAGAACTGTGGCTCTTTGGTACACCATTCTCCTGTTGTGTTAACCAGTATACCAAATACATATTTGGGAATGCTCAAGACAAAAATGTCATCTCCCCCTTGGTGATGACCCCATCATGGCTTTGTCATTGTGCCCTGCAAGGGGCTCTGCAAGTGCTCTCAGAGATGCATTTGTCACTGTCCAAGCGACCCAGCTCTTGAGGCTAACTCCAAACTGACACAGAAAGGAGGGGAGTGACATTTCTGAACAGCTGTCTACAGAGTTTTGCAACAGCAATGGAAATCATCTTTAGGACCATAAATAACTAGTTTCGGAAATTCTTCTGCTGTTCAGTAAAGGAAAATTCTGTCACTCACTTTTCATGTTTCTGTATTTGTCAAGAATATTCCTATGGTGAAGAGCAAATTGTTCTTTCTTTGAGGCGCTCTCCCACACAGGCCTCTTGCACACTCACAACTGGAGCACAGAGTGATGGCCAGTGTCAGTGAAACAACAGATAGCTGTGGCCTAGCTGGGGACAAAAGCCATGGGCAGAAAGGAGAGCAGGAAAAAGGCACTGCCTAGCTGGGCTCTCAGTCCTACCTCCCCTTTTACCTCCTTCACCAAAGCATTAGGATGTCAAGTGCAGCTCCCTCTTGCCTGCTGAAAGCTCTGAATATTTTATTCCTGACTATACAACATCCTAGAAACAACAGGAGTGGAGGGAGCCCCTTCCCCTATTCCTCTACAGGGCTGTCCTGGGAGTTCAAACCCTGTCAGGCTAACTGTTTCACCACCAGCCCTGTGGACACAAGCATCATTACCAGTACCTCATAGAAAAGAGACAGTCCTGCTCTGTGAGGTGACCATCCTTGTGGGGACTTGCCATGCCACTTCTGGAACAGATCTTGGTGCCAAAGACACAGCCCTACAGTGAGTGTTATTGCTCCAGACAGGTATGGACATCTGGGCCACTCCTCCCTGGTGTAAATACTCTGCTCAACAGGAAGGTATGGGGGCTCTCACTCAGGTAACACCTAACTCTTATACTAGCTGCTAGAGAGCTGAAGTGTCTAATTTAATTTGGTTCTCAATTTTTATGTGCAGTGATGTCTCATAAGCTTTCTGGTTCTCATCCTGGGCATGTAGAAGCTCACAGAAGGTGACCTCAGTGCTGGAAAAGCCTTGGTCTAAGACCACAGATGTGAGTCATTCACAGAAGCAGCGAGAGCAATGCACAGTCACATTTTACTAGGAAGTCTTTTCTAAGGTTATACCCTTCTCTCCTGTACYAGGTGACTGATGAAAAAGCTATTAGCCCTTTATTTTCTCTGGGCCTGTTATCTCAGTCACTATAGGTAGGGAGTTCATGCAATATCCTATGCAGCAGCCTGTCCTGGCTGCAGGAGAAGACACGGCTCCTCAAGGAGGGTGTGATGAAGCACAGGAAAGGCAACATAGCATGATGGGTGGAACAGCTGATAGGGAAGCTGGGAACACAAATTCTTATTCTGTCTTTGTTGCTGAGCAATTGCGGACAAGCCACTTCCCTCTGCTCACCAGCTTATCATCTTTAAGATAGGAGCAGTAATACTTGTCTCTATGTAAAGCACTTTCATACCTACTGATGAAAAAACACTACATAAGAGATTAGAGCATTATGATTATCAAAAAACACATCAGCCAAAATATTCATCCATGTTTTGACTTTTTACTTCAGACATTCCTTCAAAAATCCTCTCTGTTCTTTGATTTCCTGTCCCTCCCCCTAACCCAGGTCAGCAATGAAGCTTGTGGCTGCAGAAAGATTATCAGCAGAGATCATATTTCTAGAGAATGGCCTTTCCTCCCCTCCTATTTCCTTTATATATTTACTCTGAGAAAATGTTTCATTTAAAAACTTCTCCAACGGCATTTTCCAGGTGGAGACATCGGTTTCCGTTTGCACAGGAATRCCATCTCCTCCCAGTTTGTTTTCCTACCAGAATTTGAATTCCTTGGTCTGGATCTCAATAGCAGGGGGATCCCAAGAAAGTGACAGACTGTGACAGACTGGTGGATAGGGGACTCTGGCTAGGCATGTAGAGATGGCCAAGGACCATTAATGAAGGCAGCTCTGATATTTGCATTAGTAAATGATAAACTGCCAGAGTTCAAGAATGTAACTGTTCATGAAAGGTCACTAAGTAGTGAGAAAGAAAGAAYTTATAATGGGTTCTCAAAGGAATCTTTCCTTTGCCTAAGGCCATTGATACCCAAGAAAATATAAAACTAGTTCTGCTAAATTCTGTGCATCATCAAAAAGTTCACAGTATGCTAAATAAGGGTTCCTGATGAGCTAGTGTGATTTGAATCACTTGATTTAAGCTGGGCTCATTTAATATGGCTGGATGCTGACTCACATAACCAGAAACAGAAAAAGCAGCACTCTGTGATGAGGGACAGGGTCCTAGACAGGAGAGCATAAAAGCTGATAGGAGCAGCATGGTTAAARGAGTATAACAGAGATTATGCACTAGGGGCAGATGTTCTTATTATATTCACCACAGGTGAGACAACTACTGGAAGCTTGTCCAATTTCAAGGTCTACTTTTGCAAAAAGATGCTGAAAAACTAGAAAGGGTTTATAGCAGAGCCATAAAATGCAATCCAATCTACCTTAAGGGCATAAGCTGCTCAGTCTATTAATCCTCTCAAAGAAAAGCTTAAGGGGTGACTTCATCACAGTCAGAAAGTATCTACTGGGGAAAGAGGCTGTGGCATGTAAGGAACTCCTTAACTCTGCAAACAAACTAGGACCAAAGAACTCATGGTCATCATAAAATAAGACTTACTCATATGAAAAAAGATGGTAGTAGGAGGGTAATTATGGATGAGGACAACTTCACGGATAGTATGGTAGATTCTCTGACATTTGAGGAGTCTAAAAGACAGAAGCCTTGAAGGGCATCTCAATCTGGTAATGTTCTGAAAGACCACACATCAAAATCCCAGAGCTCTATGCAGCCCTTCAGTGCCATCACCATCATCTCTTCTAAGAACTTCCTTGGAATAAGAGGGCCAAACTCTGAAGAGAAATCAATTCTGGAGGGCTGGAAGACATTATTTCAGCTCAGCTAAGCAGTATCAACATAGAAYCTCACTGAAGGTCTCAAGTTTGGTAGGTTTGCTCTGAAGTCCTTGGATTAATTACAAAAGACTCAAGTGCAGCCCACAGTCTTCAGGCCTAAGCAGTATGCATATTTTCCAACACATACTGAAACAAGAGGAGTCCAAACGAAAGCAATGAAATGGGAAGATTTCTGATCCTATAGAATTCTGTGATGCAGCAGAGAAAGGAAAACAAGAGATGTCTAGAGATTAAATTTTACACATTCCAACTAGAAATGAAGTAYGACGAAGTACAGATAGACAGCAGCAAAGGTGAATCATCATGAGGTAGCTCATACAGGACAGGAACAGGCTAGAATCATTGTCACTTTGAGTCGTAAAGTCTAGTTCCTCTTTGTAAAAATTAATTCCATTCAATCAGAAGCTCTTGGTCGAGGTAAAGGATCATAACTGAAGCTTCACCATCTGTGTGAGAGTTTCTGCTTGCGCTCTGCCCAGCATAGCTGTCGCCCCTACCTCTAACTCTGACCTCAATCTATTTCATATTAGGGGAAATCAGGAACCCTTGCACTCCACAAGCTCTTGAATATCTGGCCCTAAATAAACCTGGGTTAGTGGAACAGGCCCTGTTCCAATGTGGCAGAGTTGGCACTGGGGAGAAGGGTGGAAGTGAATTTAGTGGAAGTGATGGAGCAACAGATCACAYTGCCCTATTCACCTCTGGCTGCTGCACACAGATTGACCTGTGTAGCTGGGCTCATAGACCACAGAGGACCTTGGAAGAGTTGAGCTACTGTTTCAGACTGCCTGCAAACTCAGAGGAATGTCCAAAAAAAAAAAATTACCACAAATGAGGCCCATGTACCCAAGTCCRTGAACACCAAGCTGACCTGCATAATCTGGGAAGGCAAACCAAGTAAAAGGATCTGTTTTCAGTCTGTTAAAGGCCTTGCTCCCCTTTCTATGTGCTGTTTGTCCAAAAAGACTGAGAAGAATGATTAATCTCCAAAGGGATTTTCAGTAGCACTTGAGAGGCTTCAAAAACCCAAGGCAGAGGACRGAGGCTGCACCTCCTGCTACATGTGTCCAGGCCTACAGGCTTCAGCAATAGTTCACAGCTGGAGCTGCCTGCATGTCCTCCCTCCTCCATTGCTRCGGGTCACTGAGCAGCAAGGCATGGATGGACAAAGCAAAGGCTGGACTCATCTGTGTGCAGATCTCAGTACCAGGGTAATTCAGAGGTGTGTGTGGGGGGGAAGGGGTAACACTGTTAAGTGGCACCAGCAGCCCCTTGGCCTGCTTTGTGTATGCAGCAGGTGTGCAGAGTGCTCCCACTCTCAAYAGGAAAACACTCAGCTGTAGGTGGTCCTCCTACAAAATCCCCATCAGAGCTCCTGAAGCAGAATCCCTATCTACCCTCAACAGCATGAGCAGCAAGAGTCAAAAAGCCACACTATGAGTTGTCAGATAGCTCAGAAACAAGAGGAGACCCACACCTATGCACCTCAGACCTTCTGTGCAACCCTTCACCTTCATCCTTCACCTCCCTCTCTCCATACCTGACCCTGCCCTGTGAATGTCATCCATCTCTCTCTACAATTTCTTTGCTACAATGATCATGTCCTGCTATGTTTGGCTTTGAATCAGTCTTTTTATACTTAAATAAGATCAGCAGGGAGCTACCCTGGCCCACCCCAGCACAACCAGCTGTGCCTCATGCAGAGTAAACCTACGTCAAGCAGAAGCTGTCTGCTGTTTCCAGCTTGAACTCACAGAATAGGAATGCGAATCAGATCCGATCTACTTCCTCTTCATTTAAAGACACAAGCTCTGCTCAGCAACCTACTATGCCTCCCTAGAGCAACTATCTCCAAAATCTGATTTTTAGGCACTTCCCACATAAATTGTTTTTACCACTGGCATTTAAGAGGAGACTCTTTTCCCCCTTCTAATACTCTCCTCCACAAAACTCACATCCTTCCCAAAACACTTCTAGCTGAATGGTTTGCCTACACCGGTGGCTGGTAACAAGTTTCCTTACGTTTATACAAATTGTCTGTGCAGACAAGTTTCTAAATGGATTAGGTGAAAATCCCTTCTCATCTCTTCTCCACAWGGAGAGAAGTGGAAGTGCTGAAGCACAGACATGACCTCAGTGCCTGCAATGGAAGCTGTTCAGCACGGGCTATGCACTGAGTGATGTAAGAAGCTAAGTTTGGACAGGAGAAGTCCCACACTGGGTGAACCTCATCGACGATTTTAGCTCATGAATGAGTAAGCAGAGGTATGTTCTCAGCCAAAACCACTGAAGTATGCGAGTGACATCACCAGCATGCGAGTGATAGAAGGGGTGTGCTCAGAGCTCAGACATCTCCTGAGTTATCTGCTACACCACTAGTGTCAGAAAGTAGAACCAATCCACACTACTCGGACAGGGACAGTTTTGCTCAAGACCTGTTTGTTTAAAAAAATCATAAAACCATGGCTGGGTGCCAAGTTTCAGACCAAAAAAAGAAACCAAACCAAAYCAATAATAAATCCAATACACAGAGTACAATTCAAAAACATCCCAGAGGATTTTTAACTGCCTGAAGTCAAACCTAGAAACAGTCTGACTGTTCTGTGAAATAACTGACTGAGCCCGATGAAAACCTGGGCATTGGGTCAGGAATGTGAAGCTGAAACATAGACTCTTGCTGCTGCTCTGCCTGGATAAAGGATTCACACAGCTCCCACATCCACGCAGCCTCTCCCTCCACATGCACACGGGGAGCCGGGGAAAGCACAGCACAGAGCCGGCATTGTTCCTTGCCTTAGGAATTCTCTCTTTCCACACACAGCCTGAACTTGGTCTGTACCAGGCATCCGAATGCGGTGACGCAGCCTCCGCATGGCACTGGAGGCCAACTCCAGAAGCAAGTGCCTTTCTTCACCGAGGGAGAAATGAGGTGAGGGCAGTGAATCTTTGGTCCTCTTCATCATGCACACACAGGGAAACGCACCAGAAGGGCATTTGCTGGGACATGGGCAGTATGCTAGCACTAAGCTGCTGCCTTTGTGTCCCCTCATCACTCTACATCTCCTTGCACGCCACCTGGCCTTCGCAATTTGGCTGGAAAGAGGACAGCACCTCAGTTCAGGTCTCACCACAACTGTGACAACTCCAATTTTATGTCACCATGAGGGAGATGCTCCSTAGTGGAGTGCCTCCTCTAAGGGACTCCTTGCTCCCTGTTAGGGGTTTCTAACTATCAGTTGCAGTCCTTCTAGCCTCTCCAATACAGGATAGCAACAGAGGATACTGTCTTCACAGCTACCTTTCCGAGCAGCTGTGGAGTGAGGCAGGGATGCTCGGCGCAGCCACTCTGCCCCTACTGCCCACATTGCCAAGGCGAGACACTGCCTCTGCTGCTCTGTGCCCCAGCTCCTGTGCGATGGGAAGCACAAGAAGCTGAGGAAGCGCAAGACAAGAGCTGAAGAGGCAAACTGGAGGTGGATGAGGGAAGTGACACAGAGTACCTATACTCAGGAATAGTCATAGCTTGCAGAGGGCAGTTTATGAAGYGGGCGTTTGTCATGCAGCTCCCCGGTGACCAGTGAAAAGGAACTGGGTGACAGAGGAAAGTTAAACTCTGCCTTTAGAGAGATCTCAAAGGAGCAGGACAAGGTAGATCATCTTTCYACACACTGGCTAGTTCCTGACCTATATAAAACCAGATGCTTCTAATCAGGCCTGTTCACTTGCCTCTGACACAGAAATTGGGTTCATCTGAGCATTAAGAAGGCAAAAGGTAGTAATGCAACAATGCTTGTGGGCACCAGCATGTCACAGAAAGTCTCCAATTCAGCCCAAATCAGAACMACTCATTCCAGCAGGAGACGACTATAGGGATCACCAAAGAGGTAAGGCCACTTGTCAGACCCCTCAGGCTGCTGTTTCCCAGAAAACAAACAAACAAAAAAAACCCTTAAGGAATAAATACAGTGAGCTTGATTTTACAGTGGAATTAAAAGTTGATCAAAAGCTACCTGCCACTGAAAGAGGCTCTCCTTCACTCTTTTTTCTCAGATGTACTTTCCCCCTCTCTCCTCTGCACTACTATCCAGGCTTTTCTGAGCCTTAAGCCCCAAYTAAGCCATGTCCACTTGGCAAAATGCAGGAAAAATATCTCTTCTCCTTTTTGGTAGGATCAGCTTTCCATCACTCCTGTTCCTCAAACTGGCTCTCAGCAGGATCAGATGAACAATGAAGGTAGCAGAAGTGAAACAGGAACACATGGGGAGGACCAGGGGCTGGCAAGAACCAATCTCACCCCTTTTGGCAACAGCCTTTAAGACTGGCGTGGCTGTATTGCAAAACCTCACCTAGCAATGCTGGCACCAACACAGGTACTGGAACAGCTCAGTGCGACATACTATCCATGCAGACAGACTGAACTATTCTGCAGGCAGGTGGTTGCTTGGGACGGTTGGGGAGAACCTCTAGTCTTTCCATTTCTTTCTTTCTTTCAAAAAACACACAGCACAAACTTCCTTCTTGTTGTAATGATCATAGTGAAATTAAAAGTCAAAAGCAAAATAACCTTTCCAGCACTTGGCGCTCCAAGGCTAATGCTCTGCTTTCTGTGACAGCTCTAACGATTTTGGTTAAAATATACAAGCACTTGCTTAGGCAGCTGGACATGGCTCCTGCTGCCAAATTGGACTGGCAGTCGAACTGGCAGACATCCAATGTTATTGTTATCAATGGTTATTTGGGGACTCAGCTCCAGTGAACATGGTGTTATCAGGTTCCTTTGATGGGCAAGTGCTCATGCAACAAGAATTACTGCAAGAGTCAAGGGTCAAGTGGGTCTTGCAGAGTAACGTGTTCCCATGGCCACAGAGCATCATTCAGCAGCCAACATCAGACTCACTCTTGTTATATGTAACACAGTGACAGTCTAGCAAGCCTTTAACCTTTTTGCATTAAAAAAATACTTTACTTTTGAGAGGAGTGTGACTGATTTGACTTCCTCCCAAGTATATTCAGGTTTGATTGCAGCACCACTTGCAGCCATGAGCCCGTGCAGGGACAGAGGAAGAGCTGGCASTTGTAGCTGGGATTCTGCATGCTGGAGACATCTCCCCATTTCCCAGGCTTTCCAGTACGTGGAAATGCACATGTACTTGGAGAGGAGTTACTGAGTCCAGAGAGCAAAAGGGAAGAGGCCAGCAGTCTCCCACACCAGTTGCCAGCTGCTGGCTCACCCACAAACCATATACCATGCCAAAGCTCTTAAAAATAAAAACTGAATTGAAACACTTTTGCTCATTTAAAAAATCCAACACAATCTGGAGCTTGTAACAGGGRCACCCAAAGAACACAGTGGACGCATTTTGTTCAGTATGCACAGACAATAAGGAAAACCAAAGGGTTAGCAGAAGCACCTACCYACTCAAGGGAAATAAAGCAGCTCAACTATTTACAAAGATGCTAGTACCTGCAAAGCAGTAACTAAACCAACAGCCTAAGCAATCCTAACCATCTACCTACAGTTTTAAGAAAAAGTGGAAACAATTTCTGCAGTCCTAGTCCACAGAACTGGTGGGGAAAAAACAGATGAGCAACAATTTACAGAACCCATACACACGTCAGAGGATAGGGAAAAGCCAACAAAGCTTACTTGGTAGAGTTATGACCATCAGAAGAACGACTGCAATCTGAGGTGACAAATGATCAGCCTTGGATTTGAACAGGTCAGTGACTCTGCACTAGCTCCTGCCCCCTTTTGGGGTACTTTCTCTTTGCTTTATGATCTTTGCTATTGCCCTTAGGATCTCATTCTCTACCAACACAACAAACAAGTACTGCAGCTCCTAMTGATCCCCTTCCCTGTGGGGAGCTTCACACACTTGCTGAAAATACTCAGAGAGGAGACATATCCATGCCCTCTCTTCAGCCTCACAAAGTCTTTATTTAAATGAACTGCCTTGTTTCATTAAGTTATCCAGATCTGGAATTTGCAACACTGTTGTACCACAGCACTGGATTCCAGTAGCAGATCTCATCTCTATCTTCCTGTCCACCTAGAGGAGTGACTAGGAGGACAATAAATAAACATACAGATGAAGCCAAATGCTCAGAAATTCAGACTCTGTGTATGCAGAGATTAGAATCATGGCAAATAGGTTTTGCATTGACAACACAGTCAGATAAAAACCATGAGRGCAGTTATCGGGATCAGAAAGGGACTTAAAATTAAAAGGGAGAGATTTTCTTTTTTTTTTTTCTTTGAGCTTTGAGGAAACTAGATACGACAGTTAAAAAAAAACACATTGTATTTTTCAGCATATTGAGGTGTAGGAATAAGCAATAAGAAATAAACATAGCTGCTGGAATTTAAGTTGCTTTCATACCAGCAGAAAAATAACTACCTACACAAGCCTCTCCTCAAACCCTGAACTCAGGTGAAATAAAGAAATACRTTTTCAAAGCAACCCTGATGTACAGAAGTGCTTAAACTCCTTAGAGTTAAAAATCACAATCACAGCTTTTATCTCTCAGAGAGGGAGGGAAGCAAACAAACAGAACAGACTCTCAGGAGCCACTGCTCACACTGAATGATTTCCATGCAGCTGCTATTCTAATGCTGTTCTCCAGAATTACATACTCCTGGAATAAGCCATGGCACAGTTTGGAAATCAAGTGGTTTTCAAAAATCACTATAATTCTGAAAGACTTTGCTTTGCAATAACTACTGTGACATAATCTCACCATAACAAATGGATTTCTTGCAGACCAAGAAAATCTTGTTCACAGACTGCATTCCCTTCGCCATTGAACTGTACTGTTTATTTTGGAGCATGAATAGGTGCTGCTGGAAGATGCAGGAGAAGTTTTCCATTCCAAAGCAACTGCAGCACTGGCAGCAGCAGAGGAATCAGGCTAAAAAAAGGAGTTTGGTCACTTTGCTACAGCCTGAATGTCTCTGCTGACACTGCCAGCAACAGCGCTCATTCTAGAGTTCAGTTTCTTTTGGGAAGGGAGTGTTTACCCACATGAAACAGGCTGACATTTGAGTCAGCTGACAGATGACAGGGCAATGCTGAACCATGTCTGAAGAAGGTAGGTAAAAGCCTGAATACTCCATGCGCGTGCCAGTTCTCTGCTGGRCTGCCCATCTCCACTTACCGCCATGTACGGTCGGCACCCTGCATCTCTTGTTTTGGCAATGGAATCCACAAGTTGTCCGCTAATGCCAAAGTCACAGAGTTTAATATTTCCATTTCTGTCCAGAAGAATATTGGAAGGTTTGATGTCTGTAAGGGAAAGAAATTTAAACTGGTAAGTCATGGCTAGAGATTTCTGTTTCGAAAACAGCAGCTGCAGATAATCAGCACCAGTAGTGATTACTACACACTGCTGCCTCTTAGTGTGGGCTGGGTAGCAACTGGATGTATTCATCACAGGTGTCTAAGGTGTTTGCCCAGGAAAAAAAAGGAGATGGAGCTAACCCYACATCACAGAATCACAGAACAGTTGGAGTTGGCAGGGACCTCTGGAGACCATTCCATTGAACTCCTCTGGCCAAATATGTCATACGCTGTAGGTAGATACAGACATTCAATTCATCCTTGAAATCCCTCTGGAGTGTGCTACTCCACTTGCAATCAGAGGTCAGAATTTGGAAATAATGGACAGCAATACTAGTCTGGACACCCCTACCATCTTCTCTTTTCTCTGACTGAAGGGGAAGTATATCTGTGCTACTTCATACCCSCCACTCTAATCAATGGTTAGTATGAAAAACCTCTGATCAAAGAGGAAATGAAACATCTGCCTAACCACTACGGTCACGTTTGTGCAAAATCGGTAATTCTCCCTTAGTGCTCACATTCATTGTACTACAGATGCTAATGACATTTTTGACTTGAAACAAAGGCCATTTAAAATTCTTGCAACTATTCTTGTAGGCAAAAAAAAAAAAAAGAAAAAAAAAGAAAAAGACAAACTTACCTCTGTGAATGATTTTCAAGTTTTCTTTTAAGTGGTTTAGTGCTTTCACAGTCTAGGAAAAAAATACAAATGAAAAATAAGCTAAGGTAGTAAGATTACTATGATTATTAAACTTTTGGATCTCCAAGAATTGGGAGTAGGGGAAGAAAATTAAAGGTATTAAGTTATGAATCCTGTAATATACTAAAATATTTTTCTTGTAATTTTTTATACAAAAAGAGATATTTGTTTAAGTAAGACACATACCACTTGTCACAACCTGGAAAGATTAAATTTTGGAAAGGGAAAACAAGAGATAAAGTTGAACAATTCCTGATGTTAATCATCAAATTCAAGTCCTATGCTGTATTTTCAGTAGGTAATGAAGCACCTGTTCTGTCGTTCTCATTCTACTGGTCAAGTACCAGCTACTCGTTTCAGTGTTGTGAAGAGCAGCAGAGGAGCCTGTTCTGCATTACCTGTTTGCCATCAAATGAAAGAGACACCAGAGAACCTTATTTCACAGGACTATTCTAAAAAKACTGGAAGTTCATCATTTTCATTCATGAAAATGAAGGGTGAAGATGGTTTTCTTCCAAGATCTGGCCCTGAGTAAAACTTACTCATATCCTTTCAAGAGGTCGAGGACTTACTGAGCACTTCCCAATCACTCTGACAACTCAGGACATCAATTTGTTGTGGTACTCACATTCTGCAGCCAACATAAAAACTGTTTGTGGCACTTGCCATCAACACAGTATGAGTACAGCACCCCCTCACATATTCCTCAGTTACTCCTGAATACTACTTCACTTCTGCAACCCTTCACCTTCCACAGCCTTTGTAAAACTAATTCTTTTGGTTTCATCTAGATTTTTTTATTGGACTAGAAAGGTATTTTCAGATGGGGTTCACCTCACCTAGCTATTAATGCCCAATCCCCTAGTTCCTGCTGTATGCATTTTAGACATCTTCCTCGGGATGAGATGGACTGTATTCACCTTCCAGTGACGTCATCTTTGTGATATATGAAGGAATCCTTGCTGAGGGAACTGGTGTCTATCTCGCTGGTGCTTATGTGCAGTAGGAAGGTGGTTCTGGGCTCCATAAGGCTAACCAAATATTTACAGTGCCCTGGCCTCTCATCATCATTCTGAGAAAGTGCCACAGCTATTCCCACTCCCCAATTGCCATACTAACAGTTCTGCCAGAAAACTGTCCACTCTCTCTGAGTCAAACTGACCGACAGCACTGATTACAAGGGAAGTCTGAGAGATCAATCAGTGCCTGGTTCCTGCTACCTGTAGTCCTGCTAAGTAGCATCTAAGGCCTGACAAACTGACCATGTGCACATGGAGTCCTCTCTGATGCTGCCTCTGAGCTGCAAGGTTTACAGCTCGCTCTGCACATGGCTGGTTTTACTCACATCAGCATCCTAGCTTTACTGCTATTATAGGAAGGATTTTTTAAAAAGCAAGTCCTGCCACCTGCCAAGGTTCTCCTCAGGCCATGCCAGTGATACGAATTGTATGCCTGTGATACACTCACAAACAGCCCCCAGTTCTTCCACACGGTCAGCACAAATGCTCTAACCACCACAGAGGGCTGACAAAGACTGGAACACTGAGAAGTTTTCTTTCTCAGCTCAGTTTGATCACCCCTCCAAAAATGACATGACATGGGAGTGTAGGGAGCAGCAGGGACAAGGAGTCCTCTCCAAGTTGTCAGGATTCTGGAAATGGGGAAAAATTCCCCTTATGGACAAGTTACAGTTCCAGCATCTGCTTCTTCATCATGCAATATATTATGGGACAGTTAGTTATTAGTATACTCATCATCATTAAAATTATGATGCAATATAATAACAGCAATTCTATCAAATGCAGGTTGGCCAGCTTTCTCACAAGCAAGTGAGAGAGATCTGAATGTTTTCAAGTTATCCTCAAAGAATGTACAAGGAAGGTTTAATAAAATACTCACAGCTAAAGTGATTTTGCCTAAGATTTCTTCTGGAATAACATCATCTAATACACTATATACATATTTGTAAAACTTATCAAACGAGGTAGACATGAGCTCCATACAGATCCAACAGTCACCCTAGAAAAAGAAAAGAATCTCTGTTACTGTCAAGTTAAAATAATAAACAAAAATCTGGAGAATATAAAGAGATTTCCTTGAATCCAGTCAAGCACACTAAACAAGCAATATACATCTGACACGAAGGATTCAATTAATCTTGATTAATTTTAGCAATCAGTTCTGCAGCTACTCTGAACTAGTCATCGAAGGCAATGGAAGAAATCGCCCTTACATGTACCTCTTCCCCATTCCCATTTCCCAATGGAGACATCTAGCCAATCAGCTTAGATTTGACGTTTAATTTAAGACATCTGAAGTTAGATGAAATCAAGCCTCAAAAACTGTCTGGCTCTCAAGAAGACTGAAGGTACACTGAGAGACTACTATATACAATCAGACTAAAAAAAAAAATTCCTTACAGTTTATGGTAACCCTACAGAGGATGTTTCATACAAGATTAAGAGACAGGATACGGGCAAAAGAAAATGAAAGCAAACCCAAGTTTGAGCTGTCTTCATTTTTGATTCACATTTTACAATTAAAGCATTCAAAGACAGACAGTTATAAAATATACAAGTATCTCTGTTCAATCAAAACCTAAACTAAAGCAAACCATCAGAGGAGAATGACATGGCTTTTTTTCAAACTTTCTCCTGAGATCTGTGTATCTACCCACACAGTCTGGATTTGCTGGGGATGAGAAACGTATCTCTTTAAAGGTGATCTGCAAAAGAATTTCATCTTTTGCTTTAATATGTATCTCACATATAGTAAAGACCAGCTTATCCAATGGATTAACCTGAATTATTTCATTTTTTTTTTGAACATTTTATTTATAGCTAAGGACAACATACGGCTTTGTGTAAGCTATTCATGGTGGATTCTAAAGTACTTAAGGCAACTATTCATTGCCGCAAGTCCTAGAACAACAGAACCAGAACTGTTTTCAACGGAAACAACATATTCTTTTACGCATTGTATTATAAGGAGTGTTAAAACTGTATTAATTGTTAAATACTAAGTGTAGAACTGAGATGACTAATCTGGTTGTCTTACTCTGGGTAACCCACATCCAAAATACTTCTGTAAAGAGCAATGCCTAATGTAGGCAACACTGCCCTCACCTATGTGGGTGATGTGGAGTACAGGATGAAGAGTTTCTGGTTATGAGTACGCTCTACACTCTTGTGATAGAAGAGGCAATAAACACGTAAGAGATTTCCTTACTAATAATTATTCTATAGAAGGTAGATTTTTCCTGATTGGACAAAAAACAAACCAACCAAGTTATTTGTTAATATATGGAAAAGAAATTAGAAGAAAACTGGAATACACACAGTCTGAAGGTACAGCAAAGCCCAAAGCTCCCATCTAGTAGACCTGAAGTCACTTTTGTTTGAGGTAGTCTCCTGGTGTTTACAGTAGCCAGTAATCACATGATTAAACAAGCTTGCACAGCCACAGGTTTTAAGACCAAAAAGGGAATTTGGGCTCACTGAGAACGACCTTCTGTGAAACATAAGCCAAGGAACTTAATACGCCAAGACCCTGTCTCCAGTCCAAATGCTTGATTCCGTGGGAACAGAACCGCCTATAAAGGTGCTTTCAAATACCGTTTGCTTGCACACTGTAGTGCTAAGTATCAGTGGTAGCACCCAGCTCTGTGCTGGGTTACTTGCACATGTGCGAAACTGTTTTCAGCAATACAGAGGGCAAGCTGCTATGAAGCACTTCATATGCCACTAGCATTATGCATGTCACTGTCTTCAGTGGTAATGAATCCAATATAACCTCTTGTCAAAGGAGTTACATTACCTTTGAGAAGATACACTTACCTCTTTTGAGGTTACCAGCTTCTCTAGGAAGGGCTGAGCCTCTGCTGCGCTAGCTGGGGAAGAAAGCCCTAGGATCAGAGCCATGGGAGGCTCCATTYTACACTGTTCATTTGGTACCAGGCTTTTCATTTCAACACATGGTAGAGCACGATCTAATGTTACCTATCTAAGGGAAATGGCTGCTATAAGCCTGAGCCTAGAAAACAYGAATTTTACCTGGAATAGCACAAAAGCAACTGCTTGAAGAGGCATCATGCTAGAACAGTGGTAGAGAAACCACAGAAAAAGAGACAGCATGGGGCGAAGAGGACGTTTCAAATAACGACATAGAACATGGAGAAAGGAGCATAGAAGGATCAAGCTGCTGGAGAAAGAAAACAAACTGGCTATGCACAAGTTTGGCTAAGAATCTGTTCAAATTTAAACTGCAGAAATGAAGTTAGACAATGAGTGCAGAACTCGGTTTCTTTCCAGCACTGGCAACAAATCCAAAGTGCAACTGCTGTATTTCTATTACCACTAGTGGCTCAGAGAAGGGGAAGTGGATTCAGTGTTAGTGATGTATATAAATCAAGTGAAATTAGAATCACAACTAACCCTTAGGAACAATCCACAACGAAAGCAAGCATGGAACTGTTCTACTGCAAAATCAGTTAAGATATTGTTACTGGTTTGATCAGGCTTACATGAAAATTTGATTGTGATATATTCCTGTGTTATTGTACTGAGACTATGGATGACTGGGTTCACATGAAAATGCCAGAATACTATTGACTGTCTGCAGTCTTGCACATATGTCCAGTGACACTAATATTCTGAGTGTCTTCAGTTACTCAGGTTTCAGCAGGTAAGCTCAGCAGCAAAAGCTGTAGAGCTGTTAAAGCAAAAGCTTCAGAAAATATTATGCAAGTCTGCAGGGATGTGATACATGTGTTACTAAACAACCTAAAAATACATAAATTGCTGTCCAATGTTAATTCAAGTATTTAGAAAAATTAAAAAAAACCAATTTAATTGCACATGACAAAAAGTACTGGGGGGTAGGGGGGGAGGAGGAGCAAGACTTGCTTTACTCAGTCTCCTAAAGTGGTACATGCCACATAGAAGTCTTCGTGTGGAAATTTATTGATCTAGTAATAAAAAAATCAAAATCTACCTGATCAGCATGAATTCATGTCAGCAAGATCAACTGTAAGAAAGATGACARATCTTTTCAATTTTGCAGCGTCACTAAAGCTGATCCTAGTACTCAAAATTCTACAGGTTCTGATCCCTTTTGGGGACTTGCAAAGGCTTACCTATTGGCAAACTTGCTAGATTTTACTGAGAAAAAAGAGGAAGACTGGCGGGGATGACYGAGTAGCAGTCACTCAGTCCCCTTTCTTATCAAATACAGAGTAGTGCTGGTGTTCATGGGAGCATGCTGGTTCACCYTGAAATATGAGGACAAAATTGTCTTAATGAAAGTTTCTCTTCGATTTATGCTTCTATAGCAGGTTGATTTCTGATTACAAAATGATGAAGGAGGCATCTGGATTTTTTTTCTTCCAGTTATAGCTGTTCTTCCAAAGAATATATTTTAGTTCTCACTAGGCATTAAATTACCAGCCTCTAGTACTTGTCTTGTWAGCATTCCAAAAATATCTAGGAACACCCTGCACCCAGTTTTTCATTCAAAATATTGCTACATCAAGACACACACAAAAACTGTTTCTGAACCAGTAGCTGGGATGCTCTAACTTCCAAAAGCAGTATCCCAAGCTCCCAGTTAACAACTGGGCATGTCACGTAGATACAGTGCTACAAATTTACTATGTTAGGGCACTACAGGGAACCTTTATGCAACCTTTTATGAAGAAGAAACTTATTACATCTATACTAACAAGAGAGAATCAAGAATCTCATCGTTTATACTACACAGAGGACATATATTTAAGGGACCAGGGCATTCTCTCTGGGGCATATGCCTTGAGTTATGTCAACACAGTCAAAGTTTTCCATAGTAATGGAGATTACTGCCAGAGAAATGCTTCAGAGCAGCTCTATTACAAACCGTAAGTGATCTTCATCAGATGAAAGACCGCTTTCTAAGGTAGTAARCGGAGACGAAGATTTTGAAATAATATCTACTGTAGATTTAAGAAGCTATTTGGATGGTGTGTCCTACACAGATACTTGGATGCAGTCCCTCCTYTTGAAAATCTTTGTAACTACTAGCRCTTATCCTGAATATCATACTTATTTCAGGTATGTGCCAGACATCTCAGAGACACAGGATAATCCWGTCTCTGACTGAAGAGGCAGGCTACAGAAAGTGTTTATTCTGCTACTGTTTCTTTTTCTAGTTGTGGTTCTGTTCTATCTCAGAAAATCTAGGCTGACTATCATTCTCTCTTTTTTC
This sequence comes from Rhea americana, assembly GCF_003343005.1. Taxonomy (NCBI): domain Eukaryota; kingdom Metazoa; phylum Chordata; class Aves; order Rheiformes; family Rheidae; genus Rhea; species Rhea americana. The sequence goes on along the minus strand of NW_028186367.1, from coordinate 80,286 downwards.
ACAGGCATTTATGCAGTATGGAATTTCATGGAATATTTCATTCTTCATGGAATTTTAATATTTCACCAACCAAAAAAAAGTTTCTTATGAAATCTGCAAAGGATTCATAACTGTTGAAAACTCATGTACATCTTACAGCCTTGAACTAAATTTTAACTGGTCAAAACCCCAAGGTGGGATTTTAAACACTACTTATGGGMGCTGAGAATAGCATAACAAATATTTGAGGAAATTAACGTACATAACATGGAAATAGTTTTCAAGGCATTGCAAATGCTGTTCCAAACCACCCTCCTGTGGGTCACTCAAGATGAGTGGGCATAAGTAGTGAAGGGAGCAAAAGCACTGTATAATAATTCATAAAGGATACATCAATACTTCACAACAACATCATCCATATGTTACCAACACATCCATGCTAGCTCTTCCTGGTACTAGTAGAAGCTCACCATAGGCTAGTATATCTGGCTTCCTGGGCAGATTTTGCAGTGTGTAATGAATTTTGCATCAATAAAATTCATCAGTCATTGAGCTGATCAGTTTAAACTTAGCTCAGCTATGCTCACGCTATGTAGGAGTCACTGCTGAGGTCTCAAGTGAGACAAAGTTCAAGAAAAGCAATGGGTAGAGTTACTTTAAAAGAGTAATGAGTGTGGTTATAGTAACTGACTGCTCTCAATTCAAGTCTTGGAGATATTGTCTAAAATTGGATTAGCTATATAGCCTCCAGTAGGTACACAGAAAGAGATTTCCTCTCCCCCCCCCCCCCCCCCCCCCCCCCCCCCCCCCCCCCCCCCCCCCCCCCCCCCCCGCCCCCAGAGCTCTCAGCTCTCCAGTCTCCTGGTTCCCCAATGCAGAGGCATGGTTCAGAGACAGACAGTCCTGTACTCTCACTAAAAGAAAGTGACTCAGGTGAATTCTTCGCAAAAATCCTAGCAACCTTCTTTTTTCTAGGGAGTGTTACTTAAAGAGGCAAGTGTCTTTAATACTTGCAACTAGCATGCATTAATTCAGGAGGCAACAAACTGACAAGAGTAACCAGAATCTCTTCAAAATAGATCTCTCGTGACTGATAACTTGTAGAGTTCTGTGTGCATTTACAGGAGTCAAAGGCCTCAGTGGCACAGTATGAAAACAGTATCTGACTTCCTAAAGCACTGAATCCATTCATTCCTCTATAGCCACTTTAACGAGGAATAGCAGCATAATTGCCGCTTCTGTCTTCTATGCTTTCTTCTAGGTCTTTCTCCTCCTGATCTTTTCCTCCTCCTTTCTTTCTGTTCTGTTAAGAGACCAGGTTGTGGACATCAAAATGAGCCCCAGTGTCATATATTAGGAAACTAATATCTAGGGATGCTTTCAATTACTAAAAAAATAAGTTGATTTTTTTCTACCCAGGATCTTTGGAGAACCAAGAGTACAGAGCAATCCACTTAATAGCTATGTTAGCAAAACGAAGGGTGCTCTAACATCACCAAGAGATGCAACATGGTGAAATGAAGGACATAGCTTCCACAGCTCCAGCAACAAGAACAAGAGCAAGCAGAGGACCCTGTCATAGATAACCTTATTCTAGCATGTACACTATATGACATCAGTGCGATGAAGGCCCCCACTTCATGTAAAGGCTGCAACTCTGTTTCCTGGGACTTTTCCAATACTGTTCTTGTTTCAATAAACAGGCAATTAACCTCATCTAATGGATGTCTAAGAATTGAAGGAAAGTCAGACGTCAGTCAATTGAGTTAGTTTTCCACATTGTTACATACTACATTATATACATATACATACATACAAAAGTAACAGAGGGAGGGCCCATGTGGTTGAAGAACAGGGAACAAAGAACATGGGTTAAGATGCTCCCTGATGACATACAAACAGCACTAGTTCACAGAGAAGACCCAGTTCCATGTCGGGTTCCCTTGAAGTACAGTGGTAATGACCAACTGTCAACTTTTCTGAATCAAAAGTATAGATACAGTTTACGTCATCTAGTTATTTTTCAAGAGAAGGTTTTCAGATTGCCAGAACTGTCAGAGAGAATGCAGCATTTTAAAACTTTCTGTATCAGAAAATGCTTGGTGAACAAATGAGACAGAATAGAACAAGGGAAACATACCCATTCATATTCATGGACCAGATAATGTACAAAGAAAAAGACCAAGCTAGCAGGTCTCTTCCTCCTTCTCTTGGGTTGTGTCCCAAGATTAGGCTGAAGTGGTGGAAAATGGGCAAGTCTGCATGCCTGTTCCCCTACACCAGAGGGAGTACAGGAGGAGGAATAATCCACACCTACAGAAGAGCTACAAGAGCTGCTGTTCTCTGAAGGAAGAGGAGCAGTAACCACGTTTTGATATTCAACCTGAACATAATTTTTGCTCACTCTTGCTCTTGCAAATGGACCAAGGGTTTGCAATGCAGTGCTGCCTACCACTGCTATATTCCAATTCCTGTGCCTGTAATTCTTGTGCCTGAAAAGTCTCAGCTCAGCTTCAGGACTAGCCTCCAACCACGTCTTAACACTATCCAGGCTCTGTGGAGAAGGCCAACTTCCGATTGTTTTTCCCAGTCATTCAAAGCTAGATAACAACAGGAGTGGCTGGCAAAAGTGCAAGGAGGAGACACCATTATACCTTCTGTAGCCCTGCAGCATATTGCCTTAAAATATGGATATATAGTTAAATGCTAAAAGAGTTGCAGACGTGGTGATTAACACCATATTCTTGGCCATGAACATAGCTGAACTATGTTAGAATTAACTGTGATCAGCTTACATAGCTTTCAGTGCTGTAATCCTGGTCTTCACTGGGTATAATTCATGGAAGCATTATGCTGAGTAACTCTTTCTACAGCATATGCACGCGTATAAAAGGGCCAAGCAAAATTATAGTCCCTAGGCTTGCTATTGCAGATACTGCTTCTTTCAGTAACAGTCATGAAATTTGGTATCTGCTCCAAAAGGATAGAGCAGAACTGTAGGAGATGCCAAGAAAGGCAAAAAAGATGATCAAAGGTCTGGAATGGGTTCCATGTAAGACACAATAGGCTAGAGCTTGTCAGAGCAGAGAAGACATGACAGAGGGGAAACATGATAAAGGTCCATGAAACTGCCAGTGACCTAGAAAGAATGGGTAACARTCAATTGTTCGCTGCCTCTACATATACAAAAACTAGAGGTACCACTCAAAACTAGCAGAACATAAACTCAAAATAAATCAAGGTGGTAAGACAACTAATGATAGTATCTCTCAGAGAACACCATGGGTGTAAAAATGTCCATGTATTTAAGAGGAAACTGAAGGTTTTCATGGAAAAGAAATTCACTAAGAATCACAAAGTACACAGATACGACACCTAACTCTGAAGACAGCCATTGTATATGACCAAAGGCTTAGGGGAAATATCACATATGCTTCTGTAAGCAAACACTTTGGGCCATTGCCAGAGACAGGMCATAAGGCTAGCAGCTCTGGTCTGAACCACTGTAGTTGCCCTTATATTTTAATGTAACTGCAGATACAAACCACTTTGAGGAAGAAGCATGTCAGTCAGAAGTCTCTTGACATAGCCTTGGTACAATATGTACATTAGATAAGCTTATTAGGAACTGTGGCTACTATCRCTGCAGCATCCTTTGTTACAGGGGTGCTGAATTTGCACAAGGGCTTTCATAAAGTTGTATCTGGTAACAGCTCGCATAAAGCACATTTGTGTCCGAACACTGTGTCGCAGCAGCACCCACCCACTCAGCCAAAGCTCTGCTTAGGAGAGCCACAAACCCAGCAGCTCATCAAAAGGAGAGAATGGCAGAAAGGAAGGAGAGACTGACACATGCAGACAGATATGGCAGTGAGTGGGAACAGCACGCATTCAGCAGCAGTCAGGTATCTGTGTCACTTGGTTAAATAGGCTGGACTAAAAGTAGAGGCCTAAAAATACTAACACAAATTAATTTTCTCCTCCTCATTGCAAGCRGAAAACTGCAAAACAAACAAAAAAAAAAGCAAAAAACAAGGTCTGCTGTGAATGAAGCAAGTTTGGAGTGCCCACCTCTCTGAAGAGTGCGCCATAAAACTGAACAATATACGGGCAGTCACTGCTTCGCATTACTACATCGAGGTCCATCAGAAGCTGCTTCTGTTCTTTTTCATCCACTGTCGACCGAATTCTCTGAAAGAGGAAGATTAGCAGAGACTTTATCACTTACATGCCATTACTGTACTTCATAACAACTTCTGGAGATACACACCAAGGACCCCAAACACAAAGTTGAGCACACAATCCGCAAGGTATGTTCAAACACACTCTATAGAGAATTAAACCATGTTCTCAAATAAGAGAAGACCTGCAACTAAGTACCCTAAGGCCATTTAATTCAGCCTATAAAATCTCTGATCAAATTTTACCCTAGTGAGCATTTTAACTATCACTTTCAGAGGAAATAYCAAAATTAAACTGAAGCTCAGATTTCACTGAAACCTACAGCAAAACAATACTTTCAGACTTTCTTTTAAAAAATAAATTCTTACATAGTTGTTATCCATGTTAGATGGGACCTGAGGACGGTTTTCAAATCTAACCAAGAAATACTATGTTTAAATTACTAAGGAAAACACAGAAACTAAAGAAGCTCCCTCCACTGTGCTTACACTAYATTAGTGCATATGTTTGCTGCTAATCTCTGATCAGGTGGTCTTCACTGGGCAGAACATGTATGGCAAGGTGAAAAGGGACCATCATGTAACCCAGAGAAGACATTGCTCTGGTAATTTCAAAGAGGGGGCAACAGTCCTACGAGCTCTTCTCATAAAGACTAACTTTGAATTCTTCACCTAGCATTGGCCTAGGTAACATTAACAATATATTAAGGCCTGTATTCGAATAATTTTATCTTCTTAAAACATTCTGAAGCATTAGACAAGACCACATCATTAACACCCCAGTTTGAGAGGCAGGGGAAAACACACTTTCTCCCATCATAAAATAAATAAATAAATATCATAGGTTATTTACTTTTCAAAGGCTACAGTAACACTGAAATGGCTCAAATCTAAAAGACACAGTTGTCATGGAAATAATCTCTAAAGGAGGACATTTTAGCACCACATCCCAGAAAAGTCTGATTTGGGTTTGAAAGAAAAATGCAAGCTTGAAAATAGCAAACTGTAGATGTTTAACCACTCAGCTTATTAAACGAAGGCTAGAGTAGACCATCCACAGTTTTTTCTGTAATTTTACAGACATATTTAGCATCTTGCAGTAATTAATCCATTCCCTGAAATGCAGGTGAGGAAAACTGTGATCCTGAAAACGTGATTTATGTTGAGAAATCACTAAAAAAAAAAAACAAGAAAAAAATATTTGACAAGAAGTCTAGACCAACAGAAGTAGCCTGACCTCTCTTTCAAGAAAAACTGATTTACTATCCAAGAAAGAAAGATTATTCAAGATACTGTGCATGTGCTTTAGCTTGTGGGAAAAATCTGCATGACAGTAGCACCCATTCCCACCCACACTTCTTAGCAGAGAGCTCACTGCCCTGTGTGCAACCACTGCTGGCAGCAAGATCACACACATAGCAAGCATAAGGCTAAGTGTATGAAGGTACTTTCAAGGCTGGCCATTCATATTGCGTCATTTGAGAATTAGCAATATAATTAAATACTTTAAAACTATTTTGTGACGACCCACACAAAATGATGACAGTATTGACACTGTATAATTTTCCTTACCTTTGGTGTATCCTGATATTTTGGCATTTCATCATTCATTCTTAGTGTTCTAGTAGCTTTAGTTTGGCCAAGAACAATCATTGTGTTTATACTGCCCTTTTCCCTCCCAATGAAGTCTAGAGAACTTGGGAAAACTGGCAAGAGACTTGTCCAGCACACCAYAAATCTGTAACAACCACATCCTGCAATACAATTGAGTGGGTAGGATTTTATAGCTGCAAACAGAGCAAGAAGATGGCTTAAGGGACTACTAATGAAACTAAAACACTTCACCTCTAGGTCACTGGTTCAAATCTATTTCACAAAAGTTCAGTCATAGCAGTGAAGTCTGACAAGTTTGATCAATTCTTTGTCTTGTGCCTACATGATAAAACAGTACATGTCCTGCCGAGATATCAAAGACTGAGGGTACACCATTGGCACTGTGAGTACAAAACGATAATGCCACTGCTCTGACCTTGACAGAGAATGATAGATTCAAAAGTCACCATGGTGGGACCTATCAGAAACAGATGAGATCCTCATGGAGATGCCATCCATTACTGAAAAGTTCACAAAACAGGTGAGAAGGAATGCCAAAGAAGCTTCTCATCACATTGCAACTCAGAGATCCCTTCTGCACCTACTCTCTAACTCACGGACTTCTCAGAGCCTCTCCCAGCCTCTTTCCACATTCCCCTGCATGATCCTGTCACAGCCATCCTAACTTGCTTCTCAATCTCTACAGCTTCAGCTGAAAGCACCTCCTTCTACTTCTGACATTTCCTTCTCTGCTGTACCTTCTCCAGCTCTGGAAAGAGTGCAAGATACATGCCATGTGGAAGAAGTGATTTTAACAGCACCCCAGAACAACACTGAACCCAAAGATTCCTCCTTTTTCCAAACACATTATCTCCAGGGAGAAAGAATAGGCAGAGAGATGTCCCAGAGGAAGAGACAGAGGGCTGGTTGTAATGCAGAACATCCAGGCAGAATAGGGAGCTAAAGGATGCCTTGAAAAGCCAGCATGGACTCCTCAGCAAATACACTTCAGGGAGTGAAAGTAACTACATGTTGCAGGACTGGAGAGTCCCACACAAGAGTGCAGGAGACTGGAGATTTGCTAGTTCAAGAGGAGGGRGAAAAAAACTGAGGCAGCATGCAGCACAGCTGCAGAGCTGGGGAGCAGCCCAGGCCAAAAACGATGGCTTTGTTTAGTTAGAGTGCACTAGGGAGTTTGATGCATGCCAGCGGTCCCAGTTAACCAGCTACAGAACAAGCATTCACCAGTGAAACAAGAACAAAGGAGAAACAGCAAAAGGTGATTGAAGTGAACAGCAGTCACTACACAAATAGCATGTGAGGCCATAATGAAGATCTGCTACTAATTTCCAGGCAGAATGTAAGACTGCAGTAGCTCGCACAGGCAGAATCCCCTGAGGATGTGGGATATGGCAGAGGAAGCAAGACACAAGGCAAGTAAGACTGAGAATGCCAGTTAAGACAGGGATGGAAAGGTCTAACTTAGCTTCAGGTCTTTCATCTCTCAGCCTGGTTACTCTACTGCATAAAGTCACTGTCATGGCCAAAGAAGTCACGTACGGAAAAAGAATGTTTTTCAGTAGAGGCTTATGGAAAGTCTGCTTTTAACATTTCTTTGTTGGCTTCAAACAAACTGCATCAAACCCTCCAGGACAAAATTTCAGTATAAATCCAGGTGGGGACAAAGCCTCCTGATATCAGAAACAAGAACTCTCTGCTATGCCCTAGGTAGTATCAACAGGACCCAAAATATAAAAGACATCATCCAGTCCCAACATACACAAGAAAAGGTTCAGGTGCAGTGCAAAAAAAAAGAAAAAAAAAGAAAAAAAGAAAAAGAAAAGAAAGAAAAGCTATAAACTCAGCCAAACTGAAAACAAACTTCTTGAGCTGACAGTAAGAACAGTGCTGTTCTGTTCACATGTCATAGGACTCACAGCTGTCCTCAGCTGTGTTCAGCAAAAAGCAACCACAGTAGTGCTTGCCAGTGTCACTGAAGGTTTGGATATTATCTGGGGAATGACAGCAACTTAAGGATATAAAATGATCAGGGAAGGGGGGATTTTAGCCCATTCACTGCTCATGGAGAGAAGGTTTACTTACCCATCTGAAACATTTTTACTGCTGACAGAAGCAGTAGGTCTTTCACTGATCCCAAATAGTTTCCCATCTCCTAAATAAGGCTTACTCTCTCTCCTGATTTCCTTTTAACCTCCTTCYCTCTCATCCTCTCCTTTCTCAGTGTAGTATCAGTAGTCCTTGGAGCACTGATTTCTCTCTCAGCTAGCTACCAATATGGATGAATGAAAAAGGAAATTACAATATATAACAAAAAGATGTCAAGTTCAGAGAGGGTACCTAAAAGTGCCAAAAATGGAAATGAAAACAAAGCCATATCCCAGCCTGCAAAATCCCCAAACTTCTTTTCAGAAGTCATATGGGAAACAGGAAGGAGAGAGAAATTTGCCCCTTGGCTGAACTTAAAAAAACTAACATGTCATCTTGGTGGGTTTTTATGGACTATCTGGCTGAAGGATGTAGAGATTATGGAGGCAGAAATAACATTATATTTCTGCTCCCAGGGACATCTGATATTTAGCAACCTGTTTCAAAGTGGGAGGCTGCCATCAGAGAAAATAATCTCTGAAAGCCAAGCAAAGACTTGAACATCTGTTTTAAAGCTATGGATAAGAGYAAACAGTGAATACAAGGCAAAATGATGTGAAAGAAGCACTATGCTCTGAACAAGAAATGGCTCCATAGTTTACTAAGTCCTCTGGGAAGAACAGAGATCTTTTATGAACATTTTATAGGCTTCACATCCTATTGAATTTTACACATCTCCAAACAGCACCTTGGCCAGCTTCTCTGATTACTCAGCTGATCTTGATACTGCTTCTGATTTTCTTCAGGACATGTTTATACAAGAAGAAATAGAAGACTGACTATAAAATGGTCAAAATACTGTTAGACCTAAGAGAAAACAAGAAAATAGAAASAAAGGACACTGGCTGGAAATGAAACTGGACTAAGCAATATTGCAAAGAAAGATAACTAGGTTGATTTATATGGTAGATATTGGAAGATACAGAAAATCCTGGGGTATGACCAAAAAGCATTATATTTTCTGGGATAAGGGAAATCTGAAACACAAGGATTACAGACAAAAATGCCCCCTCCCCATTTTGCTTACATTCCTAGTCACAGCAATTTCTGACAGAAAAAAACATTCAACAAAAAAGAGATGCAAGACTTTTCCATGTGGTTATAACATTAAGTTTGAGGGTTAGCTGAAGCAGAAACATTCTACTAGGKTTTTTTTACAGTTTATTTTTCAGACAGTTGAAAACAACAGTACTGGAAGAGGAAGGAATTCGTAGAAGCTCCTAATACCGAAACTCAAATATTAGAGGAGTTCCTCACTGCCAGATAGCAATGGTGGGTCTAGCAAAGAAAGTTTAAGGATGTTGATCTGATAAGAGAGAGGAATTTGAGTGCAGATGTCTGAACCGCATATTTCTGCCAATCTTCTGAGTGCTCAAGGACATCACTGTCATACTCAGACTTCTGACTGGCATGCACACTCCTTTACAGAGTAAAGGTTGGCTATTTTAAATATGTGATTATTTACATTGTGAACTCTTCAAAGAAGTAACTTTCCTAGCCTCCAAGGGGCCTTTTTAAACACCCTGCATAATAAATCCACACTACATACAACATGTACTCTTTAAGTAATAAGCAAAGCTTCCTGCTCCAGCAGTGGGAATACTTCCTAGCTTTCATTCAGTTCTGGGCTTTTATTTTATTTACACACTTTTATATCAGTCTGGAAAAATCAAGTATGCCAAAGWTTTTTTTAAAGTCCTTTTTTGTGACTACGATCAACAAGGCCAGAGAGAAATTTAAGAATTGGGGGTGGGGAAATCCTCAAATGCTTGGTGAGGTTGCTCCAAAATTTGACTTGAATGAAATGGGGCTTCTCTAAGCTTTCTTTGATATGCCAAAGACAGTCTGGTTCCTAGCACCTTGTTCCTTGATGATACTATAGATTCATAACCATCATGGAGTAGCAATGACCAAAACACATGGTGATACTGGATAGCAAATATCAAAGTAGGCTAGAAAATGGCACACGTTGTAAAGCCTCTGGACTTGAAATAGGAATGAGTGCAATGGGCCAGATCCTGAGAAAGGACCAGGGTTCTCCATAGAGCAGACCAAAGAGCCAGACAGATCCACAAGTCACTTATGAACAGCCATGGACTGGCCAAAAACACTGTTAGACTGAAGAGAAAATGAGAAACCGAAATAAAGTCAGAGGACACAAGGTAGAACTGGTAAATGGACTAGGCAAAGCTGCAGAGTACAAACAGTGCTGGTGTTGTCAGCAAATGCCTGCCAGGGGAGAGACTTCTTCATGGAAAACGTGGAGTCCAGAAGAGAAACCTGCCAAGGAGGTGAGGCAACCTACAGACTGGCCTTGTCATCGTGAATTTGCACAGACTGGGCAGGTACCGGACAAACTTGAGCTGCTCTCTTTTCCACCTGGGAAAGCCTTGACTTAGGATGGATGTCAAAAAAATTCTCAGGAAAACAAACAGTTTCTTCTGGCAAGAGGAAGACTGAAATGCCAGCTGACTAACTGAGAGCAAAAAGGGACTATACAAGGGATTATATAAAAGGGACCAGGAAGGTCTGTGAGAGAGGATTCTCTTTTATTAGGATTTTGAAAACATACTATAACATTTTCCAAGGTTTGGACACAAATCCTCTGGTTGGGACTTCTCTTTCCGTTCCTTTGTTGTCTCCCCTTCTTTCTGACATCTCTAGGAACAYGTTTTCTTCAGGAGAGAGGGTAAAGGATGCAAAAGTATCACAGCAAAGACTGCGATCATCCGCCTCTGAAACGGARCCCGGCTCCCAGCCTGCWGCCCCAGGCAGCCTCGCAGGCGCGAGCTCTCTGCTTCTACAATGGCCATCTTGCCGCTCCAGCCTCTGGCCTGTCTCTCAAGAGGCATGGTAAAGCCTTTTTGTTACTTGAGTATATATTTATAGGGGCAAAGAATGATAAAAGGGGAGGAGAGAAAGGAGCAGGATCGGGCACAAGGGCTCATTACTGAACCCTCTTGCTCCCTCAGCAATACTCCGGGATCCTGAAGGTTTTGCTGAAGTGGTTTCACACCAGTGCAGCAGAGGCACATCCTCCTCTTTTCCCACTGAGGTCTGAGTACCAGATGAGAGCTTTGTGACTCATCCAGCAGACTGGCAGGCTTGCTGCTGAGAGCAACCAGACACCCTCAGTGAAGGYGCTAGGATTAAAGCTGCCAGGATCCATAGATTGGCTGACTAGGTCAAACTGCATAAAGGAGTGGAAATTGGAAAGTGAAACAAAATTGTGTCTCTACCTGCAGATCTTAGTTCTTTTGGTCATCTTTTAGGACATGCAGGATGGCAACAGAGGCTGAATGCATTGCCTGCAGTAGTAAGAAATGTAGATGGTAAGGGAAGCAAAAAGGCTTTGATTAGAGACCTCAGGAACAACAGAAGTGAAGTACCAATGGCTAGAGGTAGGAACTTGAATGCTCTGCAGCATCTGTGTCATAGAAAAAATGAATTACACAAAGCAGAGATAAAATAGAAGGCTAAACTACATCAAATTTCAAGAAATCAAAGACTGCAAAGCACCATGAGAGGGGCATGACAGGCTAAAAAAGGGCAGAGGAAGGAGCTGGAAACAGCACCTGATGGCATGCTACAGAAGAGCCACATCTGCATAAGCTGAGAGGTGAGCAGGATACATGCTCAGAATCCCCTGTCTGCCTCCATGTAGCAAGAACTATAGTATCATTCTGAGAGAAAAAGAGCAACTTTTCATCTGCTTATTAAAATATAAATGTGACATGCTTGTAGAACAAGAAGAATTTTGATCTGTCCAAAGCAGAAGGAGGCTGACAAGTGACAAGGGGCAGCCCTCTGAAGATAGTACATACCAATTTTCTCTGCATCTAACTAGGAGCTTCTGGAGACATCTCTGTACTTCACTCATCAGTATAGAACAGCCAACAACATTTGGCTTGTGGCCTCCAAAAGCTATTTCCTACTGTTGAATGTCCTTCCAAGGATGATTTGCCTGCTGCACTGATGTTGCTGTAATCATCTCTTGGTGAGGCAAGGAAAAGAACAGCAGCACTACCAAATRAGCAGAGATGCTGGCTCTGAAATTCAGCAAGATTAAGGGCAGCCCCTCTGATGCTCTGCACATGGCACAGTGACGTGCCAGTGAGTTATGAGCAGGTATTGTTTAGATCTTAACTACAACCTGAAAGCACTATACTTGCATGATTTCCTCTCAAGCAGCTATTCCCCTTCTAAACTTCCCTCTCACACAGAAGGATGTGGAGTGGAAGAAAAGGTGGGAGTAAAAAAAAAAAAAAAAAGAGAGAGAGAGAGAGAGAGAGAGAAAGAAAGCAATGTAATGAGGAAAGTTCCTGCCTACAGAGAGCAAGGAGAGACCATAGGCAGCAGCTGGCTTACTCGAATGCAGGTGAGGAACAAGGGCTTCAGAAAGCAACAGCTCTATTGGCTGCCAGGACATTGCAGACTTGAGTGATAGAAACCGGAAGAAAAGGTAGGTCACCTGCAACATGTATGGTCTACAAGCTGAATTAACATACTGTACAGAGCACAGAGATAAATGTACAACTTAGACTGCCCCAAAAGCAACAGTTTAAGTAACCTGATGAAGAAAGACTAATAGTTTGGGATGAACTAATAGCTAGTCCAGGATCAACTCTGTCTTGAAAACTGATCTCAAATAACTGCATCATCCAAGATGTAAAGTAACTATTTCAGCCTGGGAGACCTCACATACTGTTCCACCCACAAATTTTGCTTTTCTCATTTTCATGCTTTATCTCCACCATCTTAGGCCATACAGAATAGCCCTTTGTTTTGCTGCTTACAGCTTAAAAATGGATGCTGCTTCCCCAGACTCTCCATCCTTCTTTCCCACCCCAGGGAGRAAAAAGCGCAGCAGGCTTAGCCATGCCCACCCAAGGGGAATGGGTTCAGAAGAAAGAAGGTGGCTTCACTCCAGCCCCAACTTTGACATTTCAAGGTTCAGACACTGTAAAACTAAGATTTTTTTTTTTTTTTTTTTGATATCAACTCCTTAAGTCAAGTACCCCACTTGGGTGTAACCCATCTCTCTTCCCTTGGGAAAGCCAGTTTGGCAGGTTGCTCCTTCCACCTCCCAGGCTGTACTTGCATCATAGATCTTTGATGCTGGACACTGACAAGATTATTCTATGATCCTAAGAGTCCCTTATGCAAACACAGCTTGGGACAACAGAATTGCTGTGCCAGTGGAGCTGTCCCCTTCTCTGTGATGTTAGCTAAACAAAGCACTCTTCTCAACACAGCTGTACCCACTGCAGAGCTTTTGCTAACAAAGTCACTCAGCTATAGGTATGATTTTTTTCTACCCACAACTGACGTGATCAGGGTAGCAAAGCTTGTCGTTCAGGCCATACACCCTGGGCCTGAGGCTGGGAGTACCAGAGCTGTATGCTTTGCCCAGGCCTCATTTCACCACATCAGCAGTTTACAACCTCTGATCTGCAAACTCCATCTAGAAGTTCCACCAAAGGCAACTAAGAGAAACAAGCCTTTAGCTACGAGGACCCTCTAGCTCCACTGGAGATTTTTAGAGATTCAAAAGAAGGTTGAAATATCACTGCACTGGGATCCAAACAGCTCAGAGAGACCTGGCCAATATCCCTCTACTGTGAGCAAGTCAACACTTATTGGAAGAAAAAAAATCAGAGGATGGTGGTTACTCCAGGGGCCCTGACACACTTGAGACAAGTATCAATTATTTTTACAGTAGCCAGAGTTGGGGGGGCTTAGATACGTCTACCTGGCACATGAAAACAGCAGGAATGAATGCCTCCAGATCAAATCAGAGAGTACTCCAAAGAAGGCAGAGAGAGCTGAAAAAGAGAGCAATGCAGTGCTGTATAGTTCACGCTCTGTTCTACTCTTTCATTAGAGCCACAGGAGCACTTACAGTTGATCTCATCAACAGAGCTAAAAGAATGATGTCATTAGTCACTACCCAGCAAGCAAAGGGAAGGACAAGAGAAGGACGACAGATAGAGAGGAAGAGAGAATGAGAATACAGCTGCTCTCCACCTCACCCAGCATCACGGACAAGCAATTCCTCAAAAGTCCCCAGTAAGTAGCACCACTACAGTAAGACAAAGATTACTTCATATTGCCCAGCTAGGAAAGGAGGTTGCATACTGGTTTTGTTTTTAAGGCGAGTTTCTGGGTAGCATAAGGAACAAAAGCGACAGTCTTGGAAACCGCTACTATCTGCATCTCCAGAGCAGGTTCAGCATGGTAAGCACAAAGTAAGGACACTCTATCATACATCAACAGCAGCAAAACACTCTCTGGAATGTGTTTACCCCATCCCAGCTTCTCCTGAAAAGCTTATCAACTACTACACCATGGGCACACGTTTCCATAAAAAGCAAATTTTAAGTCACTACCTTATTTCACAAAAACACCAAGAGGCTATTCGATGTTAACTTGTATCTACTACCAAACTAGACTGTATCTGAACCAGTGACCCAGAGGTGAAGGTCCATGTCACATTATCAGTCTCCAGAGACATGCAATCCCCTCAAAACAGTAGATTCCTGATAGGCATTTTCAAAAGGACACAAGCAATTATGAGAGCTTCACAAATCACTTGACAATATGCCCATTACACAATGTATTTTCAGCAAAAAGCAGCCTTTATACTGGAAATAAATAGAAAGGAGCAGCAGATGGGTGACAGATGGAAGAACATTAATTCTCCATCACATTTCAACCCTAAATGGACTGAAGTACAAACATAAGTATGGGCATCACCTACTTTAACTGCCATAATTTGCCCACTTGGTTTGTGGACCATTTTGTTGACAGAACCATAAGCGCCTCGTCCAATTTCTCCAAGGTCTTTCAAGTCCTCTGCTGTAAAATCCCAATGCTGTTCAGGGGAAATCTTCAATTTTCCTGATGATTCAATGCTGTGTGTTCTCAGTCTCTCTCTGTCAAAAATATTGGGAAGCAATTTTTCCACATTTTAAATAGTCTGCATATTTCTCTTTTTCAGTACTTGATTAAACATTAGAAGAGAGGGGTTCACAAAGGCTACAGCAACAATCTGACTCCACGCAGGATTTTGGTTGGGGGGAAGGAGGGTGCAGGGGGTGGGAGGGGAGGAAGGATGTTATATCAAAAATGACATACGCTTGCTCACAGCTTCAATTAATGGTAAGTTTCTCCAGCTGTGGCATAAAATTCAATGCGTCTCATGTATTAGAGTCATTCTACTCACTCATTTACACAGTTCTTTCTGCTTTGCACAAAATACATCAGGCTTAAAGCAGGATCTGGTAACATGCAGAACCAAGAGTCTGAAGAGCACTCCCCAGTCCCAGAGCCCCAAAGCTTCTACAACTCTACACCGTTATGCTTCATATCAACTGTCTCATTTTTAGTTAGATTTCTATTCCACACAGGCAATATCTTCTGTTTGTATCAAGGGGACTTTAAAGAGAGCTTGCTCTTAATGGAAAACTGCAATTAATTTCAAAACATTTTAAACAATCATTTGATTTTTTTAAAACAAATGAAAAGCCAATAATTTATGTTATATTTATATATATATATATACACACACACACACATATACACACACACACACATATATATATATATATAAACATACACATATATAAGTTGTGACACCCAAAACCCACAAATTGTCTATTCAAGTATATCTTTACAAACACCTAAACTAGTGTTCTTGGGCAGAAATTTCTTCTATTAAAGCCTAAAGGATTTTCTCCAGGTATGGAGCAGAATGATGCCCAAAGTCTGTGGGGGAAAAAAAGATTTCCACGGTGGTTTTAAGGTGCTTCTAATTACTCACTCAAATGCAGCAATGCTATCACTGATCAAGTAGGAAATGCACATGTATTTTCACAATTTTTCACCTTAAAATCCATTCAAGTTTCCATTTTTCATTAATTAATGAGCTGATTCACGCTTCTTTGGTCGTAAAGTATGTCAAAAGTCTCAGCTTCCTACTTTAAAGTAGCAGTAATAGCATTCAAGATGGTTTTCACTGTAGGACATGTCAATCTCACACAGCTATTAAAGCAAACAGGTATTTTTGATGACCTCATGTATAAGGGAGATTCTGTCAAACTAATCATTTGGACTCTGATCACTTCATCTGGGCATTTGATTGAGGAACCAGCTTTTCTAAGATCTGGTCAAATGAGCAGAACATACATGAGGTATTTGATCAAATGCATAAAACCAATAAAGTTAATCAGCCAAAGGAATAAATACATTATGTCTGAATCCACACTGATAAATACAACTATTTGTCAACCAGCAGCTGCAAGCACTACCCAGTTTGATGCTATGGTGGACCCAAACCTGACCTCCACAAGGTTTTATTTGGAATCTGGGTTTTGTGAGGGCAATGAGGTCAGGTCCAAAGGTCAATTTATTGCAGCAACTAAGGTTCAAATGGCTTCATCTGCTGCACGCTGGCTTCTTCACAACACAATGGTTTAGCGCTCTTTGGGCTTTGAACAGCTGCATTTTCTGAACCTTTGACCCATCTGATGAACTACGTCACTGAATTGCTCCCCCCACCAATGTTATGCTATGACTCTCCTGTTCTTTCCTCTTCTCTGATTCTCCTAGCTTGCCATTTCCAGCCTGCCATTCCCTAGAGCATCCCTCCAGCTTCATTGCCCTTAAGAATAATTCAGATGAAGACCTATTAATAGTGCTACAGATGTTAAGTACACAGAAGCCTGCATCCATTAGTGGCATCCAAGTGGCATCCATTAGTTAGCGTTATTTACATTCTTTAGGTTTTTGTGCATTTGATTTCTCAAACAAAACACAGCATTTAGTTGGGTTCTCYACAGAATCTGATTACTAAAAAGCAAGGAATGAAAATAAGTAAATAAGTGACGAAAAAGGAAAGAAGAGCAGAGGAAAGGAAAGAAGAGCAGAGCAAAGGAAATGGAAAAACAGAAACATGGTCTTCAAACTTGACAGCTGTCTCTACAGGCAGCTTACATTGGAAGGAAGGCTATATGAATCAGCTACCATTTAATTGCTCAACCATCCTATTTTGTCAGTGCTATAAAAATAGTTCTTCTTTTGATGGAAGAACTAAGGTGACAAGCGACATGCTGAGGCGGCACTGGCAAATGGACATTTCCTGCCTACCTCCTGTCAGCTGGAGGGAAGGAAGAAGCAAGACCATTCAAAAAGAGCAAAATCTTGTTCTGAAAGGCAGGAAAAAGAAAAGGCAAAAAGGTGTTTCCACAAGGTTGAAATGCAAGCATTGATTTTCTGATCAAAACTTGTCCATCTTTTGTTTTCAGACAGCACTCCATATTTAGGTTTTCATAGCGGTAAAAAAATTAAATGTTGACATGGTTTACTCAAAAAAAGCAATTAAACTGATCTCAAGGCTTTGCTTTGTCTGCTCCTCTGCCCAGGAAACTTTGCTTCTCTCACCCTATGGCAGAACAGAAAGCACATCTGAATTCATTAATTTCTTGTTAAACAAGAAGCCTGTTTCTTCCCAGCTGTAGTGTGACAGCAAATCTATGCCATTGTTCCTGCAGCTGCAGGATGGTGGTTTCAAGCAGCAGGGATGAGGATGTGAGCTAGGAAATACTCCTCTCTTAGGGTTTTCATTACGTGCCCTTTGCAGCTATATTCTGACAGAAAGCAGTGTAGCTCCAGGAACTACAAAACCTGCTATTATGCCTATTTTGGTATATGGTTTGAAATGAGATGTACTGTCAACGTCCACCTACAAAATCTCATATGTTTTAGCTTGGCTTAATTTCCATTATTTATTTATGATGCCATCTGCCTTGCATTGTGATCAGAGTTCCTGTATTTTTTTTTTTCAAATACCCAGGGAAATGGTCATAAAACCAAATGACAAGTTTGACAGAGTGACAGACATTTTAATATAGATTTTGCTCATTTAGCTAGTTGTCAGATATAAGCACTGCAGTTTTCCTTTAAGCAGCATGGCCTAGCTTAAAAATCCTAACTGGAACACAATGACTACTTTTAGCATCAAAAAACTACGCTTTATACCAGGATTTTTCAATGTGAAGGAAAAAAAAGATCCAAAGGATTTCCAGCAAGGCAGCTCAAAAATGCAAATCCAGAACACAGACTCTCTGCATTGATATAAAATGGAAATACTCTAAAGCAAAACTGAGCTAAGCAATGCAAACAAATAAAACATCAATGCAGTACATCTATTACTAGATTTACAATGCTGCAGATATATGAGTGCATAAATTCACAGGGCAAACATGCTCAAAAATACAAGGCCCATCTAAAACCTACACTACAGCCTGGAGCTATACTACACTAGCTTGCTTTAGAGAACAGAAAAGTAACTGTACAGAATAGGGTCCAGTGAATGTAAAAAGTAATTAATGTCCAGTTCCTGCTTCTGCAATGGCTSAAATTTTAATCACTGTGTTTAATGCTCATTAGAGTTTGCACAGATATGATGTAAGTCTTCTCTTACCATTTCTTTTTAAAATTGTGCAATTCAAGTCTCTCTAAAGCTAACAATGTTGGTGTGAAACTGGGTATACATTCTTCAAAAGAACGGGATGCCTAAAATGGACTTGCTGGGTTTCATTTTATTGTTTAACCTATACATTAATACCTAGAGAAGAAGGCTAGACTCATATAATCTTCAAACAATTTTAGAAGTAGGATTTTCTAATGCACCTTTGGGACTGTCATTCTGGTTGACTTGTCCAGCGCTTGAGTTTATAACTCTCTTTATTGCCCTTGAAAWTTTTTAAAAGGCAAAAGCTATCAAAGGCTTAGAAGGTGGTTGCGATTATTGCACTGGAAAGACACCAACGTATCGGTCTTATTGCAGATGGTTACTATGCTTGTCACAGCAGTTATCCCAGGGAGTAGGAACACCAAGCAAGACAACAACTCCTCCTAACAGTTGCCCTTTGTCAGAAATAAAAATGTTTGTGGATCCAGCTTGGCAGGAGGCACACAGACTGCTGGCGCCAGGCACCACAGCTGGGCCAAGGACAGTGTCACACACATTCAGGTCATAAGTTTGCTCATTGCAAGCTTGGTGAGCTAGATCCACGCCGGAAAGTYTGCCACAGCTAAAAGGCCCACAAAATCTACTGGAAAAGAACCACAAAGACATTTTGAAGCTTTTGTACAGGCTGTGTTAGTTATTCAAGCCCTGCTATTAGCACCTAACTGCAGGGACGCCAAAACTTTTTGAAACAAGCATTTTTTTGGTATAAAAAAAGAAAAGGAGGACTGTGGGAACAAGCAGAGCAAAGTTGGTGCATTTTTAGGTAAAACTGAAAAGTTATCAGACATGAAGCAAGGCCAGAAAGATGCTACAGGTAACTGTCACTTCATTAAGAAATATGTGGGATTCAGGGCAAAGAAACCCCAAAGTTATGGATTCAACATTACAGTTGACATCAATAAAACAAATCTGCATAGGCAAAAAGATCCAGACAGACCAGTTGTGCTTCACAAATCTGCCTAATGCCAGATTTTTCAAGGAATTCTATCATTAAGGCTTTATTTATGCTTTGGTTAATAAGAATATATCACAATTCTAGTTCTCCACAAGTTTAGTAAAAAGTTGCTTGAAATGATGGAATTTTAGAAACTGTTCTGTGGTCTGCATGGTCAGTAACCCAAAGGAGTGCTAAAACTTAAATACAAATAAAAAAGCTTCCATGCAAACTACAAAGTTTTAACAACATTGTGCACTGTTCACAACTTCAGAGAAAAAAAAAAGAGGCTTATGACTCTGGCTAAAGCATTTCTATCAAGTCTTTCAAATAGCCTAGAGAAATTGTAACCCTCCTATCTAAATGCCTGAGTTACTCATAAAACAGTTTTTATAGACCTTGCAGGCTAATGTTAATAAAACAGCAGCCCTAACTTAACTTTCAATGAATAAAACCTCAAAAAGGAAACTTTCAGTTATTTCTGGAGGAGTGAAAATGTTAGCGGTCTTGTGAGATTTCAACAGATTCACAGGAAGAAATCTATGCTTACAAGCTAATGGAGATGCCTTCAAGAATGGCAAAAGTGTTTTTGCTTTGACTCATTTAAGCTGTCTCATCAGTTACACTAATAACTCCAGATTCCTAGACATGAAGGAGAGATACAGGAAACGTATCAAAGAAGAAAATAATTTAGTTTTGCATCTCTTACCTACTCAGATTAAAAGCAAAAGCACATTTGCTCTCTTTCATCATGAACAAGTGGCTGAAGTTCTCCTTAGCATTTCTCTGGCTTTCTATGCTTCTCCAAAAACTTTAAAACAAAGATAGCAACAAAGCATGGAAGATGCACAGATCCTTTCACAGCCCTTGAGACTCAGTCCAGTATACATTCAAGCTTGTTAAGACTCTTGCTGACTTTAATGGGGTTTGGCTGAGGCTTTAAAAATGTCAATATTTTATATTAAGCTCCCCTGGTAAACTACTGAGTTTTAGATTTTGATTAACCCTGCCCTTGACACAGAGGAAACCTCTTAGTTCATCATGGTGAAACCTGTCCTGAATTTAACTTAAACATATTAATCTCAATCTCATTTTTATTTGGACACGAGCCAGACCACAGCACATTCACTGAACCTTCCACAGCTGGGTATTCTAAGCCTATGCTGGATTTAAGCATGTTGGAATAACATTGAAAAATCTGAGCTAATTAATTTAAATAACCCTTCTGAGAATGCCGACTCTTTTTCTGAAACATTACATTTCCTGAGCCATGGTCAGCTATCCGCGAAAGAACAGGAAACAGAGACATGAGCATATTAATCAGAATTAAAGGAATCAGAATATATATTTTAAATATTTTGAAAAATGATACTGAGGTACAATATCATTACCATTACACAGAAATCACTCATGGAATGACGCTATATCTGAGACAAATTCCATTACTTTATAGATGCCATTTTTGCGGATATGGAAAATATTTGACAATGGCTAACAGACAGTTAAGCTTACTGTAGCCTGCTGGAAAGTTTCTGGATGAGGTCCGCTTCTCTCCTTTTGAAACTGAACGGGACAATGTGATTACTACCCAGTGTTGCTTGTGTATCACTTCAGCCAGGAAAAGTTGTGAAAATGACAGGAAAACATGGTGCTGTTATCACATGACACAATAACATATAACACAATACTCATCTAGTCACACTACCTCTGGAGTGGTTAGCATAAGAAATTAGTGAGTTACATTTTTTTCTTCCAGATTTCACCTAATGAACCCTCCCTCATTGGGAGCAAACAACAGCATATATGATTTGAACTGTAATTTAACACAAGAGATTGCAAGCAATTTGTCTTCTTATAACAGCGGCAATTATTATTTCAAATTGTATCATTATTATGATTAAAACCATGACTAAATTGTATTCACCTTACTAAAAAAACATCCATACACTAGTGACGTATTACCTCAAGGCACATTGACCATAACTGCACAGCTTTTCTTGTGGTCCAAAAAGCAGAACTTATAAATAAACAAACAAACAAATAAATAAATAAGCTTCCATTTTGGATCCACCAATCTAGGACTGGAGTTCTCTTCCATGTGGACTTGTCATTCCTGGTAGCTCAAGACATGTCTTAGCGAGTAAGTTTGCATGCCTTGACTGCACTATGCAATTTCTTTTTACCTGCAGAGCTGCATAACTGACAGATGAACTACAGGTTAATTACCACTCTATATTATCAGTCTTCTTTAAGAACAAAAACCAGGTTCTGGATCTCTGGGTCTCTCAAGGTTTCCATCTGCAAAACCCTCCTTTCCCAATATGAAGACCCATTATCTCGGAATGATTCTAGTAGCTCAGACAAGATGGGTTCTCGCTAAGCACTTCATGGAGGACAAATAGAAAACAAACATACAAGCACTTTTACAAGTGAACAATGCATCTACCTCCAAAAGTTCAGAAATACCTACTTACAGCTTTATTCAATTCCCTGTTGGAAACACTTGAGAAAGTTAAATAATAAGTACTATGTTATTTCAACTGCATGAAATATTTTTGCTTCAATTATTCTAAAAGGAATTTTTCTAATCTAAGCTTTTGCATGGGAAGCTCTAACTCTAGTACCAGAAAGCTAGAAACTCTTCCAAGTATACTTCAGGATATTTTTTCTGTTTGGGATAGAAAAGTTTTCAGGCTTAACATGGAAAAAATGTACCTGGAAGTTTTGGGGGGTCATTTTTTTTTTGTTTGTTTGTTTTGTTTTTTCCTGTGGGTAAGAGACAAAGGAATCACCTAGCTGCAAGACAGATTGCTTTTTCAGAGATGCATCTATCTAATTCAGGGACCAGAAGAGAGCTCATAATAAGACAAAATGGATCAAATCTGATTTGTATTTTAAAAGTGCCCCTCCTATAAAACATAAGATTCCTATACGCCAGTGAAAGTAACCACCTGCCCATGGTCCCCTTGCTCCACAGTTCAACAGTACTACTATAAGATTTTAAATCTTAAATGCTGTGGGGGCATAGTTTTCTTCACAGACTGTTAGGGTCTAAGGGGATCCTAATTCTGCTGGAGTTAGGCCAGTAGTTCAGAAGTCACCTTTCCCATCCTTCACTGGCATGAAACACCCACCTAGAATATCAGAGAGCTTGAATATAACCAACTGGATTAGGCAGAAGCCCCACACACTTCTCAAAGATGGCAATCGCTTTCACACTGCTCTAGCAGAAGGTATTTGAAACAACCACTTTCGACTAATGTAGACTTTTGTCAGTAAATGCCTCAGTTACGTTGGGCAAAGGAGCATTTGTCCATTCAGATCTATTCCAAACTTATTTTAGAAAGGAGAGAATTAAGATGAGCTCAAAGAAAAGACTCCTTGGGGTCACAAGGAGTGATCATATCCACTGTATACAGGCTTGTCCTTTCGGTGTCTTTTTTCAGAGGTTTCCCCAAATGCACCTTAATGATAGGAAGGAACAACATCCATCTGAATCTCAAAGAAGAGGTCTGTAATTTCTGCCTGAGCCCAGTTAATCTAAGTCCTTTTCAGAAGTCAGTTCCTCAAACCAGTGGAATAGCAAAACCAATTCAGCYCTGCAGGCCAAGTCCCACCTCCATCAAATCCATCCAATACACAGGCAAGTCATTTGCATGAGCTCTTTTTGCACAGCAGCTGTTTTTCTTTGGTTGCATCCCATTCATTCAGCCTAGATGTCCTCCACTTCTACAGACACACGTTGAAAGTCATTTATTTATGCAAGGGAAGAAAGTAGAAGTTGATGATGACGACCTGCACGGTCGAAGCAGTCTCTGAATCTGCAGACTCTCCTCTAGTTTTTTTCTCCATTTCTTGATGTTTACAAAAGCCAAAAGGGATAACCAATTCCTTCAGTTCGAACTCAAAGCAGAAAACTCAGATCACRTCTCAGCAGCAGAGAAAAATGCAAGATATTTTACTATGAAAAGGTGATTAATATTTGAAGAGATTAATTATGTAGCTCCTGCTCTGATTAAATATAGTGACTCTTATTATACAGAACAGCAATGAGTAAAGTTCGGTTCTGCAACTAGTAGCTGCAGTCTGTTATGGTTTAAATTTCCTGCAATTTCAAGGAATGCATTTCACAAGGTCCAAATCTGCAAACTTAAGAATCAAGTCCAGCTAAAATCACACACATCACAATTTTCTTTATCTGYATATAAACCCTTTCTCGTATTTCTCTGTGTCACACAACTATCAAAATACTTCTGTGATTGACCATTACATATTAAGTAGAGTCCATTAGTGACAATCAGTTAAGGTCACAAACTAGATAAGCAATCCGTACAATACAGCAAAGATGATTCCTGTACACAGACTTTAAACCAGTACCAATGTTTTACCAATGTCCTAGTTTGATACCTGTAAGTAATTATTCAAACAATATATTAATTCAAAAAAAGAATATAGACCAAACCTATTTATGTGTATCTATCTATCTATATATATACACACACACACGTACAGATGCATATGCATATATACACACAGAGATTTTACATATCAACTGTAACAGAAGGTGGTATTGGTATCTGTACAGATAAATTGGGTTGGTTCCTAAAAGACAGAGAGATACTGAAGTGCAGCCCTGCAATATTGAAYAAGTAGCATTCTGCTTTAGGAGCAGAATTCACAGAGCTGAATCAGACACCTACAAGCTTCTCTACACTGATCAGGAGACCCAGATCTGCAGACCTGGGATTCAGAGTAATGAGCAGGCTGAACACTAGGACACGTAAGCTAACTCATAGGAAATGCAAAGTAGGGTGCATCTCAGGTTCTCACCTGAGCGTGGGTTCCTGTATTAAAACCTCCTAACTGCATGTATGCCATTCATTGAGACATACTCTGAAATTATTTCCTCTGCATTGGAGAATAAAACGTGCATAGAAGCATGGACTGCTGGACCACCATTTTCCTCTCATTAGACCGGTAGGTTTTGTGTATTAAGCTAGTTGCTACTGTATTTGCCCAGGAATGGTTGAAACCTTGGATCTAGGCTCTCTTCAGTGTAAGGACTTAATCCACATCAAGAGGCTGATTTATAAGACGTGCAGGATGGGACATTTACTTCCCCTGCTCAACTTAGATCCCCCCACAGCTAAGAAAGCAAGATTCATCATTCTAGAAGAAAAGATGGTAAAATGAAAATGCTAAGAAAGTACTCCAGCCTCTGAGCTATTATGCAAAGATAAATAACAGCATCTCCTACCGCTCCAGCTATATTTAACTGAAATCAGTAGCATCTTAAGTGTTTTTAGAGCACACCTTGCAATCTATTGAATTCAGATATGTAGATGCTTAATTTCCCCTCTGCTCTTACACAGGATAGTAGCAATCCAGACAGCTCAACAGATCCCAGTGATACTTTGGGGTAAGGGCTACAGGTAACATACAGGTGCCACAAGAAATTTTTATCAAAAAGCTCAAGTCCCCAAAACACATCCTTGCTTGAGGAAGGAAGGGAGAAATTTGGGGGTTACTCTCCAGTACTTCCAGTTCTCAAGTGGAATTCTGGGTCTCAGCCATACTTCTTAATCATGAAAAAATTGCTGTTGAATACAGATAATTAGACCCTCTGAAGCTGATGAAACATTTATATATAAAAAAAAACCTGAAAGTACCTCAACAATTTAAAAATTCATTTGAAAATTCAGTATGAATGGACCTATGCTCCCTCTTTTTTTCAATCCTCCAGAGAAGACTAAGGTGTTTTGTGTGCTGAATGCTTTTAAAATCTCCACATGCCAGTCTTTTACAACCAGTTTACTTATGAACGTGTACACTGCTGTCCTTGCCAGGGGATGCAACACCTCGGAACAAAGGAAAGAAAGGAGAGAAAAATGTGCTTGCATTATTAGAATTACACAAAAGGAACACAAGAGCTGATATTGATTCTGAAACTACTTACCTACTTCTACTTTTCTTAAATAAGCATCGCATAAGCATCTTCATGTGAATTATACTGCTATACTAGGACCAGATGCAYTCTTCCCGATACGTGAATAGAAAGCTGTAACTCAGGAATCCCTKGGGTCTACTAAATACTAACGTTACATTTGCTGCTTCAACAAGACCTAGTACATTTGAACAAGCAGSATTCAAATAGTAGAAACAAAGAAACTCAAATTTTTATACTACAGCAAGCTTTCAGTACTTCTGAAATCTTAAACTGCTTTCAAATAAAATCAGCGCTATCCCTCACCCTAAATATATCAAGGATTCCACCCTTCCAAATCCTTAAAAGTTGGGAAGAACATTTCTAAGTAGTGAAGAAAGACAATTCTTACATCATCTTCCTTGTTAGACTGAAGTATTCACTTCACACTCAGGTTTATAAAGCTGGGCATTTAAACTGGGCTGATTAAGCAAGAACCACTGTCACCCCAGGGCTCTGCTCTCCAGGTACCTCCAGAAGAGGAGTTTGGTYCTGAGCAGGCTGCAAGCACCTGGCTTTTGCCATGAGCTTGGATGGACTCAACAACCACAACACTCTTAGGAAAGGGGCTAACCTCCACAGGTCACACAGATATTCRTGTCATGAGATGAAAGGGAGGTGTTGCTTTTTGGAAAGCAGTCATTAGAAAGAAATTCTAAGGCTGGGTTGGCAATGTCTCTGTGAAATATAAATATCCCATAGTGTTCTGTATAGACTCTTCTGTGTGGATAGACAGCAGATTTGAGGATTAATAAAGTCAAGTTTCCTTTGAAAACAAGCACTTCCACCTCACTTCTCTACTTCATAATTTTCTTATCTCCACAGAAGTAAACGTTTCACTTCCCTCCCCATTTTGAATATAGGAAATATCATTCTACTCTGCAGACAAGAAATATGGTAATCGACCTTAAAACTATCAGTCTTCAGAGAACCTCTTTAGAAACCATCCAGATTTCCCTGGAGAAGAGAGAMTGTGGAGAATAGCTCTAAAAACATCCTTACAGAAAACAAAAGGCAGCCGCTCTGCCTCTACTGCTTCCAGAAAAGACTACTCCCATGTTCCTACTCCCTGCACGCCAGTGAAAATAGGCTTAAGGAGGCAGTGTGAGGAACTGAAGCCTTGAATTAAAAAATGCTGTAAATTCACAGSATTTTCCTAGATGTGTTTCGGACATCTAGTATCAACCGTCAGGGCAGTACTCCTTCAGACCGCTGGAGAGGCAGACTGCACAGGAACATCAGAAAGAGGGATCAGTTTTACACTCACAGCACAAAGACAGCTTGACAGCTGCAGAGTCAAATTCTGCTCCCAAATGAGCAGCTCTGGCTACTGTTACGTGCATGCAAAGTGCCAGGAGAACAGCTCCTAACTACACAACGGATGGGACAGGTAACTGGAAGTTAACCTCTGGACCACAGATTATTAGGAGATTCATACTGAATTCCTACCCTGTCACAAGCTTCTTGCTTAAGCTTTACATTTCCCAAACTATGTTACTCTTCAGTTTCCTATTTGCAAAATGAGGAACATAGATCTTTCTGCAACCATTTAGGCTTGCAAAGCTAAAGCAACAAACAAGTGYGAAGCACTCAAAACCCACGGTAACGGGAGCCAGATAAGCATTTAACATCAGGATCACCTAAACRTAGGTGATTAGGTTTCCAGAAGTTCTGAGGACTCCAGGTCCCACTGGATTGGAAGGAAGCTGCAGATACTCAGCATCTTGAAAAAATTAGTATGAATTAGTTTAATGTAGATTTACAAGCTCCAAATTTTGGTCCCCAAAATGAAARGCTCAAATTCAGAATCGGAGGGCTCAGGTACGAGCCCTCTGTGCAGACAGAAGTAAATAGTCCTACTAGGGCACTGGTGCTCTAAAGGACATGGAGTTTTCTACAGAAATTTATTTTGAGAAGCAGCAGACACCAAAAAGTTCTCCTGCAGAGAACAGAATTACCATGTTAGAGAAAYTCTGAAACTTAGAGGGTAAGAAAAAAAGAACTTAAGGTAGCATGTTCAATCAAAATCTCACACTGGGGAGATTTTACTTTGGTAAAACTCYATCCAAAGAGGCATTCTACTTGAAATCTAAGATACTCAATACGTTTTACAAACCCTACCATCTCTTTGTCAATGAGGCCRACTAAAATTGCTGAAAAATTCTGGAAAGAAACACAAGTGTTAAATACTGACAAAATTCATCAGTTTGTCAAGAAAGCTYCTGAAAAAATGATGTGTAAAAAAAMCATCGCTCTAGCACTTAAACTAGAGTGATGTTCCTATTAAAAGTGCAAAYCTATTAAAATATTTCCTGTGGACTCCCTCAAACATTTAAATGCTTTAGCTGAGTCCTAGTATTCATTTTAGTTATACTTAATTTCAAATACAATCAAGTTTCCTGGTAACTACATTTAGATACTACATATTTTAGGATCTTTTTAGGATATTTAGGATAATTGATATTTTTTCCATCTTTTCCACTGAAACCTATCTCTAAGACTCCCAGTCATCCAATCATGTAATAGAAACATATCATGCAAAAGAAAGGTATCAGAAATCTGTAATAGTAAAGATGCGAAATAACTGTGACAGAAATGGGGAACAGACACAGAGCTACTTATAGGTAATTTTACACAAATAATTGCAAATATGACAGGTTCAGGAACTTCCCCACTTCATGTTTTAATATTTTTCAGACAAACGTTAAAAACTCTTATAAATAATTTCCTATGGAACTCAGTCAGCTGTTGGTTAGGYAGCTAGACAGCAGCCTGAAACCAGSTGTCAAAAAGTTTGGAAAAGTRTAAGACAAGATTAAAAGAGAAACAGATACTTGGACAGAGACTTTGGGACAATCAGAAAAAATCTTTTCCACGTAATGACAGTGCTTAAACTATGCTGAAATAAAGGAACCAGCAGAGTCTGAAGTTCAACTAACTAGATCTCAATTGCTTCTGAGGAATCTAACCTCAAAGCCTGTTGAACAAATGTCTGACAGTGCATCTCTTCGGCACTTATCTAGAGAGCATGCGTGAATCTCTCAGATGTCACAGGAGAAAGAAGGTGCTCCATGCACCTCCAGAGTTCTAAGTGATGATGAACCCAGAAGAAAGACATCTAAATGCTACAGAGAGGCTACAGGCCAACAGACAGTTCAGAAGCCAGATTCACAATGATTAAAAGAGATCATTTCACCCTGACAGCTTTCCAAATCCGACTGCAATGCTCTGTGCTCAAGTTCTACGGAGGTGGTACTCCTAAAAGGCAACATATTTCCCAGCTAGCAGATAAGACGCTCAAGAAATAACATACTGTGAAAAAGATGCCAAACAAAATCCTTTGTGTATGCTCATTTCGCAGCAGGTTTATCTAGAATCTGTAGTCTAAAAATCCAGATCAAGACATCTGTACACCGGAAGAGTAAAATGCTTTCCAGAAAACCAATAAACACATCTATAGCACAACCCAACAGCTTAGTTCCACTGAGGCCAATGAGAGCCAGCACAGTACAGACTGCTGCCAGGCAAATTTCCCATGCCTAACTATATCAGGCAAATCTCACAGTATTGTTCCACTCTTAGTGTTGTTTGAGGTTCCTTTCAGCAAAGGCCACCAGTCATAAGTAGCTCTGTAGAGTTTACATACAGATAATTAAGTAATCTTATTTTGCTTGTGATCTAAATCCTATTTGGATGCAGAACAGAGGAGGTAAAAGGTAGGATGGTTTCAATAAGCTGGAAGTAGTAATTAAAAAAACAGTGGGTTTSATATTTAAGGGATCACTCTAACCATAACTTATGATCTCTAGCCTCTGTAATATCTACTGCAGCAAAACAAAGTTAGTGGTTTTTAACCCTGCGTAAATTAGAAATGCAGTCTAAACTAATGTGGACATGCTGTGGTCTCAAGCAACACCTCTCCAGAACATCCACTGTTACTCAGTGTTTAGAGCACAGCAACCATTAACTAACTTGCCTGAATCTGACCAGGCTTAAGCAGGCACAGACGCTTTCCYGGTTGGGGGCTTCAGCTGTCAGTAAAGTATTTACATCTTCTCTAGATTGCACCCTTTTAAGTAAGAATTTTACTCCCCAAAGATGGTTTAACTAGATGAATAATCACACTGAACAGACACCATCCTGCTTAACGTGGCATGCAAAACACAGATTTTATTTTTGCRGACAAACTGCTTAAATATTTTTTTAATTAATCTCTGTAATAAAGGCTCTATTCTGCCTTTACTCTGCATAGATTGCATGCAAATTATGTACATTACCATGCTAGATGCTCTACAGACAGGCTGGGTAGCATATCATAACTAGAAAAAAAAGTCTCTGCACTCATAACATAAATTTGGTAGTAACAGTCACAGTTGGACTGAAGAAGCTGCTCATTCTTTTTAGCTTTTCTTTTAAAGTGGACACGCTCATGCTTCATTAGTCACACGCAGCCACAGAACCAGAATTCATCTTTGTTTCAAAACTTCTGCTTTGGCTCCTGCTGCTGAACACTTCAACTTTGGGCCCAGCCCTCAAAGATGCCATCAAAGGAACCAAAACGATCTCATCTCTCATAAGATTAGTTATTAGCTCAAGTTCTCAGAAGCTCTGGATCTTAGCAGGCATCAGCCCTTTAAAGGTACGACTATTAGGGCACAGACCATGATGAAAACTCAGCTTTATTGCATAATATATTCTACCTGTGAAAGAAAATCACAGGCAATACAAGCTACATCAAGAGACTTCCAAAAGTCAGCTCAAGCTCTGTCCATCCACTCCACAGGGTCTGTGCAGAAAAGCCATTACAAGTGGCTTTTAGTTGCAAAAAGGCAACAGAACTCTCAGTATTGCCAGGAAGGGAGATTTCAGGGAATCACAGTCCAAATGGCAGTAACTAGAAATGTACCTCTAGTTCCTAGTATCATTCAAAGCCAGTCTGAGTCAGTCTCCCACGTAAAGGTCACTTTAAAGCCTCATCACTTTAACAGATGTTCTAATTCAGAAAATATTTAGGGCAAAATCCTAGCTCTACTGAATATGCAGGGAGTTTTGCCACCAACATTGACTGTAGTAGCACTCAGTTCCATCGTACAGTTTTGCACTGAGCACTATTAACCTCCTCCTTGCTCAGTTTCCCGGCCATCTGTAATGAAGCATTGCTCCTTCCGGCACTCCTAATGCAGCTGATAGCAGACTTCAGGAAAGGGGGAAGGAGGAGGGCTGGGCAGTGAGGTGTGCTGGCAGAGGCAAAAGCCTGGTGTGGTGCAGGCTGGAAGGAACAAAACAGGAGCAGCTGGGCCCCTGGCAGCCCCTCTCACTGCCACTCGGCCACTGCAGCCCTGGCCAACTCTCAGCTCCAAGGCCCATACCGAGACGTCACTGCTAAGCTCAGAGGTCTCCACAACTCACAAGTTCAGTCTGCTCCTGCACTCTGCACAACTACCCCACTCTCCCCCATACAGTCTGATTTTTCTTAGTGTGTTGCTCTGTAGCCTGGCCTAGTACCACTCTTTGCTCTCTACAGATCCACAGCAGCACGTTGCCTTTAAAGTATTTCCCATAGGGATGTAGCTCCATCCTGAAAACTGAATGCTAAGATGTGGCTCAAAAACCAGTGCGGAAGGTCAGAAAAAAAAAATGGAGTGGGGAGTGAAGGGGAAATCATTTGGGTAAGAAAATGATTTGAGAACCTATGCTCCAACTTTCTCCATTACGTAACAAGCGTGTGAGCTACGATCTCTCTTTCCCAGGAAAGGGTACACCTGGGCACACCCTACATATTAACAGAAAAAGTTTTTACCCATGTGAACAATGAAGTTCTAGAAACAGCTTGCTAATCATAGAATCATAGACTCAGTAAGGTTGGAAGGGACCTCTGGAGATCATCTAGTCCAACCTCCCTGCTCAAGCAGGTCACCTATAGCATGTTTGGGAGGGTTGCATCCAGGTGGTCCTTGAATATCTGTCCTGATCCTATACCAACATTCACTAGGTTATAGAAGGTATTCTGTAACACATGGTTTGCAACAACAGAGAAGTACAGCTAATAATCCAGGAGATTTCTAAGCTCCTCATAATGTCACATTTTGAAATTAGGATTTCATGATGTTTGCAATATTTATTCCAGATAACATGCCAATAAAAACAAGCAACTAATGTGAACRAATGGAGTCATATATCAAACACACCACTAGGGTAACATTTCATTGCCTTCTGTGGAAACCAGACCAAGTGCTGGGCTTCAGTTCACTTCAGCCAACACTAGCATCACCTCTTCCTTGAAAAAGCTGAATTCTATCCCTGGCTTAGGGTTATTCCCCAAATTATTTCCTCTATGCTCTCCAACTTCTTTTCCAACACTCCTAAGACCTATCACATCAAGAAACAAACCCTAAAAACAAGATTAAACTCACACCTTGACAGGATGTGAGGGCCATACACATTTCACAAGTGTATAAAGCCAAGAAGCAGCTCCATCAGACCAGGAAGAGAGACCACAGACTGCAGACAATTTTGGTCTCTGGTGATTACACCTTTGCTTTGATGATGAGTATGGCCACAACTGATGATCTGAAATTTTAGAGGTCATGYCTGGCATGATACGCTTTCTTTCTTTCTTCTGCAGTGGTTTCTTTGCTCCAGTGATATAGTTTATATGGAGGCTTTCTCCTTTCTAACAAACACTGTACTAGTGCAAAGAATCCCATTTTGTTACTTTGCTCTCTATTTACATAATAAGAATCCACATTCTTACCTGAATATCCACCAATCCAGCCTGATCAGTTCCCCGATCAAAACCTGTTAATCAAGCAAAATACAGCTAATAGGCAATTTACATCTTGTGGCACCTGCAGGTCACTAAAACTGCCTCCTCTTGGCTCCCCATAGGTTATTTCCAGAGCTCAGAGAAGAATGAGGCAAAAGTATATCTGATGAGGGGAAACTCTGCCCTTTTGGAGGCAGATGCAACAGGACAGCCTCCGGATTGGTGGATCCAAGTCACAGAAACCAAAATTTCATGTGAGAAATTGACCTCTCTGTATCTTCAGATCCACCCATCTGGACCAATAGGATCTACACAGGGAAATCCACAAAAGGAAGCGTTGAGCCAGCACTTATGAAAAAAATCAAGCAGTACCAAGAAGCCCAAGTCCACTTAATTTCATCAGGCTAAGGACAAGGGAACAATTCAGTAAACAGAWGCACATCTTGAATTAAGAATGCAGCTGACCCAAGTACTCTGGAATATCCAAATTAAATTTAAAGTCTAGAAAGTTTTCTAGACAACAGAGTTAAAAACTTTCCAGCCTATCTGGGGAACCAGACAGAGAACGGAAATATATTGCTGTGATGCACTAACTGTGAGAGGAACAGCTCTTGGGAGAAGTGCATGCCCAAAGGATGTGACCATTGCCTTTGAAAAACAGAATCTACTAGGGACAACATAAAGAATGTGAGGATATAATAGCCGTATTCACACAGCCTTCCTACAGAGAAAACAATCCAACCTGCAACATCCATCTCTTTCAACTAGGAATGGCTATTACASCTTTCAGCCTCCCAAGAAAGTTTCAGTGCAGACACATGACCTTTGTCTTCATTTTTTAATCAGATATTATATCTGACCCAAAACATTTCCAAACCTTCAGAACCAGTTATACTATTAACCAGCCCAGAATCCAACCCCTGCCAACAACTTCAATCCCCACAAAGACAGAATAACATTATTCTTAATGGATAATGTTGACAATCACTTACACAAACATGGAATTTAAGATGTCACCAATTAACAATGGAAGTTCTTCCATTTCTAGACAGGAACCACTGTGACTGCCAATGAATCCAAGAGAGATCCATGTAGATAAACAAAGAAAAGTCAAATCTCGAGAAAAGGCTGATGGTGGAAACTTACTAGCTGAGACTCAATCTCTTATATAATGAAGTCAGGGAGGCTTGAGATAGGAAGGGGTCCAAGATGGGGCTCTACAGAAAATTATTACGAGGGTTTGATGATGTTGAGGGAGAGACATAGAAAGTGAAAATATAAAGCCTAGCCTTACAACCAATAAAAAAACAAAAACAAAAACTTTGTTTTAAAGAGGAAAAGAGAGAGAAAGATAGAGGGAGGACTTGCTGGAAAACTCACTTGGGGTGGTAAGAGTAATCTTCTGAAGTACGTAAAACTCTTTAGATTTTTTAATTACCAGAAACATATTTCTAACACAGTAAAAGCTTGCTTGAAAATCTCCAGTGTGAAAGAAGCTACTAGAAATAGGAATAGACCATAGAGAGTCTATTCTGGGGAAGCATAAGGAACTCAGCTAAAGGAAAGAGGTAGCAACATGCACAGCAAAGCAGAAGCACACTATAACCAAGGACACCCCTGAAGAGTCCAAGTAGCAGGGAAAGCTTTATCTGCACTTTCTGAGACTTGCCATTGATAAAACTCTTGAGATCCAGTAGGGAACATAAAGAGAAAAAATTTGGGATATCTTTGCATGCTATCTGGGTTCTGCCAAATATACAGGCTGTGGGTGGGACTCCCATCAATCTAGATCGGTGGATCTGAGGATACAAAGCTAATGTTTTCTGTGATGATGTATTATATTATTTATAAATGTCAGGAACAGCTCTGTGCCACACTTGCATTCAAACTTTAGATAGGGATGTGCCATAACTATCTATCTTGCAAATTTGGTGAGGGCTAATCACTGCATAATTCCCTTGAATCTCCATTCTGGTAGAATTATATTCCTCAGTTCCTCATTGCTTATTTGAGTGCTRAAGATTCTATCACAGTTATGTCTTTCACAGGTAACACAGAAACAAGAACTTCTCTCTAATGAAAAGTAATAAGCACTGAATAAAGAGACAGGAAAATGACAGTGAATAGATGCAGAAATTAATTACAGGCATAATTTGCATTATTAGCTACAATTTAGCTAAAATTAAGCAATTCTGGAAGACAGAAGCTCCAGTGTAAAACAGGATGATCCCAAACTTAACCTTTTTTCATTCTGAAAAAAAGTAGGAGGGGAGGGAAATCACAAAAATTCTTCTACAGTGATTTAAACTCATAACTGAACAACCTACAGATAACTGAAGAAATCGGACTACTTTAAAAATAACACTGTGTTGGCTAAATAATTTCAAAGTTGTTCCACTAGTTGTGCCTTTGGCTTTATACTCACATGTGTGGATTTTGGAAAGGAACTCCAGAAGTATTTAGAGTAAATCTTGCTGTGGACTTGAAAGGTGGATTTGCAAAATTTAACTTCAGCGCTTTGCGTTTACCTGGGAGACAATGAACATAAAGTAAACTTTTTGTCAGCAGTAAAATATTATTTTGTAAGAGTACCTGGAAATAAACAAGAAAAAAACAAACACACTGTAAGAAAAGGAAAAYGTGTTTTACCACAAGGTCAACAAATAATTTCTGTGAGAGAAAACAGGAATGAAGTTCTCATCCCAARGTCTTCCTTGGTCTCACTCTGCGAGGTTGGTAGGTCACTTAGCAGAGGTATTCAAAATATCTTTTTTGACACTGTGAACGCAGGGAGTATCAGGTGTTGGCTACCAGCCACCAAAAGCCTCGGTGCCCCTCCATCCCAGGGCCCAGCATCCCCTCTATGCACACTCACTCCTTTAAACATATTTCATGACTGGCAGGCTGAGCTTCAGCTACAGCACGAAAGGCATCCAACCTGTTCAGCATACCCTGGCCATCCTTAACAAATCCAGAAAGGATGGGAAGGGAAGCCACTGCACATCAAGCGTTGGCTTGATCCTCCTCAACCAAACAGCAAATGGACACAATCAGGCTCAAATTAGGACAGCAGAGATCTATCATGCCTTCCTTTTGCCAAAGTGGGTCACCAAGCTGAGCATGGTATGAAGTGCAGTCTGTCAGAGAGGTGACCAGGGGATAAAAAGTTTTGCTTTCTAGTCCCATGAGAAAGACTTAAAATGGGGGTGGGAGGCACTAAAACCAAGGAATCCCCAAAACAATGCTGAACGTACATTTTTGACAGGCTACGTAAGGACCATACCTCCCAACCTTCCACTGGGCTACGAAAGACCTGTTCTTACCCCTGTTCAGCCAGAGCAAACTTGCATTCCTCCCCACAAAACGGCCCAGCTTCAACAGCCACAACGGAAACGGGCCTCTTCCACACAAACTGTTAAGGATGCCCAGAAAACAGGAACAGGAGACTGAAATCCCCTCAGGGTGAGTAGAGCTTAGCCCAGATTTCTTACTTCCTGAGTGGGTGCCTTAACTTTTTAYTGTTAATCCAAAAGGTGGATCCTGCCACCTCTCACCCCAGGAGGCACCAGCCATCAGGGAATTGGCTTGATCCCCTGAATCGCAACATCCTTCTTCTACCCAGTCTTGTAAAACAGAYGGCATAATTCTCCACTATCTCACAGGCCTCTTGGCCTGAACAGACAATGAAGAGCAAAAGGCCTGAGGAGAAGCAACCATCAACTTCTGCAGTATTCTTCTACCRTGTGTGTTTTTTAGTAGCTCTAAGACAGGAGAAGACAGGAGAAGACAGACAGACAGAAAGAAAGAAAGAAAGGAGAAGAAAAAAGCTCATTACATGTGAAAGTGCTTAACAGCAATTTCAGGCCACAGGGTGTTATGCAGATGGTGACATTCATCTAAAAACAATATGATAAAGCTAGAAAACTTACAAATGAAGGATGCAGTCAAAAGAAATTTAAACATAGTGCAGTCTGAAATGTGCAGAAAAGCTTGTGAAACAAGCCAATGTCACTGTGATGCTGAGACAAAACACTGACACACATCATCTAAGGCTCCTAAACGTTTGCAGTTCTCAATTAAATTAATGAGATGTTAAATGAGAGTGTACAATGTATTTGGTTTAAACTCTGTCTTAAGGTACCACTGCAGGACATAGTTACAGTTGCTTGAATTTTTGCACTAAAGCACTYGAATTTTTGCAGTGCAACTCTGACCTTTCTGGGTGTGTAGTTTTCACTTAGAGCTGCTAACATATTTCTTCTATAATACCTTTTACTTTTAAATTACCGATATATGCTTTCAGCTTTAACCTCATCGTGATAAAAAAACTATATATATATATATGTATATATATGGAAATACCTGTATGCATGTTGTTAAAAAGAAATAAAGAAACAAACAAAAAAACCCCAAAATACACTTCATTTGTCACCCATGAAAACCACAAAAAAAAAACTGATGAAAATCTAACAGTGTGAAACCAATTAGCAAAAGCTTTGTATCAACCACCTAAAGTAAACTACTGATCATGATTTTTAGTTATTAATTCACTGACAGATTTACATAAGGCCACAGTCAGCGATACTGGGCCTTTCATCCATAATAAAGGTGGAGAAGAGGAGAAGCAAGAATGCCTCGCCTGAAAGTAAAGGGTACCTTGCTTGAAGCCCACAGCTGTTTGGGGTAAGGATTGCTGAAGAAGGAGCTCAGTGTTATGAAACGGAGCGTAAGGGGATCACCTCCATTCCCAGTGCCTTTTTCTTGGCCACATCGCCCCTAAAGAGGTGATACAGTATGGCCTAGGCTGCAGAACTATAAGGAGACAAACAATAAAATACTCGTATTTAAAAATTCTGAGAATACTGCAAGAAGACAAGCAGTGATTGKCTCTCTCCTTTTCAAAGAAAAAAAATACAGATCTCTCCATCAGAATATGGAGAAATAACACTTTTGCTGCTGAAAGCTGGTCTGATTTGGTGTACTTCACCTTTCATAGCATCCTCTTATTTTGCCTCTTACTAAATTCACTGTAAAAAATGTCATTTCTCATGTAGCTCTTATGCTAGGAAGTGAAGGAATGCCCAAACTATCCATTTAACCATCTTACTTAAACTGATTAAACAGCTCCCTAGCATGAGATTCCACCTTTTAACAATGTTGCCATTTTCAAATCTTTTTCTCATTTTCTTCCTATAAATACAGTTATTTCCATATATGTATTACACATCCTTTATTCTACTGAAAAGCATCTAATTGGAGTCGTATGTTCCCTCTCCAGGCTTGGCTGGGTGGCCTGACGGACCTCCATCCCCGTCTTTCACTACAGCTGTCCAACATTCTGTAGCACAAAGAGTATCTATTACTGACAAAACCAACATAACCTCTCTTTGAGCAGAATAACACAGAGGAGGGCATTTATAGACTTAATATTGTCATGTTTCTAAGCAGAACAACCAAGCCTCTGCTACTACTAGGACTTTGTCACTCCAAAGCCTTCCAGAGCAGGCAATGCAACTGAAAGTCCTATGTGGATAGAGAAAGGCAGATACCTCTAGATCGACAAAGCAGCAACATGACATTCCAAAGGAATGTCAAGTTTATTAACATTTCCTTTTCCTTTAAATACTTGCCTATCCACATACACCATGTCCTGATCTCCATTCCTTCTTCCCTGCATCCTTGGCATACTCCAGTTGAGAGGTGAGAGTAACGCCTTTGCTGCAAAACATGCAAGGAGCAAGATAYGTCTGTTGTGCAAATATCAGAAAGAAGAGTTTCAAAGCTCAGGCTCTTGTGGTATACATGAGCCCAATGAACTAGTGGAGAATCACTTAAAATTGTCRGAGCTCCCTCATAAATAATCCACAAATGAAGGAGCTGAACAAACCAGCAAGGTAGAAAAATCAAGATTATGGTCTATTATACCACRTGTAACAAAACTTTAGGACTCATTACCCTTCCACATCTTTGAGGCCAATCATCTAGGAATATTCTTAAAAATCAGACATTTGCACAAAAAATCAAGAATATTCAATTATTACTAACAGGATTTTGAGAGAAGCAGAATAATTCACATCTCACATCTGTCCTCTGACAAGTCCTGCCAACCTCCTCTGAAGCTCATAGAACTGGGCAGGTCTGACACTGTAGAGGAAATGGCAGTTTCCTGGCAGGGCCCTCTGCAGAGTACAAACCTGTCCAAAAGCCCCAACACCACACCACTGCCTAACTGATCCCAGAGATCTCTTTCGACTACATCCTTGACAGCATCACCCTTCTCAAACAGAGCAAAGCACACACACCAAATTCACTACTGCAAGGGGCTGCAGATACTTATTAGTCTGTATATGCATTCCTAAAACTTTCCCCTGCTCATTTATTCTTTCTAGGTCCTGCCCCTGCCATTGTGTGGACATGCGTGGGTGTTAGTTCTTGGCAGGTACTTGCAGATAATGGTTATACAATCCCTTAGTCATTTTTCCTGTTACGACTGCATAAATTTTGCTCTCAGACTGGGTCCAATGATTTACAACTTTCATCATTCTTCTAGTTTTGCTTTATTCACATGTCTGAAACACTATCTCTCTCTTTGAAGGGCAATAGTACAGTGTCATAAGATTTTCCATTTCTAACTACARCATTTATACAACTTATTAGAACATTTGTCCTTGAAGTGGCACAATATTCYAAGTGATACTGACTCGTAACTCCTACCAGTAAAATCTCCTCTTCTCAAAAGCTTCTCCTATTCTTTATTCAGTTGAAAACTTCCAAAACTTTTTATACTAAGTCTCCCCCTGTTTTCAAATTGGGCCAGAATACTTTTTGTCCCAGTTAAACATCAAACTACTGATTTCTGCCTCAACAGTCTTCCAAGAATACTTTYAATAATGTAATTCCTCCACATAGGTCTAGATTTTGCATGAATATATAAATACAACCTATCCTTGTGAAGAAAACAGAATACCTTCCTTTTGCTCAAGTGATGAACAACACATCAAGTACAGAAACAGATATCCTGAGGAATGCCGGGAATTTCCATTTAGCACAAGTCATGCAGAAAGACATACTGTAAATGAAATGGCACATGAAACATCACACTAAAATGAAGTAAAAGTCAGACAAGAATCAATGTTAGTTATCTGCTCTGGYAGCCTTTTGAAATCAAGGACTTCAGATATGAAGTTTAAGCTCAACCAAGAAACTCTGCTTTTAATAGTTTCATGCCCCTGCTCCTTGCAGAAACATTGCTAAAGCCTAAATGAAGGTAAAAAACCTAAATGAAGGCAAAAAACCTAAATGAGAATTTTACTGATGATTTTACTATCCACAGATTTCMTTCAGATTACTCTGTTTCTCTATAACAAATTAAAAAGTCCTTGGAAATGTTGCTTCCAGATTTAGTTTATACACTATCATGATCTGGGTTGCATGTTCAAAATTGTCATAAAGCATGTTGCAAAAATACTCACTTTACATAAATTAAACTTCCTTCAAAAGTTTTGCTAGCGTAATATTTAATTYTTATCACTTATTACTACAGTATCCACTTATCTGAGAATTGTGGATGCACTGGAGAAGCAAGTGTTTGGAAGAAATCAAAACTTGTTTTGGAACATATTACCTCTTCATAAATAAGGTTAATCCTCAAAATCAGAACCAAAACTGTAAGTTTTCCTGACTTCTGGTCCTTAGAATGCTGGCTAATGGTTTTGTTAAGCAGTATCCTAATAGTCATACTAAATTCAGATTACATTTGAATGCAAGACTACCTTGGATTTGACTGAGATGAAGTGGTAACAGAAGAATCTGCATTTGTTCTGAGGGCATTTAAACAGAATTATGSTGCCTTTGGGTAAGAATCACAGAATTGGTAAGGTTGGAAGGGACCTCTGGAGATCATCTAGTCCAGCCCTCAAACAAGTGGCCCACATGAGGATCAAACCCACAATCTTGGCATTATTAGCACCATGCTCTAACTAGCTGAGCTGTTACATGGCATAAAAGACAACCCAGATAGCTTTTTGATGGTAAATAATTTTTATCCATAAAATAATAGTCTTTCTTACTTCAAATCACTGTACCCATAAAATAATAGTATTCTGGTTTTCATATCCTACTCTAAAAAAGAGGTCATTTTAGCAACAGGCCACTGCATGACACTGAGGTAAAGGAGAACATTTTCACTTGTGTCCTACTATTCTACAAATACACATTTCGCCATTTTATCAACTATGACCAACATGGACACAGTGAGAGGCAGTTGGGAAGCCTTGTCCAGCTGACATTTGAAGACCCAACTATACAATGGCCAGAAGCAGAAGAGAACTCTTCTCTGCAGAGAGAGACCAGCGAAGCCTGAGCACTCTTTCTAGAAAGTCAATCCACTCTCAACTACAAGGTAGTATTCCATGGCAAGCAAAGATGACCTTACTGAAACAGAAAAAAAAAAAAAAAAAAAGAAAAACAATTTCACATAAATTCCCTGGGCTGGGCTATAGCCAGCAAGGTGTAGCTTGTCTCTCACCATGCTGGTACAAATGAGCTGTTTTGGCTCAGAAGCCCTTGAGAAGTCCATCTTCCTTCACTGCAAGAATGGGAAAGATAATAGGCCCTTTTAAGGCACTGAAAGATAGCAGAGGACAATACTGTCTCTGCAGGACACTTAGTTAATAAGGAAATACGCCCTCACACAGAAAAATTCTGATTAATACCATTCTCAGACAAGCACAGAGTCTGATCACAAA
Organism: Rhea americana; assembly: GCF_003343005.1. Classification (NCBI taxonomy): domain Eukaryota; kingdom Metazoa; phylum Chordata; class Aves; order Rheiformes; family Rheidae; genus Rhea; species Rhea americana. Next base: position 39,403 of record NW_028186367.1, on the reverse strand, counting down.
GGTACATACATATTTTAAGAGAAAGTTATCTTTCTGAATCCTTTATTAATTCCAGATATCAAGATTCCTAAGGAACTGCTCTAACTTGGCCTATCTTCTCATTTCAGAAAATGYCATTCCTTTTCATATTTCTGCCTAATAACCGTGGCTTTTGCCAAGTATCTCTGAAACATTTGGAATTATACAATGAAGAAACAGCTTAAAGTAGGCCTCAGAACTTGATCTCCCAATTTTATTCCAGAAAAAGAACCAAGGCTCACAATATGCATTTGTTTCCTGCAGCACTGGCAAACTGAATGCAAGCTTAATTATATGATTATTTATGTGCTGCTATCCATCGCTAGGATTAATCCACGCGCTTGGCTCCACAACCAGGTTCTCATCACTCTTTGAGGCACTCTTACCACAACCACAGCCAACCTGTCTTCATACAAAAGGAAAAAGCTATCTAGTAGCTAATAAACAGTCCAAAATATTCCTCTAGAGTTGCATTCTTTATTATTGTTTTTACTTTACCTGAGACATCTATGATTTCTGCAAGCATCTGAATCACCTCCTGTTGGACCAAGCCATCATATTTTCTTTGCAGAATTTCCTTACCCCCTTTCCTGCATGCTACATCTTTTCAATAACACTAGTAATGATGTTCAGATTATACATAAGAAAATTATCCTTTCTAGGCAATAAACTTTTCAAAATGACAACAGTTCAACAATTTTCTTCAAGGCTTCTGCCTTGCAGGGACACACTAACCTCTGCCAAAGTGTTACCCATTTAGTTCCAAACAGCACCATCAAGTACTCGTTATTTGTCTTAGCGTGATCATGACTATTCTCTCTGGTTGGATGTTGAAGTCCCTCTGCTGCTACTGTTACAGGAATATGCCAGGAATCAATCCTACATTCTACTTTCTTATTCTACTATAAACAGGAAAAAAAYACATATAACAAAAAATGAATTGTGGCAACAAACAACGGAAAGGTGATGAAAGAATGTGAAATAAACTGTGTACCCCTTCCCAAGTAAAGTTAAACATGTCAAAAAGAGACATTAAAAAAGGAGGAGGAAGGGCATCAGGGCGCCAGACGGGTTGGTGATTTGCTTCAGTTTGAGAAGGAAGTTGAATGTTTTTCTTCTGTTTATACTCTCAACATTACAGAATTGCAAAATATCAGCTCTGATATCTTCCTGGTATTATTTGACAAATTCTTCCAGGGCATCTCAAAGCATGATACTGTGAACTCTCATTGAAGCTGGGGGGGGGAGGAGGGAGAAAAAAAAATGACCTACCAACAACTCTTATTGTCCAAATTGTTAGATCCTGTTTGCAAACAAAACATATGCTTTGATGTAGAGACATAAGAGGAACATTTATCCACGTTCAGAGCCACAGCCCTGCAATTGTTGATTTCCGGATACATGCGGAATTCACTGCTCTATCTCCATTGCTGCTAGCACAGTACTACCTTCCTATAAATCGTTCCAAACTACAGTCTTCCTGCTATATTTCCATCCTTTTCAATCTTGCTGATGGATGCACTACAAAATCAGCACTACTGACTTCTGAATGAGGTAAGTTTCTAGCCTTACCCTCCAGACATATTGACTTAAAATTTTTCAAGAAAACAACYAGTCCTATTTTGAAGCAAAAAGAAATGAAGAATTTCAGTACATAGAATAAATTATTTGGGAAGTCTGAATGAAAGAAGAGAAGTCAGAATGAAAGAAGAGGAGTTTCAGTTAATAGCTTTAAGAACTGTAACTAAAGAAACTTACTTTCAAGAGTAATAGCACAAACATTTTCAGTATGTCTTCTGTGGTACTACTGCTGTACATTGCCCTTTAATGAATATGCAAGAGAAAGAGAACCTTTGATTTACAGTAATCCAAGAGTCAGAATTCAGACAAAGATCTAYTCCAGAAACATACTAAGCACATTCATTTTTAGAAATCACTTCATCAGAAACAGCATTTACCCACAATTCACTTACAACACCAAGCTTGCTTCCACTTACAGAGTTCAAAAATGCATCAGCCAGAACTCTGGAATAGCTRTTAGTTGTTACCTTCCTATGTCATGAAAACAATAAGCAATTCAACGTTTCTCCTGAATAATGCTTTAGCAAAAACGCTTCAGTGATTTAACCACGGGAGATAGCCAAGAGTTGCACAGAGGCTCTCAGCACCAGCATTCACCTGTGTAGCTTGCAATAATGTTTTATGCTACATCCAACAGCACTTGCAACAGTTTCTATAAATATCTTCACTAGGAAGCCTGTCTAAAGTAGGTCAGGCTTCCAGTGCAAGAAATTCCAATCAGATTAAGATTAGTTCTCTCAGACCAAAAATTCCCAGCAGTAAAGACCTGAGATTGAAGTCCTTCAAATCTCTAAAATCCACCATTAACCTTTAGCATTTATTATCTCTGATGCTGCCCTACATGGAAATATCATTCATATGAATAGCCATAAACAGAGTCAAAACTATTTGAGTCTTGAGAGCAGACAAACTGTGGTAAAAGAGCTTAAAGGTATGACCTGGGCAAGCATTCTGGGTTGTTTGTACTAATGTGCACAACTGTGTCCATATCAGGCTGTGATGAGCAGCTCTCAGTTAGAAGTTATGTCAGAAGTCAGTTTTCCACAGAAATTGGAATTCAGGAAATATCTAGCTGGAGAATATTATTTAACTTGTTGCTTAGTCTGGCAAGTCTGGCAAAACCCTGAAGGAGACAACCTGGAAGGTCCAGTTCAAACAGCCTGCATTTGTGAGGCATTGYCAGACCAGATGTCTGTGAAAATGGAGATGCTTTCAAAGAAGCATTTTGTTTCAGATGCAAATGTTGAAAAATTTTCATGAGGCAACTTCGTATTTCCTCCTGCTACAGAATAATCCTGTAAAAACTGCACTGGGGAAGCTGTCAGAAGGAAATTGTGACTTTCTCCTGGGAAATTCATTGTGAGGCACCTGGAGACTTTCTGCAAAAGACCATGCCAGGTTCTTTTTCATCATAAAATGACACAGTAAGAACATACATCATGGAGAAGAGGACTGCAGATTTTTTTTTTTCTTTTTTTTTTTTTTTTTAATTTTAGGAGTATGGAATTAGATTTAATTATACATACATAAAAAAAAATCTGCCCTTGAGGCCTTTNATAAAAAAAAATCTGCCCTTGAGGCCTTTGGTTAAGGTCAACAGAAAGGATTTGGCTTCCTTTAGATAAAGCAACAAGTATGTTTCCCTCATCTCTCTAGTTACCTTATGCCAGAGAAGTGGCAGCGTCAATCACCATCTCCATCCTACCAACTCTGTTAGGCATCCTGGACCCAGGCAGTGAGMGTGCTGTAATCAACTATTAGGAAGAACAGCACGAATCAGGGGAATGTGTGGGCTCTTTCCATTTTAAAATACAATTATTTTGAGGGGAAACAACTGATTCTGTTTACCTTAGTGTTAGCATTTTTTAATTCTGAAAAAATAAAAGGATTAGAATAAGAAGAAATAAGAAGAATTTACTGTAAACAAAAATTACTACTAGAAGTTAGGAAACACTAATGTAAGTATCTCTAAAGCATGAAGAGATCCTCGGGCCATCAAGCAAGGAGGTATATCCTGACAAAGCAGTTTTGGTAATTAGTGATAACTCTCTAACATTGAACAAGTCTACAGGGCAAGTGACTCACTGATGTCTAGGGTGGGATTAACAGAGAAAAACTGGACTAATTTAAGCTAAACATTCCCCAAAATGACAACAGAAGTTACAGAAGCTTCCAGTTCCTCCTTCTCTGCACATATCTCTATCTTGCCTCTTGCTTTTATCCAAACGATTCTCACATAGACACTCTGGGAAGGTTCCTGCCCTTTGCTTCTCAGGTTATCATTTTTTACCTTTCAGGGAGGGACATGGGCAAGCTGTGAAAGGGAATCCAAGCATTCATGTCACAAAGTTCTCTGCTTTCCATGTCTCTCCTTTCCCAATGCTGCACTCTCCAATTTGAAACATATTAACCCACATCCCTACAGCATAAGAGGCTTTACTTCTTTTTCTCTCCATTAAGAAGCCTGTTACACAAACCAGATTTTTTTTGCTGAGTCTAGTATCATCTATGTGAAGAATACTGCCAAGCAAAGCACTGCTTTGAGACAAATGGTTTCAATGCAGTGTCTATTATGCAACATTGACCCTTGACAGTTACTTTCGCTGTGCAACTCTCATATTCTCAAATTATTCCCTTAAAACAAGCCCTTAGCAGCMAAACCACCTAAGTATTCCAAAACTGGAACCTCACCATCTTGTTTTACCTTTAAGCCCCGAGAGAGGTCCATTGTGCATGAACGTACATTTAAAGTAAATTTAAGAAATGGACTCACATTATTTGAAATAATAACGGGCTTCAGCTGGGCAATGGAAAGCTGAGGAAATATCTCTAGAACTCTTCACAGCTGAAGGAAAGTAGAGTAGTTAGCAGTGTGTGTTATCTGCCACTGATTATTTGTAAWAACTAAAAAGGTAAAGCAAAAAGAGCATCCACGTGAAAATGTTAGAGTTGCACAAATACAGTGGTGGAAACAACTTGTAGTAAAAAAGACTTGTACTGGAGGCAAGCTTTTAATATATTCTAGACTCCACTGTGCAACTGGTAATATTTTGACTTGGGGACTAGACTTCTTAATCACTAAAGCCTGTAAGAAATAATCTTTTGTAAAATAAGGGCAGTACATCTCTACGTTRAGTTTGAATCAAAAACTTTGCAACTTAAGACATATTTTTGCAAATACCTGATATCTACGCATAGCTAAAAATACACTAAGTCAAATTTTCAAGTTAGGATCTGCTTCATGCTAAGCTTATTTTCTCCTTCAGGTCCTGGGTGTCCTATTCTTTTGTAAATCTAATCATTGCCTTTAAGGATGTTAAGAAGAGCTAAACATTTTGGAAAGTCTGGTCTCAGTTGCAGAGTTCTGCCTGCACTGGGAAAGATTTTGGTGTGGATCCTATAAACTCCTAGGGACTCATGGTCCCAAAAAGCRTTTTTGCTTAGTTCTGTTGAATTATAATGGAGTTCTGTACAACTGTTGAACAAGAGATAGAAATCTTTTAGTTACTTGACTCTGGGGGAAAAAAGGCAAATCCACAAAACATAGAGGAGTTTTTACTTTTCTTTGAAAAAATAGTTTTAATTTTTAAATATCTAACTGCTTCAGAGAACAGTCAAATCCAGAAGATTTTATGCTAAGCTTCCAAAATAAATAATTGCATATATATATAGATACCATCTCTGTACTTCTCCAATTTGGAATTTCAGAAAAAGACATTTAATTCAAGAGGTAGGAACTATATCCAAAACCTGGAACATAAGAACAGCAGTAGTAGTTCATCTCAGTAATCTGTCCCCAGCCATGCCCGCAAGAAGATGCCAGATGAAGAGAGTAAGATAAGAACAATCTCATAACATGCTTCCTTCTGATATCCTCTCAACCTTCAATCACTTTCTGCTCAAAGACTTCTTCAGTCACATATTTAACAATCTTCAATGAGTTTCACTTGCACGAACACATCCAATCTTCTTGTTTTCATGAAAACTTTCAGAACCCATCATGCCATGCAGCTAGATCACAAAATGTRCAGTTCAACCATCAACAAACCAGTGAAGAAACACTGTGATGAAAGACTAACATTTTTTTGACATCTAGGTAACACACTAAATCCTTTCAAAGAAATTCAGTTGTTCATGAGGCAGGACTTCTGATACAAAGAATATGCTGACTGTTTCCAACTGTAACACAGTTATTCAGGGGTCCTGGAATTCTGTTCCTTATTGCAGTTTCTAACTATTTTCTCCATGTAGGTATGCTCATAGTTCCCTGAAACTCCCTTTCACTGTCTTTAAAAATTGGTTTCACATTTGGCACTCCAGCCCTCAGGTACCAAGGCAGTTTGAGCAAGAGCAAGTCAAACTCTGCAGTTCAGCTACGTGCAGTCTTTCAGAAAACCTAGGTAATGCCAAACAGTCCCAACAACCTGTCACCGTTCACTCTGTCTGCTTGGCTCTCAGCTCTCCTGGCACATTTATTTGAGACACAGTGCGAATTTACCACATTTCAGCCCCTCATCTAGTGTAACAACAGCATGGACCTCAACATTGCCATGCAACAGGTCCAGCTCACTCCAATGTCCTTTATTTGCTCACATTCTATTTTTCTCAGGACAGCAGTGAATATATTGCAATGAACGTATGATGCACAATGCTAGCAGTTTACCACAGACAAGTATTCATCGTAGCTATGAACTCTTCACTACTGAACCATAATTCATCACAGAGCACTGTAATTACTTCACTTTAAGAAATTGGAAATGGAAAAATAAAGGAAAATTCACAGAGCAGGAAGGAAAAAAAAAATGAAGGGAATGCAAACCAAGGCTTGGAACCTCCACATACGTGAATTATGCCAAGCAAGATCAAAGTCATTCCTCTTTTCACAGTACGATAAAATTTTTGCACTCCTGGGAGGGGCAGGAGACTATCTGGAACTGCAGATCCAGCCTGCTATTCTTCCTCCTTTCATCTACCTATTAGACAACATAGCCATTCAAATGTCCAAAATGCTTTGAAATTTCACCAGGTCTCAGTTTATCTTTCTGAGTTATTTTTTCTACACTATAGCAGATGGCAATGTAAGCAGACTTTTTTTTTAATTAAATTTTTAAAAATTGTATTACAGAAATTGTTCTATTTTACTTTTAAACACAGTCTCAACATTTAGTAAATTCAGTTTATCAAATTTAACAAAACTAGTTTTGTTAGAGCAGGCAGTTTCCCCCTCAAAGAATAAAACACAGGTCTACAGTTAAAAGAATATTTTACTCAAATGAGCCAGTTTTATTACTATTTATGAAGCTCATTAGGTAAGATTCTCCTTTGGTTTGAGCTGATCTTGATTTTTTTTTTTTGATTTCTTGATATCTGATAGTTCGACAGCTTCTATTTCTTATTTTGTCTAAGTTTACTCGATCTGTAAGAAATTATCAGTACAGAAATTTCACCACTAATTAACACATAAAGCAGAGATATTGTTCAGAGAACCATAGCCTTAGCTTTAATACTGGTTATGAAAGAAGAAACATCATTTGTACATTAATTTCTGGTGTCATACATATTAATATTCACAGTATAACAGAACTATTGATGAAAAAATACTTAATGTCAGTATCCTGAAAATCTGTTCTTATATATATAAATAATGAAACCATGTGCTAGAATATCTTAGAATATCTTCTAAAAAAAGTCTCTGTTAGAGCTGTATCTTTCTTCACTTATAGGCCATATGAAAACTAGGAGAATTGCCTTTTGCCCCTCAGATCATTAAATCCAAGTTTTGCTTTCCGGTCATCAGGGGGATTGATGGTGCAAATCTAACCTTTCTCTAAATTATTACTCAGATTAAACTGTTAAAATTAAGTGTCTGGATTTTTCTCTACAATCCAGGCACAAAAGCAAATTTCACCTGCACAAGAAAGAACTTGTGTATCTTTTCCTGCTCTGGAACACAGGTTTACCAGTCTGTCAGAGTCGATATTTACTATGTAAAGTATTTGATACAGAGACTTAAATATGAAATAATTCAAGACTTAAATATGAAATAAGATATAATGTAGAAGGATGTGAATATGAAAAAAGAACTTAATGTAGAAGGATAAAGGAAAGAATTGTAGCTTATAACCAACCAACAAGTCAATGAGGACATATTTCCAAAATGACAAGTTGATTAATTATCAAAATAAAACCAGAGAAATAATCTAAGGTGAGATATAATAAAAGCAGAAATTCTGCTGCTATTAAAAGTACAGCTGTCATTTCAAAAGTATGATCTGATACAAATGTAGTATTAAAACAAATACACACAGATGCATTTACCAAGCACTGAAAGAGCTAGCCTAGAAAAATGCACAGTATCCCTGCAATGTTACATGAACGTCATAGGTTTTTAGTAGGAGAAGTGAAATTACACTGGGAACCTTTCTAGTAGAAGTGAAATTACACTGGGAAGCTGTCTTAATATCAAAGTCTGGAAAATGCAGTTCAAATTGTTTTAGCAACTGCAGCCACTAAAGAAACAGGAGGGAAAAAAAGAAAGACAGGCTCTGATTACTTTCTTTCCTATTGTAGGCAATGGTGTTTTTTCTTACAATATATAGACTTATCAACAAACAACAATAAATGATAAAGAAAAAAAAATGTAAAAATACTGTGTCTCCCTTCCTACTGACAGCACTTTCATAGGAGGACAGCAGAGGAAATTCATACGGGATCTGTAAAAGGTAGGAGTCTGTTCTGTCCATGAGCACACTCCAGCTACGCAGTTACACACCTTTGCAAAAAGCACCATGGGAAATACAAATGGATTTAAACTAGCTACATGGTTTTTTTTGCTACAGGAGGTTTAGTCTTGCATTCAATTACTTCCCGGAGCTAGGCCAAAGTGCATACAGGAGAAGCTAGGGGGAGGAGGGGGAAAGAGAAGTGCTTTCTTTTTATGGGAGCGGGAAGTAGATCACATTGCAAGCTCTTCCCTGCCCCCATTAAATACTTTGTTAATAAAATGACTATTTACTGCCTTGGTCTCTCTACTATGGGTCAACAGATATCAAATCAATATTCCAGGTGCCTCACTGGAAAACATGCAATTTTGTCAGATTATTTGGAAAGACAAACATGAAATTCTGAACACAGATACTCACTATTATTCCATGATCRAATACTGGCACTTCTCAATAGCTTACAACTGAAATCTGGAAGTCTTTTATTTTCCTTTCATTTATAACATCAACAAAAAAAATCTGCAAAACAACTCCTTGTGTGGCACATCTTTGATATCTGTATATTAAGAACAGCAACAGCCTGTTCAATTCTTAGCACGAAAAAACATCTTCAGTAAAGAGGTCAGATTGTGCTTCCMTGGCAAAAAGTACACCTACAGTAGAAATCATCACTTCTCTGGAAAAAAGCCAGTGAGAAGGAGAAGCAGATATATCTTATTTAGTATCAGGTCAAAATAGATAACTTCAGCACCCTGCAAGCTCTATCAGGTTAACTACTAACACTTACAGAGCATTGATTGCAGGCTGGGGGAAAAAAAAAAAGGCTCTTGTCATTCTCATTCGAAGCTGGTAAACATTTCCTAAAAATTTGCCTGTAAGACAARAGGCCTTTAAGTAGGTAAGGGAATTCATAAATATATTAATGATTTCGTTACCCTTTCATTCCAAATAAATGTGACATTTACATATAACATGCATAAATGAGCTAACAGTCTTCTAACATTTTAAAATCCATGTTAAAGAGAAAAATATAAATAAAATATGCATCAGAGGCTAGTTCAAATGAACAAACTGTCACTATGTGACAATCAACAGTGTTTTTAATGGAAAACATTCAACATCAAAATCTGCATTTGCTGTAAATCTGCTTTTCCTTCTCTGACAAAAGAAATTAGACAGTATTTTCTCTGTCAAAATAATTTTCTTGATGTTGTACTTTTCTAATAATTCATTTCTTAATTAACTTACTCAAAATCTAAAGGAAAAAAAAAGCCACTATCACACCAGCCTTTCAAATCCATCTCTCTGGATGAACATTCATTGCCTTTTCTGCAGCGTGGATTCGCATGCCCTTCCAGCTACAGCTGGGCCAGTCACACTGGATCTAGCATGGCCCAACTGCCCAATACAAGCTCTTCCTAACCCATTTCAGGCAGATTAGGCAGGAACCACTGTTTAAACCTCTTGAGCCCTGCCATACAATGGAAGGGGGAACGGAGCGTTCCTATGAGTGTTTGAGTCGGTAACTGAAGCAGTGATTTATTTTAAAGGAGACACTCGCTCTCCCAGAACCTCACTGTACTAGGTTTAACTTGCTTCTAACAAAATTTAGTTTCTTCACCTTAAACTTTGGGGAACAACTGATTACCTGCATTTCATGCACATTTCCAAAAGCRGAGAGGGAACAAAGCAAACAACCTAAAGTCTACAGTGTGCACAGAAGCATCTCTCCTCCCTTTGCAGAGGTGAAACCTTCCCCAGCATAAAACTCGGGCAAGCTGCAACTTCTCTAGGTGCTCATACCAAAAGGACCTGTCCCAAGATGTCTAACAGCAACAGGTAGATGCAGAGGCATTTTCCATTTCAAAAACACTGGTGGGAATCCATCCACCTCATTACTTCAGGCTGAAGCACATCCCTGTGAGGAAAGACCTCACTTTAGAAGCTGGTACACTAACAGATTTGCACCTCAGAAATACAGATGTCAAAAAATCTGCACCAATGTGTTCAGTCTCATCTTCTCATGAGGTCCTTACCAGCAGCCCTATCACCATGCTCATAGAAGACCGAYGTTCTTGTGCCACTGGCAAAACACTTCTTTTCTTTCTTAAAAGCTGCGATCTAAGCTTTTAGACAGTCAGTGTATTTAACCAAATGTGTTGGTCAGAAATGATTCACTAGTTATTTGATGCTTAAGCTTCAGAAGCTGTCAACTTCTGCAGTGGGCAAAATGACAAACTCCTTTACCTGAGATCCTGCTACCAGTTTGTTTCACGGCTATCTATCGCCAGATTCAGAGCTGCCAAGTCCTGGAGCACCTAAGCATTTTCCAAAACATTCTGCTGGCAAAGCTTATTTTGTGCTGAAAAGTCATCTATTGAGGATTTTTTGGTTTTTTTTGTTTTTGTTTTTTTTTTTTCCAGATTTCAGCTTCTCCAGCAAACAGGGACTACATACGCCTAACATAAGATCCCAGCCTCAGGTGATAGGCACTACTAGGGAAAGAACTAAAATCCTGCTGAAGCATTTACAGTGTTTTTAACACACAGGACAACTGGGAATTTGTAGAAAGACTGACACAAAAACAAGATGGTGTCCTAAATAAATATTAATCTGCCTTTTTTATGTTGCCAAGATTTATATAAAAAACGGCATGCCAGCCGCTCGCAGCAGCAAATTCCATCCACATAATTTCACCTGCAGAGCCATTAACACATCTCCATCAAATAAACCTCAGCAGACAACTGTTACTTCTGGTTGGCTGATCTTCTTCCATCACTTTTCACATTTCAGGATCTGCCATCTTAGGAATTTACTAGAAAGGTCTAGAAGCCTAACTCAACTCTGTTGCACAGCTTGTAAAACAGATTTGAAATTGTTGCTTCAGCCATCAACTTTTCTAAATATGTATATATTATATTAATAGAAAATTACTAAAGGATAAATATRTATTTCCCAATCTTGTCTTAGGGAAAAATTATGAGATATGGGAATCACTCTACATTGCAGTCCTGAAGCATATGTTCTTTCAACTCTTCCAAAATAGATAAATATTAGTCTGTGAATAGCTACTGACAACAAAAGGTTATCTCAGAAGAAATACATCTGAACATTGGTCATGTTAACTGTACCTGGATAAAAGCCCAAAACACCAACCATGAAAAAAACAGTAATAATTACATCCCTAGATATTACAAATGCCATAACAAATATGCATATTAAGTGCAAATTAAAAAAAATCAAAATGCAAGTTGAAAGAAATGCAGAGTCAAAAATTTTTTATAATTCAGAAAAAAAAATCCAAGCAGAGAGAAGAATTGCTGTCCAAACTTTACTTTGTCTTCTAATAAAGCTATTGTTTTACTTTGACTGAAGATACTTTGACTGAAGGACAGAGTAACAGACAGCATGAAAAGTCAATGAAAGAAAAATGAAAAAAAAATATATAATTCTAAAGAGCTTCCATTAGTCATCACAATTTGTTCTGCAAAATTTAGCGTTCTGCAGATTTTAGTGTTAGTTCCTRCTACATTTGCCTTAACTGAAATAGCCAGCCAACTTTTTATTGTTTTGAAAACTCTCTATCCTGTTCTTACCTCTCAAAGAGGAGCATGGACAGAAACAACTCATGATGGAATCTATTACCAATGCTGCCAGCTYTTAAGAAGGAAATTTTAGCTAATCATATATAAGCATACTATACTCCTCACTTCCATTTTCTTAAACAGAAAAGTACATAAAAGTCAGATGTTCATTCAGCAGATGGTTTAACAACTGCAAGTCAAACTGCCAGATCTCATTTAGCTCACATTTCGTAGAGATTTGGCAGGGAGCAAATTTCCAGTGTTTCCTACACCTGATATATGTTTAGCTTACCTGTGTATTTCCAGAGCATTGTTCATTTGTTACAGGCCACTTTTACAATTAGTGACCTTTTAAACATCTTAATTTAGCTTTTACTTTATCAGTACTGTGAAAAATGGAAGCTCTCTTAAGAGTAGGACTGCCACAGTGGGTTAGTTGGAACAAGAAGTGGACACATTCCCAGTACCAAGACTGATATAAAAAGCAGGATAATACTATAAAAATATGTAGCTTACTTTGTGCCTTTTCACAGAAGTTTATCTGAAAGCCTAAAGCAAAAGAGACAAGTTCTTGTTCATTCACTGAAAGTCAAAGAATTGCACAACTATTAAGAATCATGTTTTATGTTTCAATATTAATTAATTAACTCTAAAATCATAAATAAAACTAGTTTATTAGATAAAATCTTAGCTTGTGCTGAATACAGAACAATCCCATCATTTCAGGTTCCCTCATTTATAACACAGTCTCAAGTAACCGCACTGTTCAACACACCAGGAAGCCAACCAGTGCTTGTACCCATCAGGTAAAAAGGACATCAATTTACTATAAAGAATGTTAGTTTTCTTAAGTTGTTAATAAAATCAGAATGGTAACTATTTGGGGATTTCTTCCCAATTATTATAAAAAATTACTTGACTACAACAGCTGGATTATGAAAATTCTGTGGCAACAGGTAACACTCTTTAAGACTAAAGAGGTTGTTTTGTACCCCAAAAGTCAAGGGTTTTCATTAGATCTGCTCAAAACAAGCAGTGTTTGAGCAGTGTTTGCTGATAATACTTTTTAATATCCCAGGACGGATGCTTTCACCTCTGGTTTCAACTATACAAAAGCAACCTGAACAGCTGGCATTCCCAGCATTCCTGATGGAACCCTTCTCTCCTCTCTTACCAAAGACTTCTTTTACATAGTTGTCACCTCTCTCCTCACATCTCACCACAATGAACTAAGATCGACAATAGTAGTAACTATGCTTAAATCCTAGCTACAGGTGCAGTTATTTGGGGGTACAAATGGGAGTCATGGCAAAACTCCATCTCATTGAGCAATGAAGGTGACCCAGCAACACTTGTACAAGTCACATGTGATGCAGCAGAAGAAGGTGGTACAGGCACTAAAGTGTATGCACAAGGAATTCAGTACTGCAGCACACTAAAGTTGCAGGCTATCATTTCTGATCATTCTGCCTGTTAGGCTGACAACTTAAAGGATGGAAGAATCCAAACTTTGCTCATGGCTCACAGCATTTGCTCATTTTGACATCACATCAGGGATGAGTAGTACAAGGCAAATCCTGTAACAAAGTGCTGAGCACCTGATGTGAAGCCTGTGAAAGGTAGTTTCTGCCAAGTATAGCTGTTACTGCCCAAAGGATGCACAAGATATGCCCTGCCTGCAGAAGAGCCAAGCGCTATTATTAGATCAGCCCTGGCCCACTCCAGCACTGGCTGACCTAATGGATGGAGATGGATATTCCCTCTGACAGTCTCCATGCCTGTCTTCTCGGAAAATTAATTTCTATTAACTAAGGGATGTTTTAATAGTGAACTAGACCAGGGCATCCATTACGCAGGAAATTTATGTGTATGTTTGCAAAGGACCACTTAAGAAAGATCAAAAGTTTCAACAACAACAAAAAATTAGAAGTTGATGTTTCAATGAAATTCAGGTCAGAAGGAACCATCTAAGTTGATYTTCCATATTTTACAGGTCATTAAAATAATATCCCAGCCAACCAATGCAGCCTGCCAAGACAACTGACCCTGTCTGGGACCCATGTGGGTCCCAGCTGAAGGTTCAGAGGACTAGCTGGGCAGTAACAAGTTCATCTCTTCAAATACCATCTTGTCTGGTGTCTCCACAGTCTCCCCTTATCGTATGACAAGGGAGGCACTAAAGGCACTCAGAAGAGGGGGGGAGTTCACAGGCGCATGCTTTCTTCCTAAGAGCTGCTCAATAGTGTATGAAGGCAGATCCCTGGGAAGCATTTGGCTCACTGAAGATGTGCATACTGACAGCACTATGCATGCATAAATGTCCAGGCGTGCAATAGAAAAAGAGCACCRGCATGTCACCATACATCAGCCATTAGAATAAGAAATATCAGCCACGTAACAGAAAAGTCTAGGTGCTCTTCGTCAAGCCTGAAGATTTTAGTCGAGCTACTATTTCAGCATGCAGAAAACTACAATATGTACCACATATGTGGCACATTTTAGTTCACACCATGGAAAATGTATTCTTCGATACAGAAAAATATAGGAAGTTTTGGACTCAGTTTGTGTAATAAGAGAAAAACATACAACAGCATCATCCCAACATTAAGGAGTCAAAAAAAAAAAAAGAAAGGTGAAAACCCTGTGCTTCTTTCTTTCACATCAGTAGCACTGATGGTGTAATGGTTCCACGCAACACTGCAGTTATCAGCTAACTGTGCTACACATTTTTTATGGACACAATAGTGCCAACTCTGGACTTCATCATGAGTCTTACCAGATTTGGTATCCCCTCCCACAAACAGTCTAACTTACAGAATCTTCTGAATAAGACTATACATATTTTTAATTCGTTTTTCCCTCTATAATAGAATATAAAAAGAGAAAAATAACAAAAAAGCCTTCAGAAAATGCTAGCATTATGTTCAGAGGACAAGAAGCAAACAAGATCAGTCATTAAAGTTACCCATAGAAGTCTACTAATGTCAGTTTTAAGGTTCTGAAAAGAAATATTAGTAGTAATAATGATAGTAATAATAGTAATAAATTCATCAGTGAAGATCAAAAACACATCAGCTAAGCACCTGAAAGCTGAAAAACATGAAAATTTAAAAGAATATTTTCTATTTTTATCCATTCAGATTTCTTTTTTCCCCGTAAAAGCAACTTTCTGATTAGCTTAGAAGCTCATACACCTCTGTTTTGCCTTAGAATTTCCTCCCATTCATTCGGCTCAGCTCTGCATCTATAACCTCTGCTTTATCCAAAGAATATTTCTTTCTTAGTTCCAGGTTTGGGGACAAGTATGCATATTAGAGTTGTTCAGTTGCATCATGGTTTTTATAAACAGCTTTTCTACTCCAAACAGATACTTTGAATTAATTTAGATTTTTGGTGAACATGAATTCCATTTTTATTTACTGATATTTTTCTTTCTGATCACATTACTTTCTGTTTCAATTGTGTTATTATAAGCCATAAAGCCAGATATGATTCCTTCTGGGGTTATATAAGATTTTTCATTCTTTCAATGTCCCAGGACTAGAAACAAACACAAAGCTTTTCTCTTAAAGAAACAAGCAGCAGAGATTCTCCCCAAAATTCAAGAAGTCGATTGGATTCTGAAGGCCCTTGGAAAAAAAGTTCTATCACTGTGCAGAGTGCAAGTTGGTCTTCAGTAAGGAACAAGTCTAAAAGTCTGCATGACTAATCTCCATGGTCTCAAATTGGGTAACGGAAGGCAACTATTGCAAAAATATCAGCCTGTAGCCCCAACCGTCCAGCTATCTTCTTTCCTCGTCCAGGTCCCTATTAACTCCTTCTGAGTCAACTCTGAGCTCTCTAAAAGAGAAACTCTTTCATCAGCTCCGCATATGAAACATGGCTCTTCCATGCAAAAGTACAAATGAATCTGCATAGCTTTCAAAGGGCAAGTCCCACAAGGTGTCAGAGCACCACAAATAAAAAGTGTTCTCAACCTTCATAATACTCATACTTCATAACGTGTGGTCTTCAGGCCTGCAGCCAAAACTGATGCTGCTTATAGTCTATCTTCTGTTAAGTCTCAACCCAGAATGATGCCTCAGTTTAAGACATTTTCTTAACCATTACAGGATGCCTGATTGCTTGCCAAGAAAGATGGAAGCTATTTCAGGCTCCTTGAATCAACAACACTAACAGATCTCTGCTCAAATCTAATCCAAATTTTGGACAGCATAGTTCAGATCTAGTTCACGAACTGAGGCTACTGATGCTGGCCTGGAAGCAAACAGAAACAGCAAAGTTGGGGGTATTCGTATCAAGAATTAAGCTCCCACATTCTAAGTTCATCTTGGGTCTACTGTCTGTATTTTCTGCCACATTTAAGTCAACAGGCAAATTAAGAGACAAACTTAATTACAACATAACTGCAAATAACCTCATATCAACAGGAACAGTGTATCTGTTTCCTGTAAAGGGTAACAGAAGCTGGTTCCTTTAGCCTAGCCAAAGACATGCCAAGATGGGAATATTGTAACACCTTGTACCATAATCAAATGATAGGGGTTAATGAGTGAGTAGCAGCATGTATGTTGAAGAATAATAATGATAGATCATCAACAGTTGTAAATTTGTCATGAAATCAACATGGACTGGAAACTAAAGAACATTTTTTTATCTAATGACTAAAATTCTAGAATAGTGAATGGAGTATGGGGTCTAAATTGTTTTAAAGGGGAGTTTGATAAGCTGACAGAAAGAGTGTATGATAATATGTATGAGAGTATGACAGAAAGGGGGAATTACGGGAGACAAAATATTAAACTTGTGGTGGGAGTTCTTGGATATCTATCTTGTCAGCATCTCTAAGGGGTGACTGAAGGGATTATTGTATTAGCTTCACATTTTTGGGCTTCTGCTGATCCCAGCAGGCTGGGGCAGAGGAAGAGGAAGGGAGAGAGAGCCTCTCACTGCATTTCTATTGCATGATTCTTCTAGAGATTTCTAAGGATCTTTTTCTTTCTTTGAGTCCTAGCATGGATCAGCACGTCAAATTCATAGAGAGTTAAAATGACTGCCAGATTTGGGACTAAGAGAACTTTTCATCCAGAGCATACTGTTTTTTTTTTTTTTAATTTTTTTGAAGCACTGGGCAAAGTTTACTTCACAAGAGCACTTGCAAGTTCTGTTCACAACTCCCTAGTAGTCCGGATCTTGCAGGAATGGGAGAGATTTTTCCTCTGGCACATCAGTTGCAGCTTTAGGACTTTAACTATGGGTAGAAATTTAGAATAAAGCACGGCTGTGAGATTGCTGGGAATACAAAGACTGCTGTAAACCACAGTAAACAGAGACATTTAATCATCCTGTGGACCTCTCTGGACTGAACATTTACTGACCAGTTGCTTGTTCTTATGCAGTACGACTCAAGTGTTCCTACCAGGCAGTAGCTCTTGCCAGTTGCAAAGATGACCCAACCCTCACCTTTAGCAGCTCAGCTACCACGGAGCAACCAATATTGGTTGCTAAACCCAAATCTCTTGAGTATGATGTCCTAACAGACAGCAAGGTTTGATCCCAGCATTATTGCATCTGCAGTTTGGTGCACTGCTCCACAGCATGGACAATCAAACAGCTGAAGAATGTTGCCACAGTGCATTCATTTTGTTCACTTAGGGTCTCAAACACTAACGACACTCCAGCAGACGATTACTTAGAGGATATGAACACTAGGCAGTTATATTTTCACTGCCAAAGATTCCAGAGTATTAATCAGATTTCAGGGGGAGATCCAACATAAATTTTCTCAGAAAGCTGCTATTTACTAAAGGAAAAAAGACAATGTGGACAAGCAGCTCCTGGAATCTATCCCGGGTGTTATGAGGGCAACACAGTGCCCTCAAAGGACACAGTATACACCTGAGTTTCAGCAACTCAGTGATGAGATTGTTCCCTGTTGTACGTTATGTTACAGGGTCACATTCAAGTCAGTTCTTACTAAGATCTGCCCATATCAAATGACATTGATAGCAAATGACATTGACCAAGCCTCACAGACGGCCTGTGTCTTAACTAAAATATGCTCTGTGTTCACACATTTATCATTTATTTTTGTAAGGTAGGAACAAAGCAACAGCACTAACAAATCAAATAGAACTTCCAGTTTAAAGCACAAATGATCCCAAATCACGTCCCTGCTAGTATGGACAGTGAAACCAGATGAGTCCTCCTGTGTAAGCGTATGGACAGGCACACCACGTGGGCCAGAGACACCAGCTCCAACAACATTTTTCTCAACTTTCCACCATATCTATGAGGCACAATGGCAAAGCTTAATGGATGTGAAGCTTATTTGGCCATGACTCTGGTATAACGAGCTAGGAAAATAAAGAGCTCCAGGATGCAAACTTCATTCATCTCAGAAAGAAATAAGTGAACTAGAAACATATTTTAAAATAGATTTTGCATTTCCAAGACAACACTGGCAAGCTTGTTCTTATATTTAACAAGACATGTACCCTGAGTGCAGTAAGAATTCAACTGCCAAGTTGCTGCTTTAGGATCTCTAACCCTTTAGATCTGACCACTTCTTTCAACAGAAGTTAGAGCTCTCCCATAATTCCTTTGCATAAACTTGTATACACACTTCTTGTACCATGCAGTCATATTTTCTGGCTGTAACAGCTGGGCTACAGTAGAACAGTAGTTCTCAGAAAGGTAAGAATTGTCCCCTAGTCTTCTTTGTATCARCAAGGAAACCAGATTTAAATTAGACTTCCAAAAGTCCAGAATGACTGTTCCTCAGAAAAAGTAGTACTTTGAAGAAAGAACAAAACTCCCATATCCTGAAGCAGCATATTCAATACTAAATGGCATGACTACATTTAATTAGCCATCAAATTTTCCTGGGAAGTAATACCTTTTCAGTAATAAAAAATGTTTGGGGCCTATATAGTCTCTACAGCTACATCAGGTTGTCCAAAAGGATAAAGGCTACCCCATGCGTGGCTCCGGGCTTCCAGCCTTGACCAGATCTATGAAACATTCAGGTCATCCCCCTACGCAATCTTTCCCTCAAAGAACTCCTTCCTACTCTCCACTCAGCCACATTTTTGAGGGGAAAGGGAGGAGAGGAGAGAACATCAAAGGTAGGAAAAGGTTTCCAACTGTTTGGCATGAAACCAGGTTCTCCACTGACACTGATTCAGTAGGGGAACTGGTCATTACAGGAAAACTCAGACGTGGTTCCATCATTCCCCAGAAGGGATTTCCAAATGTGATGCTTTTATCTTAATCCATAACCCCTCCCAGGTCAAAGAAACATAGCCATGTGTTTTTAAAGGAAACTGTTTTATCTCTGTCCACAAACCTCTTCAAAGTACAAACACTTTGCTCTCTGGTCCAAAAGCAAAGTGACGGCTAGCTTAATTCAGAGAATCTTTTTCCAGAGAATTAGGTCCAAAGCAAACCCTAAAACCCTCTTGGTCCACAGGAAAAGCCTGGACATGAACTGATTAAAAAAAAAAAAAAAAAAGGCCAGCTCCTTTCCAGCTTAGCTGTATCTGCTCCCAACAGCTGTCATCTTTACGCCAAAGCGCATCTCAGGAAGAACCTCAGAAAGAATATTGGATAAATTATTCAAAACACAGACTAATTCTTGGTGCATGGATTCTTTGTTCACTCTATGATCAGTGCAAGACGTGTGCCTTCAGAAGGGGTCACACTGCCTTCAGTAAAGGGCAAAAGCTTTATTTGGAGAAGAGGAAATCAATTTAGCATAATAAATATGGAGTTTGTGCACTACACATGCTCTTTGTCTCCCTTGATGCTCATACAAAAGTTAATGTGTCCTACCCTGCTAAGCACAAAGTTATTGCCCACATTGACGTGAGCTGCAATTTAGCTTCTTTCAAAGCAGAACTGAGCAGCAGACAGGGAGTAGAGCTGGGCAACATCACGTTGTATTTCCTCACAAACAGTAATAGCAGAGTTCCATCCACAGAGAGCCAAAGTTGAGAAAGTTACGGTCACACGTTTTGGAAGGTGCTCTGCAGCATCATATGTCTGTCCTGAGATATCCAGGCCAACAACATGCATGTCTTGTGTAGAGTCTATGCAAACATGGAGCAAGCATCCAGTGGGTTTACTGATATCTGGTCTTTTTTCAAAAATTCACAAGCTCTGTGCACAGAAACTTAACCAATTTTAGGACATCTGACAAAAGTCATACCTGCACCTTTCAACTTAAACATAGGGAGACATAAACACATGGCAGCTACACTAATAAAGGAACTTACATTGAAGCAACAACTCACCCAAGTAGGGGGTCACAACTCTACCAACAAAAGTATACTACAGAAATCTTTCAAGTCTAAAGTCTCTCCCCAACACCATAAGAGAGCTCAAATGAAGGGAAGCCTCTAACTTTCCAGGTGCCCACCAGATACAGCTTAAGCTAACTTAAAATAAAGCAAAGTGAAAACTTTAAAACTTAAGTCAGGTATACGGCCTATTCAGAACACTTTTTCCAGAATTCAGATGCTCAAGAGTGACACGAAGCTTTGCTGCTTGATTAAATACTGAAACTGAGCAGGTTTTCAATTTTCCCCCCTTTACTAACATCTCCAAATGTAGCTGGTTGACTAAGTTTATTTGTATTACATCTACTTTGGGTTAAAATGGATCTCTCCTGTGCTCTGGGTACACAAAGTTTACAATATTAAAAAAATAATTTAAATCTCACCTTGCTGCCAACCTTCCTTCACGCTACCCCTTTTTTTTCACTTTCAAGAAGTTTCTTGGAAAAAGAAAGAAAAAAACACAATCCAATCAGGGATAGAACTGAGAGGCAAAAGGTTTGGGATTAAAGGAAGGCAGGAAGTTATTTAGGTTTAACACTGCCCTCTTCTAATTCATAAGGCTATTGTAACCTAGAGTGCTGATTTCTTAACTGGTAGTTGTTTGCCAACGCAGTTCAACTATGGTAATTTGTTTGCTCCCTCCATTGAAAAAAAAAGAAAAAAAAAAGAAAAAAAACTGCCAGAACAACTAATTCAGCCCACAGCCCATACTATCCACTCCAAAGATGCACTGGAAAAAGAAAACAGCTGGGGAGGCCACATGAATTATTTTGGCAGTGGGGCAGCTGGGTAGCACAGAGCAGCTCACTTGTGAGTCAGAGGCATCAGCCTGTCTTGCAAGCACCACTGCATGCCTCTGCCCTCTCAGCAAAGCAAGTTGTGAGGTCTGTCTGGCCTCAGAAGTTGATGTAGCATCAACATCCAACACAAGCTCCTGCGGGGGTCTGTTTACAGATACGAACAACTCATTTTGGCTTAGATTAGTTTAGTAGGAATAGGATTTAGGATAAGCATATGCCCAGTGTTTTCGTGTAGAGGTGTGGTTTGACAACTGTGGCAGCCAAGCCAATCTAAAGCTAGCTGGCTACCTCTGAAAAGGTGTTTTTCCTCCTCTCTGCCACCTCCATCAGCACATTTAAGCCTGCACCCTCTTACTGGTGTTGGAGCTCATCAAAACCTGCAGCAGAGCAGTTTGGGAAGCTCTGTCACTTTTGCGGGGAAAGTCAGTTACTTACACGAGCAATATGGCCTGGACAAAGGGAGAAGGCAGAAACACACAACCATAGGCAGGACAAAGACCCTTCCCAGAGTAACTACCTATTGGATCACTGTAGGTGTATTGGACAGCACCAGGCATGGATGATTCATCTGCACTGTTATACCACCAACAGGAATCATATTGTCCTGACCATTTATTCTGGTGTCTTCCTTGTGCTGGCACTACTATTTGTTCACCAAGTTGCAGCAGGGAGCTGAGACAGCTACCAACTAACTTATTTTCATCAGCTTCACTTTCAGCTAGAACACTTTCCTGATCCAGCTCGATGCTCTGCCTGGAGGGGTAGCAGGGAAAGCAAAGAGAAACAAGCAGACTGAGGAGCCTGGTTAGTGGGGGGAGTCAGAAAGCAAATGAGTCAACTCATTCAGGGATAGGACAGACTTACGTGAGATTAAAGTGACCATGTAAGCTGTGTTGTTTTTCCTATATAAGCAGGCCATTATGTTAAATATTTGCTGGCTACAGTCCCTTTCTGTTTAAATCCAATTAAGACAAATCTGAAGTGAACTGAAATGGTCACAATCTCTAAGGCTAAGGCTGAGAAATAGGCAAGGTTGAAATGAGGATACCACTCACGTAAGACTGTCTATTTTAAAGGTATAACCTTATGAACACGTGCAGTCAATATGAAGCTCATAACACGGGAATCTTGTGCTTCTCGTAACACATATCCCTTACAGAGGCTGCCACATGTCATGTCACCTGCAGTGTCAGTTTTCCAAGCTTCTTATATACAGTTTATAAAACAAGTTCACCTAGCAAAAAAAAAAAAAATCAGTATGAGATTAGGAACAGAACTAACTTTTCCAATGGTATAAGGAGGCGGGGCAGGGGCTACTGAGCATACCAGAGTCGTAGCAAAAACCTCCAAAAGTACGCTGAGAAAAACTAAAGAGGATTTCAAGGCTGCACAAATCCTTCCTGCAACCCTGCCCTAGAAGAATGCAATCAAGTGCACCCTCCCTGCAATTTCATGCTTTGTGGGCAGCTGCTTAACCACTATGCACCTTCAAATTAAGTTAGAGCACATTCTTTCTTATAGATTTGATAATTAATCATTCTGACCTTTGAAAAATTACCCTAAATATTTAAATCAGTTGCCTATTGAAGAGGGTGAGACTCAGCAATTTTTTCAAGCACTCCGCAAACAGAGGTGTCAACATCACTGAAGACTGGCATGTAAATATGGATGGATAACTAACATGCATTAGCTACTACACTGTCAAAGCCTAGAAGAGACACAATATTCAAGCTTAACTACAAGTTGAACTGAAAAAAACAGAGGCAAAGTGTCTCTCTCACTAGGGATTTACCATGAGTTAACTACCACATATTAATTAAACCAGGTTCAGCAACACACCTTCTTAAAAGGAAGAAAGTTTTCAGGGCTCAGTAGGCATTGCACTGTCAGTTACCCACTGTTCACAAGTCTCTTCTGCAACCAGACAAGCCTGCAACATTAAAAACAAATCTGAGGATCTAGAAGATAAATAGAAACTCTCTGCAGGGAACAGCAACAGACTACAATAATATGGTGTAGGATTTGCCTTATTGAAAATATAGTTGCCAGGCAGAGTAATAAGCAACTGCACTGGAAGATTTCTGAAAGAGGGCTACCTGACTAGCAACGATATAGCCAGAATCAGTAACAGAAAGCAGAAATTTTCCAAAATAGAAGAGAAATCAACTTAGAAACACAGTAACTATTGGAACACCTTACTTAGGGAAGTAGAAGACTCTCCCACCTTGCCATCTTCACAGGAATTGGGTTTCTCTTTGTAAAAGAGATGCTACAATCCAATCACAAACGATCAGGCTCAACACAGGAATTACTGAAACATTTGTTCGTTTCTCCTAATTAGAAGGCCAGACTGGATGATTCTGGATGATTATAATAATCCTTCTTGACTATAATATCCAGGGAGGAACCCACACCCAAAAAGTCTAGGTGACTATCCCAGAACCATGACAAAGACGGTTCAACTGACAAATTCAGCTTAGTTTTCTTCAAAATTTGTTGCAGCACTGTAACTACTGCCTCCCTGAAAAGGATGCAATAGTCTCAGTATGCTGGTGGAAGTGCAACAAAAATACACATATCTAACAAGGCATTTATCTTTAGTGAATAGTGTACTGCATTTTAAATAAGGCATGTGAGATCTGGGAACTTAGAGAGGATGCCAGAAGCATATGATCCATTCAGAGACTTTTTGGTACCTTCTTTATAACCATTACTTCAGTGAAACTTAGGTGGACATCTGCTGCTGATTCCTGCACTGCTGGACAGAGCAGTACACAAACACCGTGAGTAATTTTTCTTTCTCTGGTGTAGGGATTTTTTGGGGGATGTTGGAGGGTTTTTTTGTTTGTTTCTCCTTCCCCCCAGCCTCCTCAGGCTACAGTAGCTACTCTCCCACTGGAGGGTAGGCCTTCATTTTTCTTCCAACTCACATAAAACTTTATCAAACCTAAGCCCAACAGAAGATGCCGGACTTCAAAAGCAGTGATGATGTCTCAACTAGAAGATATAAGCAAGATGTTTATATTTGTTTGAAGCACTCAGAGCTTGACATGGTTACACAAGACTTTCATTTAAACAGTCATATCCCATCATTAATGCTTCATTCTGTACACCAGGGACTATGAATAAGTTTAATTTTGGTAGCCTTTTTTCAACAGGCACAAGTTTAGGAAGTATACAATCTCTGCTGTTGTTTCCTCACATGCACTCATCTTTCTTTCACAGGATGGTCATTGTTTTGACAAGCAACACTGTGATTTTCAATCCGGTCAACTCAATCAAGTCAGCAGAGAATAACTGAAAAAAAATTCCTAGCACCTGATTAGACTAACCAGTATTTTTGGCCTCTCCCTTTGCTAGGAAAACAGGTATGTAGGAATGTTGGCTGATTACAAGTAAACCAAAATGTAAAGCTAAAATGCAAAAACCTACGCTTACATATAAATATGATACTGCATGCACAGGTGTAAACCAAGATACAAAGACACATAAAGCCGATCTGGTCAGCTACATCCTGGCAGATCTATTCCACATAAATAAACTGGTAGGTACAAATGGACTGAAATATGCTGATTTGCTCACCACACAAGTATCATTATCTACCATAATAAATGCAAACACGTCCAAGATGACACACACACATCAATCTAACAAATCTACAAATGTCAGTTTGCAGCAGCTGTGCATATTAACACATAGTGATTTTATAATTCCATAGTGGGCAAGAGTAATTGCAGTCAACATCAGATTTTATTCAATCAGTTCCCACATGCTAAAGATGTAACTCACTTTGCACCAGAGTAAGTGATTAATATGTATTTAAAGATAACATGTATTTCATCTACTGAGTACAAGCATTAATTTTCCCCTCCCTTCTTCTTTTTATCGCGTTCTTCCCTATCTTCCTTTTTTTCTTTTCTAAATTGTATGTTTCATTTTCCCTGGCTATTCAAACATTACTTCCTACCTAATCTGCTCACTTGCTGCTCTATTTGCTTCATGACCTCTCCACATCCTGACAGTCTGTTTTCTTGTTCCTCAAATTCTGCCTTCTGAGCTTCCCTAAGCAAACTTCTGTTTACTGAGACTCATCGCTTCTTACCTTCTCCACACATTCTGCCTTTCAGCTCACAGACCAAAGTCTATCCTCTAGCCTTTCGGCCTTTTATCTGCCTGCTGCACCCTACAGACACTCAACTCTCAGGACATCTTTCTCTCACTTCTGTTGGGCTAGCAGGAATAATTGCTCTGCCTTCAGACTTGCAAGCCCACGCATTACTGGCGCAACTTTTGCTTCAGGAACAGAAGCAGCGCCCGCATTGCATCCCTGCAGGTGCAACATCTCAGCACAGACACATCAGTGTCTATGTTGCCTCTCTCCTCCCGCTAAGGACCTCTTCCAGGAGCACTGTTAGAGGGGAGAACAGCCCGTTCTTGGCACTCACAAAGGGAGCAGCATACAGAAAAGGAAGATACAAAAGTGATAGTGTCTCTTCGTAAACTCCTGCACCAAGGAGTGTACTCATCACATGATGTCCACAACTGGTTTCAGTAATACTCTGCTTTTTGCAGCACTGCCTGAAGTAACTGTGATTACCCCCAAAACATCCTAAATCTCCTAAAGACACAGTACAGGTAACATACAGGCAGTAAATCCATCAGACCATGGTGAATGACAGAGAAGTCAACCTCAGTGCTCATCAAGTCCGTTATCTGTTGAATGTGAATGATACTTAGCCTGTCTAAAAACCTCCTGTAAGCTCCTTGTCAGCCAGGTAAAGGGAAGTGCAAGACAGAACTTCTTAGAACTTATGCAGAAGCAGATCTACCAACTCCACTACTTCACATGATGTTCTGAACGGCAGAAAAGGGCAAGAGCAGATTCAAATTAGTCACTTAGAGCATTCACACAACCTGCCCTTTCCCTGCTACTCTTCCACAAAAGGTTCTTTGCCTCATATTCACATGCAAGTCTGACTAACTAAGTATCACACTTCTCCGATTTTCACTAAAGTCAAAAAGATTATGGCTGGAGTAGCAGTAAGAAAGTAGAGATGGAAAAGGTCTTGGTAGGTGTACAGACAGGATGATGTCTGAGAATTCCAACTTCCAGTGAATTTATTGGGAATTCCCAGCCCATCTAACATGCCTGATATATTCCTGCACATCCTGAAAAGACATATACAATATATATGTTTTGATTTTGAAATGAACCAGCATATTCCCAGTAACAAGTATTTTAAAAAGTCCCAGTTATCCTTCAATCATACTGAATACAGAATCTGATTCTGTAATAGCTGGTTATTTCTAACTTTTGCTTGGCTCTGAAGGTATAATGAGTGATTCCACAGGTTGCAATTACAGCCAAAATTCTTCCTCTTTGAATTAATAAAATTTCTAAATTTCATACAGTAATTTTTCGAAGGATAATTTTCCACATAACATCAGCAGTAAAGACTACTACTAATTTTGGCAGTGACAGAGAAATAAAGTTGCTCCAATTATAGTTTTGTGGGTTTTTTAAATCACTTTTGAATTTGGATATCCTAGTTCCCACAGAATCTCAGTTTTCTCCACAAAACATCTAGGACACAAAACATGCAAGACTATTCTTGCATTTTTAACACCACACACAACCAAGAGAGACAGTTCTTCACATCAACAGTCAGTGGTATCCAGATAGACTTCAGTTCATACATGAAAAATGAAATTTGCAATTTTAAAAATGTTGAAATAGCAGCTATTTTCATTACTTAAAGTTCCAACTCTTCTTTGTTTCCAATCTGTCAACTAGACTTGCTGGAGAACCCTTTTGGAAGGAATAAAGCTCGGGTACATGGGCACGAAAGGCTAATACAGTTATCCAGGAGAAGATGCACAAGAATGAAGCTGGGACATGCAAACTGCTACGGATGAAAAGATCTGAAGCAATGCCCTGCTTGACTGCAAGGCCTGAGGGTCATCACCATACAATAAGCCTAGTGTGAGGACAGGGAAGTGTCTCTTCATCTCAGTAGCACCATTTGAAGGGGCTCTTGCCTGTGTACAAAGACAGAAACAGTACAGAAAATCTAATTAAAAATAAAACAAAACAGGGTGATGACCTGTACAGAGACCCTCTGATGCCCTTGGTCTGCTGCCCCAGATCCAGACATCAACATGAAGGTCCCATGAAGTCTTCCATGGAGACTCTTCCCCTGCACTACCACTTCCTGGGTTACTCTTTATCCTCTCTGGCAGCAGATACACATTACAAAACCGCCAGTTCCTGTACCAAAACAGAAAATGCCCAGCAAAAGGCTCTATCGCAGGCCAGCCTTTTCAAGCATGTGTCCTATCAACACAATTATCTACAGAAGTAATCACAGTCTAAGGGAGTGGTTTTGTGGCCACTTTGAGGCTCACCTGCTCTGAAGCTAAGGGAGTTGTCCCACCCTTTCCCTCTCCGCACTTGCTCATCCCACTAATGCCTTTGCAACAGCAGTTGCACAAGCTGGGTCAGAGAATGTTTCTGGCTGAAAATTAACTAAAACAGTTTTGTTTTGTTTTGTTTTTAATACAGTTACTTTTTTCCAGCCTAATGACTTCCCTGATCCACCTTACCATACAATTTAAGCCAATTAAGTCAACACTGACACAGCCCTACTTTATTTTCTCCCCACCCAGCAATGCATTCCCGCCACTTCCTTGCACCAGTGCTCACCCAGCCCTATAATAAGCCAATGTCAGGCATCCACACTACAGAAAACTTTCCACTTCTTTTTGCTGGGTTCATTTTCTGATAGCTTAGCTCACTGAACCAGCTTGCCTTGGTATCAACATGAAACCAGAGTCAGTGAAAAGAGGGAGGTAGGAAACACACACCAAGAACAAGAGTATAGTACATCTACTATCAGCTTTACCTGCCATGGTACCACAGCTTCAACACACTGCTCAGCAAGCACTTTAAGCCTGATGAGGAAGCAGAGTCACCTAAAGAAATGTTCCTTCTCATCCCATTCATGTCCTCTCTTGATTTGCACAAGTATTTGTACGGAAGCACAGGAATCCTGATGGAGGATGATCCCCCTGAGAAAGAGTTTCTTGCCAGCTACAGGAGTTTTCTAAGCAACTTTCATTCATAACTGTTGTCACAGTAACATGCTCACCTCTGCCACAAGGTCTGGCTTTCTAGAGCCTACCTAAAATACATATACTCAGTTCCTCCAAGGGTGCCTTAATACACATCTGTTATCTTAAAATAAGTTACATATTTACCTAACACCATCTTTCACTGCAGATGCATGTGTATCGTGACACTACCCCTTGTCTTCCTGAATTCATACTTAAATACATGCTTTAAATGAACTGCAGAAGAAATAACTGCCCCTCCTCTAACTGAAGCAAGATGGGGATATTTCTGTCAACACATGCTTGCGTTGAATCACATGTTCTTCTGTCACATAAAGGCACAAAACCAAACAGTCAGCCCTGAAGATGGATCAGATTTAGGGAAATGATTCATAAATATGAAAAGTATTGGCCAGGTAGAAAACAAGGGGTAATCCACGGAGTCATAAACCACAGTGCAGTCCCGCTATTTCTGGTCGTATTGATACTGCTTTTGCATTTCATGTCTTCAGTGAAGTTTTTAATTCATGCAGTTTATTTAGGAAGTTTGAGATTATAGTTTTTAAAAGATATTATAAACGTGCATAGTATTAACCTCATAAGGCCTAATAGTTCCTAAATCTTTAAAGTAGCAAGTGTGAGATGTTCACATGGTGGAAGCTGCAAAGAGTGTAAAATCATCATCTTGTTCTAAGTATACTAAAATCTTAAGTTTATATAATAAGTTATCTTCACAAACAACTCCCCGCACTAGTCTCCACTKTCAGTGAAATCTAATCTAACAGGATAGAACACTCCTGAGTATAGGAAACAATTGCAAACAGATTTGTTGCTGAGAACTCTTGCATCAATGTTATCATCAAGAAGAGAGCTATCTTTTCTTCTTTGTTGGCTTTAATTTTTTTAATGAGTTCCCCAAACAGAGTAAATAGCTTCTTTAGTATTACAATTCTCGTATTAAATTTAAAAAAATAATTCCACACTGTGTGGTCACAGTCTAATGTCACTCAAGTACAGAAGTCTCAGTGGCCTAACTTTAAAGAAAAAAATCCAAAGGTTTTTGCTGTGGCTTTTCTGAAAACTAAGTATCACTGTTTTTGCAAGAACAGTCAACTATCAAGAAGTACAGATGGGAATTCCGGCAATATTACCCTACCATAATATTCTTTGGTTTATTTTGATGGAAAATCAGAGTATTTTAACCAGAAGTTCACCATTAAACCATTTTTACTTAAACATCAGCCTTGCAAAAAAAAATGTATAAACAAAGGAATACAAAACATCAAGCAATAAAAACTGCTTGGTGTCTGAGGAAAACACCAGGAGTCAAATTAGAGCCATTCTTCTACAGTTAGCAAGAGGCTAGCTACTGAACTGAAACACAGGCAGCAATGTTTTAAAAATATTAACCTGGTTGCCTCTGTGGTCACCCTACTCCCCATGAGTCTGCCACATCTTGTTAACACAAACACCAATGTGTCCCTAAAGAAAGGAAAAGACCATTACATGGTACCTAGCACACTTCTTTTGTCAGACTGGACTAGCCATCAGGAAGTTGTATGGGGGCAGAGGTGGCCAAATGCTGCTGTGCACCCATCTTCGGGATGTTGTAGCATGCTGTCTTCTAAAGCAGTTTATAACCAAGGGAATAGGGGAGGCCACAAAGGGCACAAAATACATCGTGTCTGAAAAAAACTAGCGCAAAGTCCGCTCAGCCTCTGTTTCTCTCCTGACCATTTTTCCTTCTCTCCTCTCAGACAAGCATGTGGAGGGTGCGACACCTGCTTTGAGCCAGGGAACAGGACACTGGTGGCCCAAAATCCACAGTTAGGCCCTGTGCGTGTGGCAGCAGCACCCGGCCCCTCTCCCAGGCAGCAGGAGAGGCTGCCTGAGCAGCACGAGGTGCACCACCACGACCACCATCACCACCACCACGGGCAGAGCTGCACCTCCTCCTCCGAGAGCCCCCCAGGTACGGCCTGGCCGCCACGAGAGGCCATGCAGTCAGGGACAGCGATCTGCGCAGAGACTGGGGGCAGTAACGGGAAAAGACCCTGTGCCACGTACAGCGCAGGGGCACCGCGGAGGCGCAGAGAGCCCAGCGGAAAGCCGGGGGCCGGCAGAGGCCCGGAGCTGGCCCTGCTGCGGCTCAGGATACGGCCTGCGGGCCACAGCTGGGGGTCGAGGGTGGGGAGGCCGCGGAGGGGCCCGGGGACTAACGCGGGTGCGGAGTGCGAGGCTCACAGCGGGCGTCCGACCCACCGGCGGCGAGAAGCACCACGCAGAAGCGCGCGGGCAGCGACTCCGGCCAGGACACGTCGCGCCGCTCCGCACGAGCGGCACGTCTGCGCTCCCCCTGGCCCCTTCCCGGGGGCGCCTGCTCCCAAACCCGCCCCCAGCGAGCCCCAGCTCGGCCTGGCC
>NW_028186367.1:0-8411 GCF_003343005.1 Rhea americana | reverse complement strand
CGCTTACCCTGCATGCTGCTGACGGCCGTGTGCGCCGGCGGCCCGCCGGGGCCCGGCGTGCTGCTCCCGCTGCCGGAGCCGGAGCCGCTGCTGGGGCTCGGAGTCGCCATTGTGTGCGCCAGACGCGGAGCAGCGCGGAGGCTGCAATGCAGCAGGGACCCTCCCAGGCAGGACACCTAGAGCCCCGACTCCGTATAGCAGGCGCCGGAGCCTCCCCGTCCGTCTGTCCGCCCCCGGGCTGGGGCTCCCGCTTAACCCCTCCCAGGCAGGACACCTACAGCCCCGGCTCCGTATAGCAGGCGCCTCGGCTCCGCGCGGCGGCGGGGCCGGCGGGCCGCAGCCTTCCCGCGGCAGGGCGGCAGCTGCTGGGCCGGGCCGGGCCGGGCCGGGCCGGGGCCTGACCCCATGGCCGGGCTCCCCCCTCCTCCCCCCCAGGCCTGCAGGCGCCCTCTGCCTAAGGCCGGGCCCCCAGCCCCCTCGCTGCCACCCCTTCGCTGTGCCCCTCAAGCAGGCCCGTTGCCCTCGTGCCCATGGCCAGGGCACCGAGGCGCTCCGGCTGCAGGAGGGAGCTCTGCCSTCCTGGGCGCCACTGGAGCGCCTCTGGCCACGCCGTGCTCTCTTTCGCCCTGGCTGGCAGTGCCCCCCACCCCAACTCCCCCAATGAGGCGGTAATCCGGGACTTGGACCCTGCTTTCTCCGCTCCTGGCCCCTGCCGTGGCACCCTCTACCTTGCCTGCTGCACCGCCTTACCTTGGTGTCCACCTGCTTTCTCACACCGCGCTCCTGAGCACGGGCATGGCAGCACGAGGCAGCATCTCCCGCTCCCTCCGCGGCCAACCCCTTTTGGATCATCTCCTTCCACATCTCCCTTGTGTCGTGCTGAGGGCCCGGCAGGGCGATGACATGTCCTTGTCCGTGTTTTGTCCTTGGCCTTGGGGGTGCCCAGTCCTCTCCTCCAGCTCCCAGCTTGGTGCTCAGTGAGGCCCTTTGAGGGCTGACAGTTTGTCCAAGCAGTTTTATCACGTTTCTCATCTCCACCCCGGATTTTTTCCTCTCACACAAGCAGCTACTTTCAAACTTGTTTTTTCATGGTTTATTGGAAGCCCTCTCCCTAACCGCCACAAAGCATCACTTAGCTCGTTGTTTCTCCACGATACCCAAGGCATCATCCCCTTTCTGCTACCATCAGGCTCCTCATCCTTACCATTTTCTCCCACTGGACTCTGCTGTTCATTCCAGCACATTTTCTCTGCCTTGTTTCTGATGCTACCTCTAGCTCCAGCTAACCTGCAGCCTTAGTCTTAGGGGCAGTATATGCCAGCGATTAGAGCAAGAGATRTGGGCTCTCTTCCCAACCCATTGCATGGCTTGGACAAGGCCATTCATTTACAGGAGTCCTTGTTTTCTCATTTGTCGAACAGAAATAATAATACCAGTCACCTTTGTAAACTGAGATTCACTGATGAAAGAGCTGGATATCTGAGAGCTAGATAGCAGCATTTAAATTCTTTCTCTGTTCCTCTTTTGCCCAGGCTTCGCAATGCCTCTTGTGAAGGTGATGATAGAGCAAAAATCCTCCAGCCCTTGACTTGTATCAGATGTACTTCTGAAAGTTGCCTGACTGGTTAGCCTTTGTACTCCTGCAAATGCGAAGAGGAAGAAAAAGAAAGGGAATGGTCAGAAAGGAAACCAGAATTGAGGGAGACTAAGGACAAAACAGGAAGAAGGAATCACTGGGGGATAAGAAATGACTGCTGTTTGGAAGAGCAAAGAACTACCTGGGCGGAGGGGAGCTGTCTCTGCTCTTGAGCTTCATGTTTTTCTTTTTCCCCTG
The DNA here is from genome assembly GCF_003343005.1 of Rhea americana. NCBI lineage: Eukaryota > Metazoa > Chordata > Aves > Rheiformes > Rheidae > Rhea > Rhea americana. Next base: position 6,577 of record NW_028186367.1, on the reverse strand, counting down.
GCTCTTCCTGTTAAGGCGAGTGTTTTCCTTTTCTCATATGCTTAGAGCTTGGGAAAATAACTCCAGGGTAAGTCTGTCTCCCTTCCAGGAGTCTTCTGGTTTCCCTGCTCAGCCTGCATGCACAGGACTGTGCAGGAGATGCAGAGAGGCAGCCAAGCTGGGCCAACACACTTTTATTCAAGAGGGTGGGCCCACAGACACAGAAGGAGCCTGGCCTTCTGCCTGAACCTTGCTCTCCAGGGCATAGTGCCTGTTCTGCAGAGTGAGAGCGTACATAAAGCTCACCTTTATCAGGCGGTGCGAGAAGAGGACAGAGCTGGTCCTGACCATATCCGTCTTTTTGCTCCTTCCTCCTCACCCCTTCTAATACAGAGAGGTCAGCCGCCTCCTCCTCCTCACAGTCATGCCAGCTTCATTTCACCTTGGCCAAATACCATTCCCTCTCCTCACACACTTGGGCCAAAATCCTACGAACCTGTTTGCTGGATTTGATCTTAGATTGCTACCCTAGGCCATCCCACCCTGTCCTCTGCTTCCTTTAGGGACTTTGGCAACTCTTTCAAAGCTCTCTCTGTGTGTCCTCCACCTCTCCTGTTGGAGAGAACTCAGAAGCTCCCTTATACAGCGCTTTCCACAAAAACAGGCCTTACCAAATGTGCTCCGCTTGAGTACCACTGTTGGTATCAGTCAGTGCTGCAAACCAACATCGCAACTTGGCACAGTCTGCGATACAGGCCACAGACCTCACTGTATGCAGCCGTTCAAGCACGTATGTCCAGGAGAAGGCTATGCCTTTACCTTCTCCTCCCAAATTCCAATACAGGACACCTCATCCCCTTGCACAATGTAAGATGCCATCTCTAATGTTGCACAATGTAAGATGCCTCACCTACCTAATACCAGGGAGCAGCAAGGAAGGCTGCTTCTCAAGGAAGGAGATGCAGGAGCCTAACATGATAACAAGGCAGACAGGGCAAGGGCCCAGTCCTGAGCAAGGCAAGCAGAGCACGTCCTATGGCAGTAACCAGATTCAGCTGAAACATGCCTCTAGCTCCACAACCTTTCTTTCTTTTTCCTCTCTTACACGTTCTCTTTTCCCCCAACAAAGAATGCTGGTCCAAAGCTGGGGTCATGCAGGCTACAATAGAGAAAGACCAATGACTGCTGTCAAATACCAACAGAAGCTGACAGCTGGCTTCCACCTCTACTTCATGCCACCTAGCTGTGGATTGCTTACAGTTTAGTACAAATTACACAGTTTATCCTTTCTACCCCTGCAGATCTGGGAGGATCAACAATATCTGTCCTGACAGGTGTTTGTGAAACATGTTCTCAAAGACCTCCAGTGATGGAGATTGTAACATCCCCGCAGAAATTGGTTCTGGTATGCCACTATCCTGACACTCAGAACAGTATCCTAAAGCCTAATGTAACCTGATGAAACCTATTAGATCCTGTCACGGTCACTATGGTCATGGAAGACATGTTTCCCTTCCTTGTAGTCACCTCTTGGGCACCTCATGACTGTTACATTTCCCTTCAGTGCCTCACTCCAAACAACCCAATTCTTTCAGCCTTTCTTCATGTTCTCTAGGCCTCTCTGTAGTCTCACCAACCTCCTTTGGCTTTCTTCTGTTGATCTGCATTTTATGAAGTACAGTGTCCCTAACTGGACACACTACTCTGTCTACGCTCTCTTGTCTTGGAGGCAACGGTCTTGTTTATGTGCTCCAGAATGGTGTTTTCCTTTTCTATTGCTAGTGTCTAGCTTGCGGTCCAGTATAACTTGGACTCTTTTTTTGAAAACAAAACAAAACAGAACAAAACAAAACAAAAACATTTCATCCAGCTAGTTGTTGCCTCACTCATACTTGTGTTGCTGACTGTTCCTAAAGGTAATGCTTGAAGTGGTACCTGTTGAACTTTGTGCTGTAGCTTTCACCCTGTTTCCCAGTCTGGTGCTGAATCCTGCTGTGTTAGCTCTCCCCGCTAGCTTTGAGTTATTTGAATCTTTAATAAGGCAGTCATAATTGTTAATCATTCAGGTTTTTAACTGAAGGCATTAAACAAAACTGCACTCAGAATGGACCTCTACAGAAGGCCTATTGAATCCCTTCAGTATGGCCTTTCATTTTGACAAACACTCAGAGTTAGCACTTGAGGTACAATTATCATACCAGTTTCACACTCGTGGTGCGAAGTCATCTCTTCTTAAGAGGGCATCAGGTCAGCCAGTGTTTAAAACCTTCCTAAAGCCGGTATATATATAGTAGCTACCACTTTACACTTGATACACAAAACATTGTGCCATGCTAGGAAATTAGACTGATTTGACAACATTTGTTCCTTACAAGTTCATGATAACTGCTCTTCATACCCTTCTATACTCCAGGTGCATACAAGTGCCTTGTTTAACGATTTGTTCCAGAACTTTTCTGGGAACTGAGAAGGAGTTTAAATTAGGATTAAAGAAGGCAAGTGACAAAAGCATAAACAAGATCAATTTGATTGAGCTCTAAGAACTAATGAGTTGGGAAGAGGGTTGTTCATATAGGATTTTAACAAGGACAAAAAGGAGGTCGATCACATTAGATTGTATCTATAGCGAATTCCCTGAAGTTAGCAAATGAGTGAAGGTTCTTCCACTTCTCAGGCAAGCGGCCTGTGTTCTTCCCTCACTGCTTCTAGAACATCACCTTCTGGTTAAGGAAACTAAAGCCAAAGCCCCTTTGACAATGTCAACTGTGTCACCATGCATTTATCTGTAGAATTTCCCCACTTGAATTTCACTCAGGATCCTTGGAAAACAAAGAGACACAAAACCCCTGAGTCCTTCAACTCTCCACTCATGGACTCTTAACCAGTTTTGATCCAGTTAAAACCGGTCTATGATTATTCATGGCAATGTCAGCAGTGTCCACAAGGATGAACACTATGAACATACGGAGTGGTCCTTGGGATGGTGTAACATCTCTGGTACAGATTCCTGGGGACCAGTGGGGCTCTCCCACCACTACAGCCTGCCCAGGACGCTCAGGTCGTAGGCGTCGAGCACCACGAAGCGGAAGCGCGGCGCCGGGCTGAAGTGGTAGGCCTGGCAGTCCCTACAGCACTACCATTTGAAAATCTCTACATCTTTTAGAGATGGAGTCACTTGACTGAAGATAAGCTTGGGTTTCTAAKGGCGAAGTAGTGGATTCTAGAGAGGCATAAGGAGGGAAAATGTTTTATCTCATATTGAGGAACTAATTTTCAAGTAGCTTAAAATATACTCAAGGGTACTACATGTTCTTGGGCTCCCTCTAACGGGAGAAAGTAGTATTGCTCTCAGAGAGAGAAATTCCCTGTTCACCCGCAGAAGGAAAGGTTATAGGAAGTGTTTGTGATGGGCCTAGGAGTTGATACAGCTTTGAAGTGARCAGCCTCAGCCTTTTTCCTTTCAGTAAGCACACAAAACACACTAAAAAGCTTTTGAATTTCTAAAACGAACTACAGAAAGATCACTTTGGAAGTAGGGAAGCAAAGAATAAGATTCCAGTGGAACAGTTAGCAAACCAGTCCCTTTCCATCCCTTTCCTTCTCACTGTATCCTCAAAASACGGATCTTTTGCCCTGTCTTCCTCTTGGGTCAGTGAATTTTGGTAGCTTATAGGGTTTCCAGACACTCCACACAGTCCCTTCCAAGCGCCCAGAAAATGTTACCTCCTGTCAGCTCAGCAGCCTTTTCCCTGTCTGCTCCCTCCCTCCTCTTCTCAGCAGAGCAGTGAGTGAGCTGATCTAAGACCTTGCTGCTACTTGATGGGAGGACAAGAAGTTATTCCCAATCCATCCCACCCCACTCCACTTATGGCTGTGACCACCAACACTTCTTTTTTGTCCTGATACCTATTTAGCTTTGTCTCTGCCGTTTTCTCTCTGTCGCCACAAGCTTCTCGCAAGTGCTCTCCAAAAAGTGCAATCACCTCTCCTAACCCAAAGCCCTTCACTCACAACGTGGTAAACAACAGTCCTCCTCCCTGCRGCCCACAAAGAGCCTTTTTAACAAGGTAGGCTGTGCAGGGATTGTGAAATAAAWTGTGTTTGGACAAATGAAACAGTCCATCAAAGCTGAATTTTCTTTTTCCAATTCGAGCAAACAGAGTTGCAAAAAATGGACGCTAATTCACACTTTTGTTTCCCACCTGAAAAAGAGCTGGTGTGCCTGAAAGCTTGTCCATTTTTCCTAATCTTATACATTAATAAAAGATGTAACTTCTCTCTTATTAACAACATCATTACTTTTCAGCCACCTAGAAGTCTCTGACATTGCAGTTTCTCAGCCTGAGATGCCTCCCCTCACTTAGCAAATGTATGCAGAAAGCCTAGCCTGGACCTGGAAATAAAGCATTACAACAAAAAAGCTCTCRTATTGTCTAGAAGGGTCTGCAGATGGATGCCTATCTCAAGCTACTACTTCATTTCCTGCTTGTACATTCAAATGTACAACCAGTTGGATTATTTCAGTCACACATCAGTACCTAGAACCCTGCACCGGAGTCATTACAACAGCACAGTTCCTTCYGAGCGGAGAGGACGTGACTGAAGATCAGCGGGGAGAGATTACATAGCGAAAAGAAACTTGGCAAATGCTCTCCAGTACAGCCCTGCCTGCCCAGCTGCTTAACAACACTGCACCGGGAATATGGTTTAGTTCATGATGCCTCATCATGAGGCAGCTCTATGGGAACACACTGAGGAACTGTTGTTCTTGCTAATTCACCACTTCAAACTGGGTTTGATGAGAGAGAAGCAAGATGTATGYATCTCACGGTAGTGTAACCCCCCTCCCCGCCCCCTTTTCATTGAACTTAACCATTTCTACTTMCTCCCAGAGCGCTTGTGAGTAGGGAAGTTGTACCTCTGAAGGGTACCTATAGAGAGGGATTTCATTTTTCTAGGCTTCAGGATGGAAGTATGAATCAATGTAAATGTCAGSAAGGATTTTGTTATACTGAGCATGGCCTCCTTCCCAGTACTCAGCAGTTTAATGTACGGAGCAACAAAATTACTATGAACCATAAAGCCCACTCAGCGGAGCTGCAAAAATGGCAGCCATYTGCAGAGAGGGCACTTCCCTGTGACATTCTTTGCAATAAATTCATTTCTCATAACCTGCTCCTAGAAAGACTCAGTTAAATATAACAGGAAGAGACGAGCATTAATCCTCTCCACAAATGCATTCACATGTATCCTCTGCATGACAGTTCAGGGAGTTTTTCGATTCTAGAGGAGATATGAACAGGTTGTTTTATGCTGTTACAGAAATTACTGGGTGAAATAAATAACCTAACAGACTCAGGTTTGGTGCATGGATATGGTAGGTATTACGTTTCCTAAACAGCCCACTTTTAATTCGTGACTGATTATCACAGATTTCCCGTTGCCGAGCCCCAGCACAGCTGCGATATATAGCGGCGTCTGTTCATTGCCCTTGACCAAGAGTGACAAATTCACTGGAGGCCCTTGGAATTCATACGCTCCCTCTTRCTGCATATGGGGAAACCTTTCTGGAGGAAGTTCTTTCTCTCTTGTCATACCAGCTCTCTAACAAGCTTGGCTGTTTGTACAGTAGACAAAACACCTGTTTCTGATACCTGTTGCCAAGCATAAATCTGGTTCCTATGTGAGCTAGGTGTACAGAGGAGCTCACAGTGCCCTTTGTGATTAAACAGAATGGCTCTGGCTTATAAGGGAAGGGTCGGAGAGAAACTGCTCAGAGATGYGAAAGTCAGGGGCAGCCCTGGTTGCAGCGACTGAAATGCTGGACCGTGCGGACAAGAAAAAAACAAAAAGCAGGATCACGACCCTGGACTTCAAGAGAGCAGACTTTGGCCTCTTCGGGGACCTTCCTGGAAGAATCCCATGGGATATGACCTTCGTGCAGAATGAGAGCAGTAGAGCTGGCTGATACTGCAGAATCAGCTCTTCGAGGCTCCTCTGGCATGGTCCATCCCAATAAGCAGCAAATCAAGCAAAGGCAGCAAAAGGCCTGCAAGGATGAACAAGGAGCTCCTGGCTAAACACAATCCTAACAAGGAAGTGTACAAGAAGTGTGCAGGGACAGGGGACTGTGCAAGTATGCAGAAATGGGATTAGGAGAGCTAAAGACCACCTGGAGTTGAAGCTGGCAAGGAATGTGAAAGGCAACAAGGCTTCCACAAGGACAGGAGCAGCAAAAGGAAGACGAAGGGAAATTGCTGCTGAATGGGACAGGATATAGCTTTACTCAGTTGAGAAATATCTTTCTCAAGCTCTCTTTTTTCTGTTCTTTTATGGAACCTGCAGCACAGTCTCGCCCTGGCAGAGCTGCTGCAGTGGCGTGAGTCACCTCTCCTTTCCACGGACCCCGCGCTCTGGTTGCCACTCCGCCGCAGCCGGGCAGCAGCTGCCTCCTCCCCCGACGCCTGGCGCTGCCAATAGCCCCCCGCGGAGCTGCCCACAGGCTGCCCACCCCTGCAGACAGCTCCAAGATGGCGGCCGGAGGTGGCAAGGCCACTCCGCGGTGGCAGTGCCTGACCACCCCCCGCGGTCCGCTCTG
>NW_028186366.1:1167241-1260979 GCF_003343005.1 Rhea americana | reverse complement strand
AAGGAAACAAATTGAGAAACTGTAAAGGCATGGTATGTGGTATGTTCTTAACTGTATACATCTGTTTTCAAGATTTTACTTATGAATGTCAGAATGATATTTGGTAATCTGCTTGTTATGATATTCTGCGTTGTAAGTTATAAGGATTCCTTGCCATCATTTTCAGTTTTAGATTTTTTTTTATGATATTAAAAAGAAAAAGAAATCTCCCTTTCAATTTGAATTCTTATCTATGAGTTAGATATTCTTGAAGGAAAGCTAGCTTTTGCTTTATTTGTCTTTTGGGAAGGGGCATATATAGGATCATTTTGCTTTAGAACACCCTTATTGTATCCCATTCTGGTGTGCTGACAGAACTGAGGAAGATCTTTAGCTGCTGTTATTATTACTATTTTTTTTTTTTATTTTGCAGTACAGGAGTATTTGAAGGCTCATTAAGGCCTTCCTCATGGCACTGCTAGCTGTATGTGGGGCTAGTGCAGACAACTGCTCAGGAAAATCCTCAGTGGCAATATAGCAAAACACTAAAACTTGACATCAAACTACCTGGCAAAAATCATAATGGAAGATAAGAATCTCACAAGTATGTTATTACAGGTTTAAAAATTGCATTTTTAATGAAAAAAAAAGATACAGGTGATAAAAGCATATGTGTGATGATTTATTAGCATAGTGCTTCACTTATCCTTGAATGAAAGAGATTTTGAAATTTGAAAATGAAAGGGGAAGAAGAAGTTTTGAAATCTACTAAAACTACACGGATTTAGGGAGTTTTTTGTTTACGTTTTCTCTGGAAAGCAGAAAAGCAAAATCTTTGATCAATCCATCACTTTAGATCAACTGTTATTTGACTTAAAACAAAAATATTTAGTATTAAGGTTTTCACTTGATATAGAAATAGAAATGTAAATTTAAAACAAAGTTCAGTTTTTATGAACTCTCTTCTCCATTAAATGGAATGAAAGAAATTCCACTCTTTTAAGCAAATATACCTCCCTTCTCATCTCCCTGAAATTCTCAGCTCAGCCAAGGTTTAACTTTGAGACAGTATGTAACTTACTTTTTGCCTGAAGCAGTCGATGAGGAAAGAGTTGTTTTTCTGGTAAGAGAGATTTTTTTTTTTTTAGTGACTAACTCTTATAAATTTCTGTAATCTGGCACTGTATTTTTGTAGATATGATCTACAGCAGATTTTACTAAGACAAGAATGATTATTTTTCAACACCAGAATAAATTTATGAAGCTTAACTTTTTTTCTTTTTAGTATGCTTTTTTGACACACAGCATAGAGAAACAATTTTTTTTTTTTTAATGCAAAATGATGCAGCAGTTTGGAAAGAATCTAGCTGGGAACATGTGCATGATCTCATAGTAACTTTGTGGTCATTGTACAAAACGGTAAAGCAATGACTATGTATTATAAAATCAGAAAGCTTAATTGCGCTAAGGTTTTTTCCGTTGCCATCGTGATTCTGAGAAAACTCTAAAGCAACAACTGAAGCAACTTCCTGATGTGGAAGCAATCCAAAAATCAGAACAAAAGCCTCCTATGGCCTGGACGTGACATCCTGGCTTGTTATCATCCAACGTTAATGTTTTAATAAATTAGCTGCCTTTTCTGGATCAAGTGCCTAGGATGCTTCGACTCCTTATTGAAGGGTGAGAGAGCTGGTGAGCCTGTATAGGGGCAAGGGAAAGCATTCAAACCTATTTATTCACCAAAACTACTTTCAGTTTTCAAAGAGAAGAAGTTGGTGAAGGAACATCTTTGGCAAAGTTAACTCTGTCACTCATGTTAAAAAGGTGAGGAAGCAAGCCAACAGCACTGTTTGTCAGCAGGTAACTCCCGGTCAGTCACGGGCAGTCAGTCCTGGTCCTGCTACTCGCTTTGCTCACAGCAGAGACACCCAGGCTGCTGGAATGGGAGTCTGTCTGCAGCTATGGTGAGGTTTGTGGTGCAGGACTAATGATGGTGAGGAGGGGGGACAAGCAGCAAGTTGTTAGCCCTTCTCCTAGCTTCTACCTCTGCCAAGCAGCAGGAAAAGGCTCAGCCAAGTCTTGCAGGCCCTGCCTGCATCTTCACCTCCTGCCTGGCCTCCAGTGGCAGAAGCTGCTTGACCCCATCCTGTGCCAACCTTGCCTGGGCTGCTGAGAAGCTTCTAGGCAGCTCCCAGGCAATTCAGCAAGGCTGCAGGAATAGGGCTGACATCATGGGCAGGTATAGAGTTTGTTACCTGTTCTCATTAAACAAGGCCAATTAAATTGAGAAGTGTTCTGCCCATATTTTGGTCGAAAGAATGGATTTGCTCTCAGAAGGGTTTTGCATCAGTTGGGGAAAAATCCCAAGAAGCCTACAGCTACAAAGAAAACGAGACAGACATAATGTCCGGTAGTTTTCTGTGATAAAACTTAGGTTTGAAGTTGTCACATTATGCTCATATCTCTAGTTATATACCCTCTGTAAAAGGTAAAAGTCACATGGAAAAAAAATGGCTATTAATAAAAATGTTAGAAAGATGGAAATCTGTCATCAGAGATGGATTTAAACCTGAAGATGTCACTCACCATAGTGACAATGTCGCCCCGCCCCAGACATTGTACTGAAATGGTTTGGCACTGTGCAGGCATAAATATTCTTTTTGGCTTCCTTAATGCAGAATACTGTAACTTGTGAGCAGAAATATTTGAAAAGATAGTGCACGAATAATTGCATGGAAAGAGGAGGAGGGGAATAAATGTTAAATACCATACAAAAGCATTCTTGTACCCAGGTGAAAGGAAGTGGGAAAGAAGTTCAGAAAAGAGTTTTCCAAATTTAACTAAAGTTTCATATTACTGTCAGTAGAAAAAAAAATAATGGCAACACTGCATTGGTTCATTTTTGTTTTCCAGAAAAGATTTGGCTGATCCTTGAATTCAGTAAAATTTGGAAACACCTTTTTTAGCCCATGCAAGAGATCTCCATAGGCTTTTCAGGTTAAAGAAACCACTTCATACAGTAGAATTAAGAGGCAGTGGTGGTGGGTACTGGCAGACAGCTGAACTGCACAAGGGTCTTCCAAAACTGTGAATCGAGCTCGTAGGCTGAGTTTCATAAGTGTGTGCACACAGGGCAGTGGTTTTCCAACATGACAATCTTTCCAGTCTTTGTTGTGTACATTGCACCATCCACTGAAGATCTGAGAGGCCCAAATTTGTTTGCTAAATTTGTTATTCTGCCTAGGGCTACTGCCAACCATTTGAAAGTTTCCATTTTAAACTAAAGTTGTTTCATGAGTGAGTTATTTTTTTTCTGAGAACCCAATGGTGTGCCTTTTTTTCTTTTTCCTTTKTTTTCTCTCCTTGTCTTGCCAAAGCCAGGACAAACAGAAATGGATAGTTATTTTAAAATGAAAAGTAAGTATCCACCATTACAGAGAGGCTTTCCGTACAGACAGTGGCACATCATTGGTAATATTAGATGCTGAGCTTTTGTACTTGTCTTGGACAAAAGTTTATAAACTGCTAGCATCCTGTGAAAACACTGTACTTTCTTGCTAATATTAATAAAAAGCTTTTCGTAATCTGTGGATTTATTACAGGTTCTCTGTGCTCTTTTGACAAATGGAGCTGAAGGAGCAGGTGTATTTTCTTTTCTCCAGACCTTTGATTCAAGATTAAGAATATTTATATGTGAAAAATTATTAATTCTGGAAATTGCACAAATGGTATTCCATAAATGCTTTTCCCTCCAGGATGTGTTCTCGTATCCTGAAGGCTGCAGGGTTTGGGTGCTTGTATAGGTATTTTCAGGAGTGCTAAAAAAAGCTTGAGACAGATTGTGGTTATTCCTTTCTTTTAGAGCCTTCACTGTGGTTCAGCAGTTTTGATCATGTAGAGCATGTGACACTGTCTCCCCAGCAGATCACAGGTATCTGGGTAAAGAAGTTGCCAAACTTGTTTTTGCAACCTGGGTTCCTGCACAAGATAAGAACTATCTAGCCCTTCTCCATTTCTGTCCAGAGGGTGTTGTGACACACTTCACGTGCGTGCACCAACACATGCGCACCACCACTGCTAAAATGGGTGGATACTTTGATCACTGATATTTAGCAGATAACTCCTCTTAGCAGACACAAATACACTTGAAAAGGAACGCATTTCATGGAGTAAAAATATTAACAAGACTTGGCTAGGCTAAGGAGAAACAGGTCCACTCCTAAATGTTAAGCTCGGCTGCTGCATCCCATTCTGGTGATGAACAGGAACTGTAGAATTTGCTGATCTCCATGTCGTGGTCTTGGGTGTGAATGAAGAGTTTAATCAGAGCAAGTTTGAACAACCTTAGAAAAATGTTTGTTAAAGTACTGAGAACTGGCAAATACAGTGTTCTTATGGAAGGAACAGGGAACTTAAAAATCCTCACATTTGCTATTTTTCTTGGCACTATTTCTACCTGACATGTGTATGGTCATTACTGCTTACAGTAAGCAGCACCAATGAGATCGATTTTCTAAGTTATGAGGATAGGTCCTGAGTTGTGATGCTTGGCTTTAGCTAGCAGAACAGCCATTTCAGTCACATATGAGCTTCATTAAAACCTTAGGTAAAACAGAAAAAGTGACCACATATATCTCTCTCTTGCCATTGTAGGAACAAGCGGGAAGCAGTCTCTTCTCATGCTGATAGAAAATTCATAGGATTGGAGGTAGATGGTTTTGTTTTCTTGTTTTTAATAGGGATCTATACGTAATCCTTTCCAGAGTCTGTAATGCCAGAAATAACTGTCGCGGGAATGAGGGAATGGATTTTCATCGCAGTGCCTCAGATTAAAGGTCCTTATTTGTAGCCAGCCAGTCATGAAGTGAGCAGCGTTTACCATGTTCATATCTCTGAAATATCATGCAAGTTGTTCGTAGTCCCTGTCATCCTCTGACCATCGACTTATTTGCATGAAATGATCTGGCAACAGTCAAATTTTACTGTTTTCTGCTGACTACCACATGTCATCAGTCACTTTTCAAATCCATCAATCAATCTTCTTTCTACAGTCATAGCATTTGCTGTTTTCACAAGGCATCCTACCAAGAGCCTAACAGTTTGGGACGTTCACCAAATCGAACATGGTTGTCAATGTTTGTTTAATCATATAGGTGTTTGTTGTAAACAGGTGGGATAGCTGGCTAACCACAACGCCTAATGAATATGATACCTGGTGAGATTAGTCTAAAAGTTTCTGGGAGTTTGGCTATGTCCTTTCTAGTTAAAAATGAAACATGTTGAAAAATAAGAGTTAAACTGGATTAAGGCTATTTTGACCATACTTAAATTTCTATGGCACGTGTATGTAATGTGGAAGTAACTGCCAGCAGGGGTCTCAGTGACATTTTTAATGGTCATTTAAGGCCTCAGCTGAAAAAAACCCTTCAAGTGTGTAATCCCAGATGGGCCTTTTGGTTTACATTTAGCTGTAGGTACTTGGAGTTAAGTGGTTTCCTGAATGGCAATGTTTTCAGGAGCTCAGGTCTGAAATTACATACTTTACATATGAGTGCTGAAGTACATGTCTGAGTTCAGTGACTTTGTTTTATATTTGCAAGGACTCAGGAAACATTTTACACAGGAAAGAAATGAATAAATTAGTGTAACTTTCTTTGTTTTCTAACTTTTTTTCCCTTTCAAGTACTTTTTGTAATAATTCCCAATATCTGTCTTTTCAACGTCCAGTTTAGAATGAAATTTTGTTTGGTGTGATTTTTGATGCATTTCTTTTTGATGTTGGGTTTAGCTTAAGAGTTTGCTTGTTTGTTTGTTTGTTTGTTTTTCCCCACGTACTGGGTGCCCTGTGTTAGTGCAAGATGTAGGTTTCTGGCGGTATCTCAAGTAAATGCGTCATAGAATCATCTGTTTGCTGTTAAATCCACTGCTATTCAGTATGCACAGCTCACACAGCCTCCCGATGGCGGCTACAAGGCAGAACACCAATGTGATATTTATTAGTTGTTCTTAGAAGTAGTCTCTTGCCCAGGTATCCTCTGGGACCATAAGTGTAAACTGAGAAGATGCTTAGGAGGAAGAATTAATGAAATAAAGAAGAAATGAAGAAAATGAAACAAGATTAGTGAAGTCAGGAGTGGGAAGCTAACAGATCTTTCAAAAACTGTCCAAGGTTGATAAAAGAATGAAGATGAAGTTTCTTTTTTTTTGCATGAGCTGTCTATTGCTACTCTATATTGTGACCTATTGAGCTCATAGTGTGTTTCTGTATTTTCACTGCCATCCTTGCTGGCTCTTTCTATTAATTTTCTCTCTCATGTATTCTCACATACAGTCTCTCACAAAGTCCTGCTGGGGATGTTTGCACATCCATGATGCAATCTCAGATGCCAGTCAGACCATCTTTTCTGATGACTTCTCGGGGTTTGCAGTGTCTGGAAGTGGGTTGCTGTGGGATATGTGTAGAGAATTACGATTTCTCTATGATGGTTAAAGAAACAGTCCAGCTGACTCCAACTGATGGTTCCCGCTTTGTATTTTCCCAACAAAAGCAATGTATTTTTTTTTTCCTAAAGGCCTTTAAAAACACGAGCTTCTCTTCTCCTCAGCCCCACGATGGTGTACCCTTCACTTTCTCAATTGTTTGGGTTATGTTTACTGGTCATTATTGACCTCTTTGTTAACATAGCTACTGTTGACATCATTCCTTATCCAGCAGAGATAAGGCCTTGTGTTCTGTTACATCTGTTCAGGGCAGCTCTCCAAGGCTAAATTCCCCATCTCTATCTGAAATATTTGTCTTATGAGCTTTGTAATGAGAATTGTTTACATGGGGGGAGGGAAGGAGAAAAATCCCTGTAAATGAATGCAGTATTTTCTGTGTAAAAACAAATAATTCAGTGAATTAATAAAGATAATGTGTTTTCCAGCTTGCTGTTGAACACCAGTTGCTAGGGTGTTTGATATCACAGTATAACCCAGTCCCATGGTTACGGTTTGCATATCTTTGCTGTTCTTGACAACGAGGTTAAAGACTATACCCTCATCAGTTATCTGATTAGAATTGGCTATGAAAATGAAAGCTAGGAGAAAATATCTTATGCAGTCCATGTAACCATTTCACAATTTATTTAATCTAGTTTGGGATGTTGGAGTCCATAACTCAGCTGTTTAACCTGTGCAGGTCTTACAGCAGGGGGATCATAAAGACCTGCCTTGCTAACATGCACTTTATTGATTCCAGTTAAGGAGTTGTGTGTTCTGATGTGGTATCTTCTTACTTGCTGTAGGCACAATATCTTCATAAAGAAGATAAGTTTTTATATTCAGAACAAGGCCAGCCCTTAAAAGAAACAGTCATTTAACCATCTAGCTGCTGGACAAGCAGGTCATACATCTCATTGCTTTCAGCTGTGCTTGGAGACTGCAGAAGACTGCCCTTTCTCAGCTAACTCGAAACATCTCTTTGGTGCTGATTAGCCAGTGTCAAAACACATTCCAGGAGCTGCACAAGACAGAAGGCAGGATTTCTTTCTTGAAAAATCTCTATTCTCTTTGTTTGAAAAAAGATAACAAAGAAGAAGGTAACAGACTAACATATGAGATTGAGATTAAAGAAAGCAGAGGTTGAAGGAGTGGCAAAAATGTATTAATGTTTATGAGTTAGTAATTCATAAACACACTGCCCTATTTGTCTTCTGCTTTTCTCTACTTGATGATTTTGGTCCTGTGTTTTCACTGTAAAACTTGTTTGTTCATGACCTGAATCTCCCTTGACCCAATTAGTTTGGCTGTTGGCTGTATTCTAAGCTAGCTGACTGCTTAGTTGCTTTCAAGATCCTGCTCTTAGGTTTGCTACCAGCAGTCGGGACCAGAACAGCTCACAGTGCTTTAACTCCCACAGAAATCTAACTTGTTATACTGGGAAGCAAATACACTAGCTTGTCACAATCGCTCAGTGTGCTGACCTGCACAGTACCTGCTATCTTGAAATGCCAGGTCTGGATTTTTTAGAAAGCTGAGAAATATACATGCAAGATGTCTTTTAAAAACATGTCATAGATGGGAGATTTTGATTTAAAAATGCTTTAACATGTTTCTCTATTTTTCATTGCATGAATGCAGTGGTAAAAGGAAATTTCATTTAAAAATGAGCCGTCTTTGAAAGATGCTGTCTTAAAATGGAGATTCTGGCCTTTCAGATACTTTATGATGGTTCCTCTGTTCTGGGTCCCATATTGCATATTGGCCCCAAATTTCTGATTTGTAACAAAACAATCTCAGAATTATTCTAGTTTTTTATATCAATAGTAAGTGGTCAGGAAATGGCTGTTAAGAATCATTTGAATATTCTACCTCCTTGGCACTGAAGATTTAAGTTTCTAGCTTGAAGCATTCACTCATATGAATCATAACGATATTGAAATAGGAAGATAAAGTTGAAATGTAAATGACATTGGGGGTAGAGTTTTAGTACAGGAGAACCATTGTTTTGTTCTAGAGGATGTAACTGAAGAGTATGAAAGAAAGCCAAATTCAGTACCCTACCAGATCAATGCTCTAACCTCTCTTAATTTTAAAATATTAATTAATCTTTTAAAAATACTCCTCTGAAATAAGGGCGCTCAAGAACCACCATCAGAAATGAAACAGTTCTGAAAGAAGGATATTGAAGATTTGTGTTCCTAGAGTTGCCTGCCTTCATAGAATCATAGAATCACAGAATGGGTAAGTTTGGAAGGGACCTCTGGAGATCATCTAGTCCAACTTCCCTGATCAGCAGGGTCACCTAGAGCATGTCAGACAGGGTTGCATCCAGGTGGGCTTTCAATATCTGCAGAGAAGAAGACTCCTCAACCTCTCTGGGCAAYCTGGTTCAGTGCTCCATCACTCTCACAGTGAAGAAATTCCCCCTCACGTTCAGGCAGAACTTCCTGTGGTTCGATTTCTTCCCATTGCCTCTTGTCCTGTTGCATGGGACAACTAAAAAGAGTTTGTCCCCGTCCCCTTGACACCCTCCCTTGAGGCACTTATACACATTGACAAGATCCCCCTTCAGTCTTCTCTTCCCCAGGCTAAAGAGGCCCAGCTCCCAGCTGTTCATTCCTCATAGGGCAGATGCTCCAGTCCTCTGATCATCTTCGTAGCCGTACGCTGGCCTTAAAATCATCTACTTCCTTATGAGTAGCCCTGTGTCTAACAAAGGTAGCAAGTAACACAGTTCGATTCCAGAAGACCTCCTGTCTGCACTGATGTGGCTGAAAACAGCTGACAATGTTACCAGTTCTTAATCTCATGAGGCATTTGTTCGTCAAACAAGCCGAAGATATGAGAGAATCTGTAACTCTGTTGTGGACAGATCGAGTTATCACTGCAGGAGTTTTGTGGAAATTGTTTGGTATGCCAGTACTCTCATTTTCTTCCTGTTTTTGTTGTTGTTTGCAACAGATTCTCATTTTCATAGAATGATAGAAATGCTGGATCTCTGGAGGTCAGCCCGTCTGGTCAGCAGACTTTGCCCTACTGAGCCTTCGAAGCCTCCAAGGATGGAAATATCAAACGTGTCTGGGCAACCTGTTCCAGTGCTACATAACCCCTCATAGGGGAAGCTTTTCTTAATGTTTTTCCAAACTCAGGCAAGAAGATGGCAAAACAGTGTCCATGTATTGGGTCCTGGAACAAATTCACAGTCCCAAAATTGCATGTGAACAGGCAAGAGATATGTTCTTTCTTCAAATAATGTTCAAAACTTTATCTAGCTGTATTTTAAAAGAAGGACGAAGTCAGAGTTATTTCATACCAACATTTAATCAGATAAACAAACTGAGAATTTGTATCAGGTTGAAAAATGAACATATCACATTTATTTTTCTGTTTTCTTGGAACTGAAAATCTGAGTAATAAATTTGCTTGCTTCCCCYCCCCCCCCCCCATTCCTACTCCTGCACTGCTCTTTTTTAAAACTATGTTACAGAAACATTCATGGCCATCCTTCTAGGATTCGTTAGGAAGAATATGAAGAGTTTTACAAGAACTACTTCTTCAATAATATTTGTCAGTATGTTAATGCTCTCTAAGAAATGATGCAAATCAGTACACACTTTGCAAGCCCTAAAATGTTCTTAATTACGTAAACACCTTTGTGAAAAAACACAGTATTTTTTCCAAACGTGAGTCACTTCTTCCCCCTGCCCCTTTTTCATTTCAGCCTGCACTCACACCATCTTTGCCTGGAGTGTCCTGGATCTGTGCTGCCCAGCACCCTGCTGACATTTTTTGATTTGAAAACTTTTCTAAGGTCCCTCAAACTATTACAGGGAATAAAAAGTATTGGCTTCCTTCTGCACTCAGTGTTATCTTTTTTTTTCTTTTTTTTTTTTAACTTTTTAAAAATGTTTTAACTTGAGATGAGTTCTGTGGGGAAGCAATGCATGTATTTGTGTGTTTATTTTACTACTGAACATTAGTATGCTGAGGCCATGGTGCAGTAGATTATATTCTCTGCCCTGTCGTCTTTGGGAAGGACTCAGGCTGTCACCGCTTGGCAGCCAAACACAGCTCATTGGAGCAGCAGCTTTGCAGCATGATGTAATGTGCTCACAAACCATTTCTGGGCTGGGTCAAAGGAAAGATCAGAATGTTCCTCTGGGAGATGGGGGATTTGCTTGTCTGTCAGGCTGTCGTGGGACTCTGTGGCCTACACACCTTGCAGAGGTGGGGCCTTGCTTTTGGTTCTCCACTGAGTACAAATACATGAATGTACAGAGTGAGAGGATTCCCCTTGCTGTTTGAAGTTCACTTTGATGCTGGCTGTAGGATAGGCCCTCTAACGCTGACTGTTGTCACCTATAACTGCATTTAACTTAATTTATAAGCTCAGTCTTGTGAATAACTGGAGCATAGGTGAGTAACTTAGAAACTGTGCTAGAAAGGATTTAATTCTGTGCATAATGCAGTGTTCTTTAATATTTGTAAATAGATTCCCTGTGACTTTAAAAGCGAAAGAGCTATACGAGTTGAGTTCCTGTGAGAAATACCAGGGAGGTGCTTTGTGTTTTGCTGGTTCTTCTGTAAAATAGCTTTCAACTTTCTTGCTAGGCTTTGGCTGCATGTTTTAACCCTTTGCTTGCTTAATTAAGTACCAATTTCCAGCTTGGCAGCTCCAGTCTGCTTACCCCCCCTCTTTTCTCAAAGAACTCGGTGTCAAAGGCTGATGCTAACCACCAGCCTGATTGCTCCCTAACCTGGCTAGCTGCTTCCTCACTTTGACTCTCACTGTGCCAGGAAAGCCAGGGTAAAAAACTCCTGTGCAGCTCTTACCACACAGAGGGAGCTTCTCAAAGCCAGAAATTATCCTTCTTGTCAGGGTTTCAAGGAGCTTTCTCCTGCTACGGAGAATTGGTTCTCACCCCTTACAGCAATGACAGCTAGCTGCTCACTGGGGTGCATCAGCCAGGCAGTAGCCTGCAAGGTGAGGGAAATAACTGTGTCCTTCCACTTTACTCTTGTGAGGCCAGAGTTAGAGTACTTTGTCCAGCTCTGGCACTTGCAAGTACAAGAAACACGTTGACTAAATGCAGAAAGTCCAGCTGAAGGTCACCAAGTTGGTGAGGGGACTTAAGATGCACCTCTCAGCCTCTGGGCTCTTCCTGTTTAGGCACAGCCTTCTGCAGTGCTGACATTTTGGTGTCTTTCACTGTGCTAGCCAGGCTTTAGGGAATGTGACAAGGCTTGTCAGGAAGGTTAATAAATTTTCATTAGATCAGCTGCAGACTTGAGGAACAGACTCAAGTCTGAAAGCTTGTGTACTTCTGTAAGCGAACCAAGTAATCTAATAAGCTAATATCTCTCCTTATAACCCTTTCTTCTCTTATATCCTTAGACTGGCATGGCTGAACAGCATTGCTGCTATAATGTAAACAGGACTGATTATTGTGAATTAATGGGAGAAGCTATGGAAAGCTTGACACTCACTTCATTGCTTTTCTTTGATTCCAAACTCAACAGCCAGAGCTGTGTCTTGGTCTCCTGTTTCTCCCTCATGTTCTGCCAACAATTAACCGAATACGATCATAGTTTGTTCTGGCAGATCAATGTATATATATATGTATATTTAACATCAGTTTGGATATCATTTTCCTGGAACTACTTAAGAAACTGAGTAGTTTCATAGCAAATTAGAAGATTTAAGACACTTCCTCACATGAACATAGCAAAAGAATGTCCAAATCTCTCAGAATGCTTTGAACATCTCAACCTCATAACAATCATGTAACAGCTAAAGGTAGCTAAAGTTTTAAAATAGTGCTCAGTGGTCTTGAGTCAGTCAAAAGCATTGGAATCAATGGAGTTCAGCTTGAGAAGACCCCTGAAAAGCCCACTGTGAGAAAGGCAGTGATCTTCTACATATTCAGCATTTCCCGCAGACATGCAGGCCAGCATCCCTGCTCTGCAAAGGCTTGTTATCTATTACAGGATGAACCAGGATCTGCATAAATGACTGGAGTGGCTGTCTAGGAGCTAACTATACTTCTTGGTTTTGGTGAGTGGGCCAATGACTTTCCCTGTCAAATAAAAAGTGTGGATGTTACATATTCCTGATAAATGTGACACATACCACCTTAGCAGCACCTGGTATATGTGCTAGATGGTATCTAAGGTAATAAAACTTAACTTATATTTTATTCTCCTGAAATTAATCTTTAGTGTAAAGGAAGATGCCAGAGATACTTTGCCCCCTTTAGTCAGCAAAACTGAGACTCCCAAATTGTTTTGCTGTTATCATAATACTTCAGAAGAGCATCAGCTTTGGGAGTGTGTAGAAACAGTGTTAAAAGGATCAGTTGCTAGACAATAACTGGCTTGCTTAGTGAGCTATAACTTTTATTGTAACCTTTCACTGTGGTTTGATTGGTGTGTTGTCCATTCTGACACAGCACATGAAGATAAGCAGATTACAGTGACTTCTCCCCACCCTGGTCTGTAGAATCCTCACTCCCATAGGCTTTCTATGTTTAGCCATCTTGGAATCTTTTGTTTAGAGAACAGCTGGAACTGGTTGTCTTTGAGCTACAAAAACTGCTTCTACTGTTATCACTCTTTTTTTTTTGAGTGACCTCTTCTGTCAGATTGGTCACAGGTCTGAGACTTTCAGGAATAATACTCCACTGTCATGCATCTGTGAGTTTTCAAGGTGTGCTGAACTTTCTGATCATTATCTTCCCTTGCAGGTAGATCTTAATCATTCCATTTTCTACTATATTCTTTGGACTGATGTTTGCCTTAACAGATCGTATAGATATTTGACATACTTGTCATCATACCTGACAAGTACAGTTTTTGACAGTCAAGGATCATCCGAGGGAGGATTTAAAGACTGCTTTCATAATATATCATCCTGAGTCTGCTTTGTCTATTAGTATGTTGTGTGGGTTATAGGCTGTATATAGATAGCTGGATCCACCTTCCTGTCTTCTCTGGATAGCTTTGAGCTAGAACATGACAGTTAGCTTCCTTCATTGAGCTGAGATGAGTATAATAGTTGCTACTGTCCAAACTTCTTTAAATGTCCTGTGCAGAGGTGAAAGATAGTGATCTCTTACAGAGGTGAGCTGCTAAAGGCCAGAGGAACAGGCCTGATTCTCCTACCAGGTACGTGATAAGCCGCTACGCACTTCCAGTGCTAAGATGCTGTGGCTCTATAAGGAACACCCTATTAGTTACAGGTACTGCTCAGGATACTGAAAAAGGAGCTAGTTAAAATAGACTTGGGGTTTATAGAGAATAAATACTTCCAAACTGACCAATGCTTTTGATGTCAAAGCTATCAGAAATAGATACTAGTTTTGCCCTATCTCCCTATTGTCCTATACATTGGCCATTTCTCAAGCCATAGTTTCTCACCGTTGCTATATTTCACTATCAAACAACTTATAATCAACCACATAGGAGAAAGCAGCATTGATTTTCTAAAGGCAGATAGCACTGCATCAGGAAACTGTGTTTTCAAGAGTGGAGCTCTTGGCCATTCTCTGTTCTCACACAAAGCTAAGAGGCTTTTAGGGAAGTACTGATATCCACAGAATTTTCCATCCTTGTTTCGGACTGTTATATGTGGTATTATGTGGACTTGGTGTGCTGATTGCAGGTTCAATTTCCCTCAAAAATTCACCTCAAAGCTGCAGTATTGTTTTGTACCCAGTTATATTCCCATTCCATTCAAAGGAGGGAAGTGAGAGATGGTAGGGATGCTGCTGCCTGGCTTTGGCAAGAATAAAATTCAGTGGTAGATGAGATGAGAGTGTGAATATGGCTGTACACACCAGGCAGGCTCTGGCTGCATGCAGGTGCAATTCTTTGTTGCTATCAGGAGTTGTTTATGCATTTAGAAGAGAAATAAATTTGTTATCGCTCACATGAGACGTTCAGGTGATTTGTTCCAGCAGAACAACGAAGGTAGTATCATGCAGGAATTGCTTGGGATTTCCCATCTGCCTTGTTCCCTAGAATTGCCAGACATACTCCTGGCCAGCATGGGAATCATGTACATGTCACTACTCTCTTTTGGTCAGCATTAAAGGTTCACCATAACTGTAATTTGGCCTTGACCTTCCTTTATCAAACAACAAAAATGCATGAAGTAATAGTTGAAGCTATACTTTATGAGTGAGGGTGAGCGTGGCTAAGCCCTGCAGCATGTTCTGCAGAGAGGTTCTGCCTTTGCAGATAGTGGAGAACTTGACTGAACCAAGCTTTGAGCAACCTGATCTAACACTGAGCTTAGTCCTGCTTTTGTCGTGAGTGTCGAATGAGATGACCTCAAGAAGTCACTTCTAGCCTAAATAATTTTATAACTGATGTGAATACACCCTTTCCTAAGGGCAATTTAACTTGTGTTATTGGGAACAACAATTTTAGCAGTCTTCTCAATTGACCTTTGAGAACATTTCTGTTTAAAGATGCAAAGAATTAAAATGAGAGGTCTTGTATTGCAAAGTGAGCCAATGGTGAAATTGAATTCCTTTCACCACTGTTCAAAAGTCTTTTTTCGCTGAAGCAAAATGTTCATTAGTATGTAAGGGTCAAGGGACTGGATTTTCATTTTACTATCTATTCTAATTAGCTTAGGTTTCAGAAGTGGAATACTGGGATTTTATGTTCTTAAGTATTCCATTTATCACTCCTATACCAGTTGAGTTATCAGCTTTAAAACATCTTTTGCTCCATTTGATCTTGCACAAAATTTCAATGTCCTGTTTTAGAATCTGTTACCAATTTGATTATAGTGTATACAAAAAATAAAATATATTAATGCTAATGGCAACTATAGTAGATTTTCTTTTAAAAATTACCTTTATTGCTATATTCTTGTGTATGTCTTCATTACACCCTTGCTGCTAAATCAAGTTGTATTTTATTGACTAGCTTCCTGAACAAATTAAAGAAGATAAGGACCTATATCATGGAAAATGTCTGCTTCAGATTTCCCCTGGCTTATTTTGAATGGTTATGTGTCTTTTAGTCTGACATTTACAACTGGAAATATATATGCGCTTGAAAAGTATTCTCTTTTCCTTTGATATGTCAACAATGTTTTGTGTGTCTAAACATTATAGTTGGAGAAGTTTAATCTCTTCTTTGAACTGTATAGCTTTTGTTAGTTTTGTCCCTGTAACATGTATAAAATGTTTTGGCTTTTATGTGTGAATGCTATGTAATTTGAGAAGAACAAATTATGCAACAGGAGGGAGAGAGGAGTGAAAATGATACTTACTTATTGGAGTTATTTGACAATATTTATTATGTGTTTGTTTACTGCTAGTAGATATTCCTAAATAAAATATAATAGGTGTCAAAATTGAGTGCAGACTCATTTTATCCAAAATCTTTCAAATACATCCAAACATATTGATCCTCTAATATTTATGAATGAGTTCTTTTCAGATGTTAAAGTCTATATTTTGGTATAGATTTTGATATCCTGTAGTGTGTCTTCTAGTTGCAGTGGTTTTTGTAGCCAGTATTTATTATTAAGAAGAGAAGTAGATTAAGAGTGTCAAAGTCCTACTATGATTAAGGAATGGAAGGATGACCATACAAAACTAGAAAGATGAAAAACACAGTAATTCAGAGTTCCCTCTAAGCCACTAGCTTTCTTGGGAGTGCACAAAATATCACTGTGCTGTAGGTTCAGAACTGGCTGATCTAAATCTGAGAATTTTTCCGTAGGTTTAGGCCATTCTAGAACATCTTGACCAGTGTTTGTTTTTATTTTGTTAACAGGATAGACAGAGAAAGATGGATCTGCTTATGAACTTCTATGTCCAAACGACCAAGAGCTTTTGAGGCTCTCACTCATAGTGGCTTAAGGAAGAGCAAGTTACACTAAAGGCGATAGACCGACAGGTCTGCTTTGACACAGGCACAAAAGGCCCTTTTTTATCAGATCACCAGGATGGCAAAATGGCTAGTGCCTTGCGATTAGCCCTGTGCCACAACTCTGGCACAGTCAGTCATACTGAGAGGGGCAGTGCCAGCTTTCACTTTTATCACTTCTGTTCAGAAAAGGATCAGGTTGTGAGAGGAAAAGGATGTCTTCCTGGTGCAGCAGGAACAGCAGAAACAGCTTTCCAGGACTTATCTGCCCCAGCAACTCTTCCTCCGTGGCCGAAGCACTCAGGCTCCAACCAGTTAACTTTAACAGAAGCTTTGAGTTTGAGCCAGCTGTGTGTGTGGGGGGGTGATGGTTAAGCAGTCATGTACTCTGTCCATGAGGATGCAAGTTCTGCTCCCTTGGACACACCAAGACAGGGATCTGTATGGATAATCCCTTCGAAACTGCAGAGACGGAGCACCTGAGGGAGGGAAGAAGTAAACATTGTGTTGTACAGATTTGGAAATAGCTTCACTGTTCATATAGTTGTCGGTACATCTAAGCATGCAACTTCCTGCCACTTGACTGAGCTACTGTCTAAGCAGTTCAGTGGCAGCTAGCATTAACTCTATGGATCATTCCATGGAGTGGAATTTGGAGCAATGGAAAGATAACACTTCCCCTCTGATAGTTTCACTGCTCAAACCTTTAAGATGACTTCACATGTTGTCAGCTTTTTATAGTTAGATCTATCTTAGAAATCAGCCTATTTACAGGAACACAGTCTTCTTACAGCACAGTTTTATTCTGTAATGATTCTTGGAATGACATAATTTATCTTTATCCAGGATAGAAATACCAGTAGTTGCATCACTTAAATCTTCTGGTTTAGATCAATGTAATTGCAGAATATATGCTTGTTGCTAAGAAGCGTGCAAGCAATTGATGGAAAAAGGTCACTAAAGGCAGAGAGTTTCCATGTTAATTATTTCTCAGATAGTACAGTTTAACCTTTAGACCTTTCTCCAACTTCTTTTTTATTTCATTTTCCAGAGTTAATGTGCTGCATGCATGTGGACAGCTAAGGAAATCAAAGGGAAAGAATTAGCTAATCTTGTATTGATCACACTCTTCTTTCCTAGGGCGGCATGCACAGACTGCTTCTTCAGAAGAAGACAAAATGACCCATCATGTATCCATAGGATTTCAGTAAGGAGATGTGGACTCTATTTCCAGTTCTGTTTTATGACTGTGAGGAAGTTACACATGCCATTGCTGTAATAAGCAGCAGCTATAGCATTTTCCATAGCAACACTGGGCTTTCAATAGCTTGTTACTCTGTAAAATCATGCAGACTGAAATCTTCTAAGAAATGTGTATCAGTCACTGATACAAAGCCTTCATAGGGAGAATCTAGCCAAAGAGTTTGCATGTTCCTAAGATTAAAGGAGAGATGTCATTTGCCTGTATTATATTCATCTTACAGTTTTTTCTTTGGAAGATTGCATTTGTTGGTGCTTTCCTGTTAGGGGAAATGGGAAAGAAGGGTAGTTTCCTGATACTAGACTGGTATGTTTTGTTAATGATAGAGGACTTTTGCCTATTGACAACAAATCTGTTTCTGCATGCTTGGAAGACTTGCTAAAGCTTGAAACTGAAGATTGAATGATGTTACCAGGCTTCAGGGGCTAAACTAGCCTCTCTCTGATCACTTGGAATCTGTCTGTGCTAGTTGCCACAGCAAGGAGGCTTGATCTTATATTTTTATAAGATCTCTTCTTGTTGCCAGCCTGGTAGTATGAGGCAGGGACATTCAAGTCTTGTCACTTGAAGAAAGAGCTGAAATAGGTGGAAAGACAATGAAACCTGGGAAGAATGGAGGCTGGGGCACAACGAAATTTCTGCGGGTAAGTTGCAGTTCTTCTGCAGTGTGGTGAGTTATATGTATAGGGAGCTGTATGTTGATTCAGGGGGTCAGAGTCCAATTCCTATTAGCATGAAGGACCAGGATAGTGTAGAGCAGCAAGCTGTTGCAGAAGAGTTCCCTAATCTTTGATGCTAAGGCTAGGTAATGACTCAGGTAGGAGAGTTCATGCAGGGAAGGAGAAAGGAATTTTGCAAGGAAGAAATTGCAAGGAAGAAAATGCACTTTCTATAAGATAAGATAGATAAGTTCCTAAAGCAAGCCCCTGGAGCTCTTTGCTTTTCTTTTCTTCTCTTCTCTTCTCTTCTCTTCTCTTCTCTTCTCTTCTCTTCTCTTCTCTTCTCTTCTCTTCTCTTCTCTTTTCTTCTCTTTTCTTCTCTTTTCTTTCCACCCCCCCCTTTTATTTTTATTTTTATTTTTTTGAAAGAGTAATATTAGCCAAAGCTGTTTGGCTCTAGAACCATCCTATGTCATGGATACAAACAAATAAACAATAACTTAATAACTTGAACTGCTCTCTGCATACAAGCTGATGGAGAGTACTTATTCTGCCATTTGAATCCTTATAAACTAGAGACCATACTACCTAGCACAACAGAATAAAGGAGGGAGTGGGACTGAGCAGTGTTGCCAGTAGCAGGAAGATTTCCTTCGTGCTGTGAAGTCTGCATGTTATGCACAGTAGACCACAGGCCTTACATTTTCCATGTTGTAGTAAGGTGTCAAGGAAGCATAATCTGGTACTGTGATTTGATGCCCACAAGAACAAGTCTGTGGGTAAACAGAAGGCAGGTCTCTACCAGTGCTCTCTTTAAGCTGCTCTCTTTAATTCATTTTGTTGAAATGCTAAGTAGAACTACCCTTGGTGGCCTTGCAGAAGGAAGTGAAGGGAAAGCAGAGCACATATGCACTAGAAGTGTACATATGTTTGCCTGTGTGCTCCCAACAAAACCCTGCTTACACTTACAGGTGTGGCTGGAGGACATCTCAGTCGTGCAGCCAGGGCACTAGCATGATGTAGGGAGACAAGAGCACAGGACCAGGATGGCACATGGATTCCAGTCTCCTGCTCTTGGAGACAGTATRTCATGTAATCCCTGTGACACACTGACTCAGCCATTTTAAAATTAGCTCTTGGTTACTGGAGCAAAGTTTCTCTGAGCTGCAGATTAAATGTGCTGTAAATACAGATATTCACATATCGTGTGGCCCAAACATGGCTGCACTGCTTCTTAGGTCTGCTTAGGTTTGTAGTAAAGACAGACACTTTTACAGACTAATCCTTGTCAGATGTACATGGAATCTGTGAAGGGAAAGCCCTCTGCTTCTTTATAAGTTCTTCCCAGAATCAGGGGTGCTGAGTGGAGGCACCGTGCAAAGATACCATAGAGGATTCACACAGTCATCTCTGGTCCATAGAATCATAGAACTGGTAAGGTTGGAAAGGCCCTCTGGAGATCATCTAGTCCAACCCCGAACGAGTGGCCCATACAGAGATTGAACCCACAACCTTCTCATTATTAGCACCATGCTCTAACCAACTGATCCAGCTGTGGATGCCCCGATCCATCCAACCTCTGTCCCAATCCACAGCCCAGCTGAGGCTGCCTTTCCAGAGAAGTGCTGAGATGTCCACACCATGCTGTCCTAGTGTCCTGCAGTATAGGAACAAGTATGTGGCCAAGCACAGCATTACATGAGAATGAAGAGCCAACTCAAACCTAGCATGTAGGGTCAGTGGGTGTAGCTCAGCAACAGCATTGATCAGGCCAGCTCAATCACGTGGAGCCACATATCTACCTTTGCTGCTCTTCCCAGTCCATCTAATAGTCTGGGTGTTAGTGCAGGCTGCTGTGCAGGTAGGGGACATCCCCTCTGCCCTCGCCAGTAGGCTGTACCCAGTTGCCAGCTCTCTGGCTGGGAACCTTTTTGTAACATCTGCCTAAATTTTTCATGATCAGTTTGTGCCTGATCTTGTGCCAGTACGTGACAATAAAGAGCTCTTCTCTATCTCAGATGCATTACTCTATGTTGGTGGAGGGGAAGCAGTCAGACACACAGTTTCAGTGGACATATCCAGCCACATTTTTCTAATACTCTCTTGTGAGACAAGCTCTTCATTCCCCTGAGCATCACAGTAGCCCTTTCTTCTCTCTCCTCTATTTGGGTTCACCTTTTATTTCAATCACAAGTGGGAATAGCTATGAATGCTTTACAATCTTTGCAGCAAAACATTTTTTAAACACAATTTTAGGATGTATTTGCCTTTTCAATAATCTTGCTATGTTTTTGGTCTACTGACAGCTAATACATTGCTTTCTTTGGCTCCCAAATCATTTCCAGTTTTTCTTCAGTTAGTGCCCATCTGGAGTTCTCATATTTTGTACTGTCCAATTTTATCCTCCTACTGTAGTTCTCAGTCATCTGGTTTTACTGTTTTATATCTTCCTCCTCTAAACTGATGATGTCTCCCAGCTTTATTTTTTCACACGGACACTCCAGCTTCTTGGGTCTCAATTACTGAACGTAGTAACCCAAAAACTGAGCTTAGAGGAACATCAGCTTTAAGGGTCTAATTAAGGGGCAGAAGAGGAAATTAAATGTTTTTTGTTGCTATTTTGTGATCTTGAAGAAATCATTGACTCTTTCCTCCCCCTTTTCTTTATTATCTAACCTTAAAATAAGATCCACCCTCCTCTTTTAATGTACTTTGTCTAGGATTTTTTTGGAAAAAAAAAAAGCAATAGGTGTATGGAGAAGTTTGGACATAGATGTGGCTAAAGCTAAAGTGGACACTCAGATACTTGTTCCTGAAAAATGCGATGGTTCAGATATTCTTAGGTGCACAAAGCTSCCCCATGCACAGCACAGTTGTACCTGGTTTCCTATGTTAAACCACCCCAGGAAAGGACACAGACTTCAGCTGGAGATACTTGCCACTATTATAGGTTGTTGCATCTCCACTAGCAAAGCTCAGTGCAGGACCAATTGATGTTGCAACTAATATAAGAAAATGCTGTGAAAGAACATATAGGAAGAGAAGGTGATTTTTATTTTAAATCTCATTTCACTCATGCTCAGTCTCGTATATATAATTCATTCTTTCATACTCATTCTTTCATACTTACACAGAAGCACTCTCATACAATTCATTCATGTTTAATTCATACCAGCTTTAATGCATCTATTACAAATATCTGTAATGCTGCATTCAGGTTTTGCTTCAGGAAAGACAGAGTGAAATTCTCCCTCTTTCACACAATACTTTTATTCCCATCAACTCAGAAAAAAAAAAACATACAGTAATAAGGGTTTATCCTCTGAAAGGCTTTATTTAAAATATTCCATTCTGAAACCAGAGCGCTGTCTCTTTAGCTAAAATACCATTAAAACCCAAAATACAGAGCTACATCAGTCAGTGCACTCCATCCTACACTCTTGCTATTAGAAGAAGCACACGATTGGATTTTCAGGCTGGTGGCCCTGAAACATACAGCTCTCTGATTTACTTCTGTAAAAGACTGTATTAGACATGGGTAACTGGCAGAAGTGTTCTGAGGCAGTCATTATGTAATCTGATTTTTCTGAGATGGTTCTGAGTCTAGTGCGATGTATAAAGAATGCCAGTGCAAAATGGAGTGGCTTGAATTGTTCATACTGACTTATTTTTTTTGGAAACAAAGCAGTCTGTGTTGCGTATTACAATCTTTGTCAAATATTTTTCACAATAAATCTCTCTATAATGCATGATGCTCTTTTTTAACTCTTATATTTTGATTTTTGTTTAACACTTCTCTGCTTTATCCAACTGGTGAATCAACTGTGCTCTTTTTTAGTATTCTCCATTTGTACTTATTCAACCAAAATAATATTCTATCAAGCCAATTATTTATGAATCATGGTCATACAGGGCAATGTAACAATCCACAGTGCCAGAGCTTTTAAAACTGAACAATATAGCTTTGTGCTAGGAAAGATAAGGGTTAACTCACAGTCCAGAGTGCATTGCATTCATCTAGCCCTAAGGATTTTGATGTTCTTGGAAACCTGAAGAAGCTGCTCTGCTGATTCTAGTTATTCTCACACCTCCCTACTTTATGAGACTAAACCCCTTTTCTGACTCCCATAAGAAGTTCTGCTGTTGTAATAAAGGATCAACCTTTTGATTGGAGGGGCCTAGCAAACAGATTTCTAACGCTCCAACATTTTTTGGTTTCATAATTTAGTAGTGCATTTTTTTTTATGGCACATCAAGTATTATCTACCTGCATATCTCTATCTGAGCACTAGTTATTGTTTTTCTCCTTGGTGATATATATATATATATCCAATAGAAAAGCACAAAGCTGGCAAACTGTRTACGGTTTGCTCTGGGCAATTCAAGGCAAATATGATTTTTATGCTCACATCTGACACAGACTGAGTTTATATGATGAAAAATCCAATAACGCCTAAATCCAGTATTTATCTGTATAATGCCTAAATCCAGTATAAATTCAGTTTAACTATTACCATCTAAATGTGGCCTGAGACTATTTTAGGAAAAGCCTGATCCCATACTGGAGACTGGTAATGTAAATCTGCCTTCAGCAACACTTTGACATATGACAGCATGAAATCAAGTGTTTGACTGTGGACCTATGTTCTACTCTGCCACACTCTTACAGTGGTGGTAACAGTGGCAGACATCTAATTGAAATACCTGGAGACAATGACCAACTTCACCATAATTTGGCAGAGGGTATTTCTGTACCTCTTACTGCAAAGGAGCAATGCTTAACTCTGTTGGAAAGCAAAAAACTGCATTAGCTCTCATTATTGACTTGAAAATAATTTTCTTTCCTATTTTATCTCATTTAAACCTTTATTTTTTGCACATAAGCAAATAGTTGGAACAGTGGAGTGCTGCTGTGCATGCAAGGTATTTTATTTTTGTATTTCCTTTTGAAGACATGTCAATAACTTTTAGACACACTAATTCTGCCTCGAAATAGGAACCTCTCAGTCTGCCACTGCCTTTTTCCAAAGGTGCATTGTTCTTTTGCCATTGTTGTCTGACTACCTTACAGCATCCCAGAGCATTTCAGGCCCTGTTTCCAAATTACTCCCCTTAGATTCTGCCTGCTCTGACACTTGCTGACTGTTTGCATCATATTTTGTAGTTGCTTTTGTGTGTGATCTATGAAGGCCAAGATAAAGAGAGGGCCTCAGCTATTCAAATACTTCTACAGAATTAGCACGAAGTGGTGAAATATGGCGTTAGAACTAGAACCTTTAGCAATACTTCATTGCGTTAGGCTCTTTGCTTCTTGTTGTGTGGAACCACATGCTCCCTAATAGCACAGCAGAGATGAGGGGGGAGAGATGAGGGTCGCTAGGCTGAGTGACAGCAGGCCCACACACTTCATCAACGTGTATTCCTGCCAAAGGGGTGAGCTCGAACAAAGCTCTGCTTATCTTAGCATACTGGAGAAAGAATGTATCACAACTAACACTGTTGGCTAGGCTTACTTTATTATCTCTAGCTAAGAAAAAGAGATGACCCGTGGTAGCTGCTTGGATTACAGTCACTTAGTTTTAACACAAATCTGCAGCCCTATCACTTCATTTCCTAATCAATGAATGCTTGGTAGCAGTAGTGTGCTATCAAATATAACAATAAAATAATTCTTGCTTTCACACAAAAACAATAGCTGTAGAATTTAGTGCTGAGGGCAGCTAGCAAGATCTGGGATGAACAAATTGCTGAGCTTAAGGAATATTTCAATGTTCTCATAGCTGCTGAAACAAGTAGTTAAACTGAATAAACAGGCTTCCCAGATCTGAGCAGTTAATTGTTGCAGAGGACCTAAAGGACCCCTTCTATCCTGTGGGAAATCTTGGTAAGGTTTTTAACTTTTGACTTCCCTACATCTCCCTGAAGCATCAGAAAATGTAGATCATCAGTGCTGAAAAAATCCCCCATTAAGAAAATCTAATGTGTGTGCATTTCTGTGTGAATACTGTCAAGTTTTGTTTATTCTTAACTGCAACGCTGAAATCTGTGGTTTTGGGCTTCACTGATGCTTACTCTCTCTGCAGTTTTGGTGTTTGCTTCTTGTCCACTTCCCCTCCTAGCAGCAGAAAGAAAAGGGTGATTTATGTCTCCTCTTGAGAGTATTTCAGGCTCTGAAAATCATAAATGTTGAGCTAACAAGGATAAAGTGAAGTTGGGAAAGCTGCAACAAAATGTTTTTCAATTGTTAACAGAAAAAAAAAGAAAATGGATAATGCTGCAGTAACCACTTCAGTCTTTATGATTCAGACTACTGATATTTAGAGTTGTGGGCTTTTGAAATTGAATGAGCAGTCTGTAAGTCACAGGCTGTTTATTTCATGTAGAGCTAAGATCTGGCTTCACATCACTAAATTTGCTTCTCTGACCATTTTTTTTCCCTTTTAAGTAATAGTTTTGTGCTTCAATCTCTGTGTGTCTCTCAGATATCTTTACTGTAAAATAGAATATCTGTAATCTATACTTGAAAAACAGAAGCAGAGGGGGACTGGTACAACAATGAGCAAAATGCTCAAATACACTGCTGGAATCTAGAATTCTTAAATCCTGATCAGGTTTATTTGTTGCAGAAGCCTGCCCTTGCTAGAACTGTTTTACATTGCCCTATTTCATTCCTATCTGCTCTTTCTTGGGGTGTGGGAACAGACAACATGAATCAGAATAACATCCTGCATGAAAGAAAGAGCATGTAACAAGGTACTCCCTAAAAGACTCTCTGTGCAAGAGAGAAGAGGCAGTAGTAGAGGCTGGGTTTGACTTGATGGGTTTTGAAGTTCTGAGGGCTTTGATTCAAGTCCAAATTGTGATTAATGTTGTTTTGTCATGGGAGCTTTGGCAAATAACTCAGGAACTGCCTCAGAGCCAGCCGTTTGAAGGATTGTGCCCTGCATTGTTACTGCCGTCAAGTTATTCCATTAACACATGCACACATCTTCAGAGCTCCTGTATTTGCATCAGCTTGTTATTAATTTATATTTCAGTAAAACTGACAAGCAGCACTGGTGCCACAGTGTGTTAGCTGTTATTCCAAGCTACAGAACACAGATGTGTTAGCTGTTATTCTGAGTTACAGAACAGTGTGCAGCATTAATAATAATTAATAATTAATAACAATAAAGTTAATTATTAAAAAATGCAGAAAGAGCTGAGCCCAACTTCCCACACAGGAAATTGGCCCTTTATGCTTGGCTTACCCACCTGTTTGAAGTGCTGCCCTGTTTTTTATACAGCTAAATATTCCTTCCAATTTTATCTCTGAAAACTTATTTGTATTGCTAGTGGTGCTCTGGCAGGTTCGAGTCACTTTTGTCCTCCTGTAAATGACTGTGACTGTATATGTAGCTGTACATATATTGCCTATGTGTTACATGTTGACAATATCTATACTGAATATCCACACTATATATACATATACAAATGACTATATGTACATATATGACTATTTATATAGCTTGGAAAATTGTACTTGATTTTCCCCTAGCAAAAGAATGCTGGGGTAGACTCTTGACAAACTTTGACATTTTGTATCTATACCAAGAAGTGGTTAAAAAAGTAACAGTAGATTTTCCCAGTGGAGTGACTCTCAGTGGAATGGAACATTTAGAAATGATGTTGTCATTTTCATGGAAGTTTCAACCAAAATAACACTCTGTTTCATACAAATACTCTGACTAAAATTTGTCATGTTTGCAAATTGCAAGCAGAAAGTGACCTTTCATAGTAACAGTGCAATCTTGACAATACATCTTACTGCTCAGGTGATGACTTGCAAAAGTTTTTTATCTACTCTTTCTTAATTCTGGTTCAAGTTATGATGATGTTAGCTCACTGAATGCTCAGTGTTTATGGCATGTGCCGTGTTTGTCAGAGCTGCAGCTCATCTCCCTCAATCCAGGCACTAATGGTGGCCATGAAGGTCTCCTGTTTTGGTGGCACTAGCTTTGTACATTAATAAAGGAGCTGTCTGAACAGGAAACGCAGTCCTCTTCTTATAGAAGACTAGAGAAGGAAGGAAGAAAAGGCCAAAAGACACTGAAAAGAATTCATATGAGGATAAACACTACAGAAATAACACTGACAGCTGAGAAGCATTGAGACTTGAAGCAGGAAGCAAAACAGATTATTTTGAGAAAAGTGAAGGTAAAAGGAAGTAATGGAGCCATTCATATAATAGTAATGTAATGTCATATAATGTCATATAAATGGAACTGCTCACAGTATTTTATACTGGAAAGTATGACCAAAGACAGCTCTGTGGCTTTGAAGAGAAGCTATGCCAAGTGCCAGAAGCAGGTCTGCAGCACTCTTGGAAGATGTTGTCTTGAACTGAGAGAAGAGCTAGCACAATAGCTGGTGGAGAGAATGATGCAGGGAAATGTCTGTCCAGTTTATTTTGCATAGATTGGCATGATCAATAATATTCTGGAATTTAGCCTGAAATCTGGCTGTGTTTTCCTTATTGTGAAAATCTGAAGGAGGAAACTGCAGGCCCATTTTCCCAGCCTCTSTAGCCATCAGCCCAGGCACCAGACAGACCATCCTTAAATCACAGCCTGTAGAAAGGAGTATTGAAAAGGAATTCTGCAAGGAGCTGTGCAAGACCTGGGGTATGGCTGCTATCTGCAGTCTGCTCAGTTGCTAAGGGAATGAGCTCCCATTGCAATAGTTTGTGAATGTACAGCCAGAGTTTGTGAGAGGGAATGACATTGCATCAGTCATATTTGCAAATGTTTATTTAGAAGAGGAAAAGAATATTTAAAATGTTAGGTCACACTTGTGAATTATCAGGTCAGATCACAACTGAGCTTACACAAGGGCCTGCGCTTAGAAAAAGAAAGTATAACCCAACTGCAGTTTACAAATGCAGCTGTACTAACCCCCTGAGGAAATGCAGCTAATCTTAGGATGAAGTAGTAAGATCTGAAGATCATGCTTTCTGGTAGAGGATTTTTTTATTTTTATTAATTTTTTTAATGAATGGACTTCCAGCAAAAATGAGACTAATCTAGAGTTGGACTATTTTCAGGGTTTGCTGCAAGGTTCTTTTCTGTGACAGAACATTTTTGCTATTGTCAGTATAAAACTGAATACATTATTATTTGAAGAAAACTCATTCTTTGTGCAGGGAGGAAAGAAGACTTCTGGGAGCTCTAGGGAATTCTCTATATTGATGCAATTTTTTCATGCAATGTAAGTGCACTGAGCAATGTAGAAATTCACTCAATAGATGTGTGTGACATTTATATCATTTTAATTTTCTGAAGATATGTCCAAGGTACACTCAGTATTTGATGGCAGCATGAGCTACAAATGAAAACAAATGTAAATGTCTGCTTTCCTGCTTTCGAGTATGAGAGGGGTTAATTTGCACACAGGATTAAAATGAACCTAAAGTTACATTATTGAGGTACTGTGATAACCCTAAAAATGGATTTTTGTGTTTTTTTGTACTAGACTTCTCTAAAATTAGTTTGAGAGCTGTAAAAGGCAAGGGTCTTGAATAACAAACTTTAGACGAAGAAGGAAATTAAGCTTTTTTTTCCCACAGATTCCCTTACCCCACCCCACCATAGTCCCTGGAGGGTGACCTACCTGGTTACACACTGAAAAGCAGAAGGGAGGCCAGCAAGGATTAGGCTGGCAGAACATGCTTGCCCTGAGGTATCCTTGAGTTATTTTTCTAAGGCGTTTCTCTTTACCAAAACTGGATGATGGCACATTTTCCAGTAGTGCACATTTAACATTTTAGTCCTAGGAACTAAATCTCTAAGTTCCTACTCAGAGAAAGGGAGTCCTTGGCCTAGTGGCTCCCAGGATGGGGAGAGCCACGAGCCCCACAGTCACGATGTAAAAGCCACCAGATGAGTCAGGGGAACGGCATCTTCTAGGCTGGGGGTGCCACTGCCTTGGGGTTTGGAATGCAGGGAAAGAGCATCTTGGGATTGCACAAGACTTACTGTGGGATTTTTTGGGGGGGGATCAAAGTGGGGAAGAACAAGCATGGGAAAATTGAGTGATAAGAGGATAAAAGGGACTGATGAGATGTGAACAAGTGGCTGGTTAGCATGCTTGCCTGGCCATGCCCCGTGCCTCACCAGTGCAGCCTGTTTCTCCTGTCTTCTCTTTAAACTTCATTTCTAATGCTTTTCCTGGGTGAAGGGACTCTATTCTGTGTTCATGTGTGCATATGGAGGTCTGAGGGCTGGCAACTGGAGTTTGCACCAGTCAAGCCAGACTAGCCAGTGAGTAGGTCAAGTGGGTTGGGAACCAGGCGCGTCTCTGGGAAGGAGATCACTAGAGGAGCTGGCTACTGGTGGGACTAGCGAGCTAGTGGCTGGCTCCAGCCAGACCAACTGCTGGAGAGCCGAAAGGTTGCCCGAGGATGACTGAGAGACAGGTGCATCTCCTTGCAGGGTGGCAAGGATCCAGCTGCTGGAGTGGTCCACATTGCTTTTCTGTATACGCTCCCCAACAACAGACCTTCTTGCTGGTCATCCAAAGAGGTGCAGTTTCTGTGACTGCTGAGTGCTTTGACTGGTGCTGATCTGTTTAGCTGGCTGCGTGTATACGTGTGTCTGTGCTGCATGCATGGTTTGTTGTGTGTGCTCTTGCAGGGAACACACGCTGAGCCTCACTCGTAGCTGGATGCGGGGGCACGGAGCTGCAGCAGCCTGACCTGCACCGGGCTTCGGGATTTAAGGCTGTACCTTCTTTGCCTTGCCCCTAGCTGGGCAGCCGGTACTGTCCCTGGCCTCAGGCCAGCTCCGGCGGGCGGCGACTGGGGGGCAGCGGCGGCGCTGCCGCCCCGGGCGGGCGGGCAAATCCACTCTGAAAAATTACTTCCTTTCGGCGGCTTCGGGCCGGGCCAGCGGCGAGGCGGCTGTGCGCTCCGCGCCCACCTGAGTGCGGCACCTGCCCCGGGGCAGGCGGCGGGCGGCCCGCTGCGCCCGGCCATGTAAGGCAGCAGCGGCGGCGGCGGCGGTGGTGGTGGTGGCGGCGGCGGCGCCCTCTGCCTCCCCCCGGGCCTGCCGCGGGAGGCGGGGCGACGGCGGCCGGACGGACCGGGCCGCCTATGGCGGTGCCTTGCGGCTGGCAGGGGGCGGGCGCCGGCCAACGGCTGCGGGGGGGGCGGGTCGTGCCGCACCGCGCCGCTCCGCACAGCGCCGTGCCGTGCCGGGCTGGACTGACAGCGGCTGACAGTCTAGCGGCAGCCCGGGCCAGGCGCAGGTTGGGCTGCAGGAGCCGCCGCCCCGCGGAGAGCCGCGGGTAAGTGGGCGCCTCTCGCCGCGCGGGTGAGGCAGGGGGCGGCGCGCTGAGCGTGCTTTTGCGCGATTTTATTTCATTTTATTTCATTTTATTATTTTATTTTATTGAGGGGAGTAATTAATGCTCCCGCGGCTAATTGAGGCGCCAGGGCGGGCGCGCTGGCGGTGCTGCCGCCACCTGCGCGCAGCGCTGCGCCCCGGCGGCCCCTCGCCGCCGCGCCCGTTACATAACGACGGCGGGGGGCGGCGGGAACCGCGGCTTTCTGCGGGCTCCGCGCCTGCCTCTCGCCCTCTGCCTCCTCCGCGGCAGCCGCCGCCCARCCATGTCCCCGTTCCCCTCCCGGGCCCTAGCACGGAGCCAGCAGCCCCGTCTAGGGAGAGCTATGGGTAAAAACGGTTTGCCCACCTCATCCTTTCCTCCGCCCCCCCCTTTTCACCCCTTTTCCCCCCTTTTTTGGAACCCTCCAAGGGGCTTTGCCGCCTCGGACCGCCCCTGCGCCACGCAAGGCAGCATCTGATGTGGGAGAGGGTTTAGGGATTGTGGCGTGAGCTCTGCAGGTGCAAAGCCACGCACCGGCTTCAGGGGTGGCAAACGGAAAACAAAACCCAGTGGATTAATCTGCTCCTCCCAACCCTAACTGCCTATTTTGAAAACAAATTATATGTATTATATCATTACCCCTCACCCCCGCAGCAAATCAGCAGGATTTGTAAGTATTTGTTCAATCCTGGGTTAAAAGATACTGTACCTCGGTGAAATTCTTCCACAAGCAAGCTGGGGATGTGCTGCGAGATGCTGAATATGCATTTGGAACATATATCTTAAACACTGACAGCTTTTAATCTTGCAGTTTGTTGCTGGCTGACACAACAATTTTCCTGTTGATATTTTGCAGGGTCTACAAGGGCAGGATTGTAGGGGAATTTTTTGTTGAGTTGGCAGAGGCTTGCATAACCTTATATTTATTAAGAAAAGATTAAGATTTTTAATAAAGATTTTTACAGATCCTTTCCCCACACAACCTCACCCCTAAAAATCAGAAAGCTGTACTGAATGCTCTTGTACCTCTCTACATAACAGCCATATGCCTGCAAATAGTCTGTCATTGGTAACCGCTGAAGTGTATGTCCAGTGTTAAATCATAGCACAGTGTAATGCTTGGACAGTATGCATTGCAAGGATCAAATTGCAGATAAAGTTCACATAGGAATCTCCTGCAGCGATTACACCTGACCCTTGTAAATGTGAGAAAGGGTCTTTATAAATGGAAATATCCGTCTAGCGGTTAGTTGTTTGTGTGCCTGATGTAATCTGTGGATTCACTGTGCTGAAAAAGAGTGTCTTTTTTTTGATAGRTAAATTCATTCCAGTTATTCCCTAAGTAGGCAAATATACAATAGAAAATGTTTTACTTGAAGATTGAGCTTAATTAGAAAAGAAGGCACTTTTAAGTAAGGAGGGAAGCAGGCAGTTTTGTTTGTTTATGCTATATAAATGTATTCTGAGTGTGTGTAGAGATGGCCAGATGTATTTAATATCATATCTAGGAGTGTGTTAGAGGATGAACCATTTAATGTTTCAACTTGATAACTTGCTTTTAGATAATACGCTAAGATATAAGTTAAAATAATTCATCCAATATTTTTGTTTCATTGCATGCTTGGATTATATAAGTCTTCAGTGTGAGGACGTGACTGCATCTGCAAGCCTGTTTCATTGCATTGAAGAAATGGCAAGAATAGTCTTTCCTCTGGGGTAGTTGTTTGTTAATGTATTGTCCCTTTTATTAGCGCAAACCTGCTGCTTCCTGCCCTTGTATAAGTGAAACAAACTCTTAGGTTTTCAGCAAGCAGTTACAGGGGTATTTGTTCTCTCCAAAGCCATTTTTTGAGTAACTGAAATTAAATGCAGGTATGTAATTCTCATCCCTTGAATTCTCTGTCATACTGGTACGACCGTTCCATTTTAGAGGGTTAAAGAAGTAACTAAGATACATTGTGCTTGTTGTGAATTACCAGTTCTCACCTGCCTTACATTTATCATTTGTTTTAACAGAGCTGTAGTGGAGACTATAGTACTGCTGAACAGCAGCCCAGCTGTGATTAAGTCTTAGTACTGCTATATTCTTGTATTTCCCTTCTTCTCAGCAGTGGAAGTT
Organism: Rhea americana; assembly: GCF_003343005.1. NCBI lineage: Eukaryota > Metazoa > Chordata > Aves > Rheiformes > Rheidae > Rhea > Rhea americana. The sequence continues at coordinate 1,229,229 of NW_028186366.1, read as the reverse complement.
CTCTTTTGACTTAAGCCTTTCTCTCTCTCTCTCCTCTCGGTTCAGTCTTGTGCTATGTGCTGTCCCTGGGCATAAATGCTTTTAGATGTCTCTGCCAGCAGGTTAAAAGGAGACATTTTGTTCATCATTTGTATTGCATTAGTGTCTAGGAGCTGTGGTCAGCTGTGAGTATTAAGTCTCAGGGTTCTTTTAGTCCCTGTGAGTGTCCATAAGCTCTGTTTTCTGTGATCAAATTTTCTGTCTGTCAGTGGCATCAGCATGGTTCTCTTGATATGTTTATTTGCAGGTGTTATGCAAAGGCTCTCTGTTTTACTGGTGATGTTTGAGGAAATCTCCCTACTCAGTCTTTTCTTGATAGACCRTGAGAAAATATCTTACCTAAGCAGTTGAGGCTTCTCTTGCATTTTGCTTTAATCAGTGTGAATTTCTTCCCCCCCCCCCCCTTTGAAAAGTGCCATATTCACTTTCTTCTTTGAGGACTGTTCTGAATGCTGGCTTATATCCTTACCAGTACGTGGAACGGCAAAATTTTGGGGGCTTACTGATTTCTTCGTCTGACAAAGATGGTAGTAGAGCAGAACAGAGCTGGGAATAAATACCCAGTAAGTGGGATCCTCAGATGGTATAGGGCTACATAATGGGAGGAGGGGAGGAAGATAAAATTCACCATTACATAAGTCCAGGTGGATTCATTTGTTGATGCTGCTGTCATTGTAGTTGAAATTTTATGTGAGTGGTGTGGTGGTATTACAGGGTATTATGGAGCTAGTTAAGAGTGTGTAGGCAGATGTAAAAAAAATTTTTGTTTGTTTGTAAGTGTTGGTGGGTGAAAGCATGTTTTTAAAAATATATTCTAATGCAACTATTGCTCTTAATGGCCTGTGCATGTGTGTATAGGTGCTTCAATTATACATATATAAAGAGGTGATTTTTATGAAGTAGTCTTTTGGAGAGGAGGAGTGTAATTTACTGAGAAATAAAGTTAATGGTCAGTGCTCTTGTAGCATTGACTCTGCAGGTGAATAGCAACAGTTTTTGTGATAGAAAGGTAGGAGCCGCTTGTCAATAGTCAAAGTAATCTGTGCTTGATAATATCTTTTCCAAGGTTGTTCCTTTAATGGCATATATAACTTCATCAGAGTCTAAAATACTGTTTTGCTGAAGAAAAACATTGGGCAACTTGAGTAATCAGCTTCATTGTAACTGTGTGTGTATCCAGGTGAAAGTCTTAATGCAGCTCTATAATCTAGGCAGCCTTGCCCTGTCCATAGTGCTAGATAYAAGCATATTGTTAAGAGAACTCTATAGGCTTTAGCCATGTAGTTCCTCAGAAGGCCTGTGAAAGGATTTAATTTGTATAAATAAATATAGATACGTAGATTTTGATAGAATTTTGATAGCTTTGCTTGGTCTGAGGTGTCCACTGTTCTTTTAGTTCTGTTTTACGTGCTAGGGAGGATGCATGGTTCACATTCACTTGAACACCACACATGGAGAAATATGCCCAGAGCAGAACTCAGAAAAGGAGCTCCTTCACTCTGATTACTACTGATAGCTGTGCAGGAAGTTTAAGGGGAGTTTTATGAGCATTGTCTAAAGCATTATATCTTATTAAGAGGAAGTTGCATTTCTCCAGCTGTTTATTCAGTTCCTCAGCTTGAACGTGTATGCAAAAATGTGGGGAAAAGAGTCCATCTGCTGTGCTTTGTTTCTGCTGTTGTTACTTGCCATAAATAATTGCATATAGAAAATAAATGAGAATTCCCTTTATCTCTAATTCTTTAACTTTTTAAAAAAAATGGTCTAAAACATAGCTCAAATACTAAAATAAAAGATACTCTCAGCAAAATCTAATGACTTTTGCAGTTTACTAATGTTTATGAATCCAGCTTGCTCATACCAAAATAGCACTTCTCATGCTCTTTGAAAAGTTGTCACCTTGGTTTCTACTTGGATTGGATGGAAGGTCTTAAGACATATTGGATGATACCTATTTATGGTGCATTGGAAATGATTTCATCAAGTATAAAGAAAAAGATTCGGTTTAAAAAGTGAACCTTAAGTGCACCCTTACGAATACTTGGTGGGAGTGAATGATGAGAAGGATAAGAAGGATAATGGAAAGTAAAAACAGGTAACAGTTAACATAAAACCACTAGGCTCTGTGCCTATTGGTGGAATTCTTTGTGATTTACATGTTTTCTAAAGGTAAGTGACCTTTCAGGTTTAGGATCATCTAAGAAATATGAATGCTTGTAGCTGTGCTAGGTCCACGAGCTGAAAATGTAGATGTGGAGAGGTAGCCTGATGCATTTATGATAGCAGAATCAAGCAAAAATAGCAATCTTACTCTGAGGTTAAAATGGAAGTAGAATTATTAATGTTAGCAACCAGCAATGCTTTAAATTTTGATGGTAATTACAGATTTATTTCAACTTTCTGGCTCTGCTAACTGCATTGCCAGGGATCAGCCATCTCACTCCTCTCCCCCTACTGTATTTTCTGGTTCTTGGCAAAATCACAGATTTCCGACTACTAATTTTTTGAACATTCAGTGATATGAGGAAATGTCTTCTAGTGGCATGGAGGTGTGCCTAAAAAAGAGAGGTATGCACTCTCAGTCTAGTTTTAGCATGGAGTTACTCATGACTTCCATCAGATTGATCCCTAACTTTGTCTCTGTAGAGTGTACTATAGTATTTACCTATTGCAGAGTGAGAGAAGAGACAATAATTGTTGGTTTATGATATGAATAAAGGAGTATTATAGGTACRGACTATGCAGTGCAGCTCATAACGTAACATTTTCCAGTTACTTGACTGTTCTGGAGTTTCTGGAACTTTAGTTAGTTGGGACAGAGCTTCCTGAGGTCTTAGCATCTGCTCATACCTCTTCCCAGAATCAGAAAATGGCTGAGGGTGGAAGGGATCTCTGCAGATCATCTTGTCCATCCCATTACTGGGATCTTTAACAGTTAGACCAACTGTAACTATGGTCCAACAAAACAAGGAGCATCTGTGACAGTCTCTGCCATCCGCAGGGTAAGAGCAGAACCCTGATGAATCTAGCCTTTAACTTCTGCTTTTGGTAGTGAGGGTTCTTTGAAATGACTATTTTGCATATCAGATTTCACTAGTCAAAACTAAAGCCTTCTGTCCCGGGTTCTGCCCCCCAGCCCTGAACACCTCACAACACATTTGCATGAAGTTGGCTTATTGATGGCTGAGAGAACTAATTCTGGAGGGGAACTTTCATTCTTAAGACCAAATATGTTCCTTTAAGCATTTTTCCTATACCAAGCTTAAAAGCTTTTAATTTTCTTAGTTCTATATTTGTCTATGATGTGGCAGCAAGTTTGAAAACACAGAATTCTTTTTAATAGCTGCAGAAGTTGCTTGGTATGTGAAATTTGGGACCTGGGCTAAGCAAGAATTTAGAGAGTTTTATGAGCTTGATCTCTGATGTGTGCTTAATGTTATGAGGAAATTCATGTTGTTTCCTTAGACATCTAATTTAAGGGGTAGGTATCTTGAAGTGTGAGAAGCCGTCATGGAAAAAGGCAGCAACTGAAAGCAAGTAAAAAAGGTTTTAAATAGATGTAGCTATTATGTTGCAGACAGTAAAAGACGGTAGTACAGGCAGAGAAAAGGTAACTGATTTAAAAATTACATCCGCTTCAGAAAATCAGAACCCTTTCAGGTGTTTCATCTGATTATTTGAAATCACTAGGTGCTTTTGAAAAAATATTTCAGATATTTGCAGTGGTATGGAGATTTTCTGGCTTATAGTTTTTAAATTATACAATTGCCTTACCTTTACAGTGTATTGACACTGAGCATGGCTTCTAGACTGAATTGCTGGAAGCAAGAAGAGACTTCCCCTGAAAATCTCTTAGAAGATTTATTCCATGCACAATAAGATTGCTAACCGATATGATCGCTTACTGTAGGAGACCTCTACTTTCTCTTGTCTTCTTGCTTGCTTGTGGAGTTAAATTTGTTTTTTTAATATCCTATTAGACATTAAAATACAGATGTTTTGCAGATGCTTGTTCTCTTCCTTTGTCTAGTCAGTTATGTTAGCCTGGAGACTCTGTTTTTAGTTTCCAGCTCCTGTGCATTTGAAATGGTCTGTACTATGAAGAGACTTCTGCTTTTGGAAGTCATGCTTTCCGCAGGACAGAGGTCATTTATAGGTCTGGATGATCTGATTTTTAATGTAATTTCTTTTCCATAGCTTGTCAGCAGTGTTTTTGTTTTCTTTGTACATTATCTCATGACCTCTTCTGGTAGCAAAAGTGTGTGTGTAGCCATTTGAATTAGAAAGTTTAGACTGGTCTAGGCACTATTTTGATTAAAAAAAAAAAAAAGCAAATTGTGTGTGTATATGTATATTAAATATATATGTGTGTATATACACACACACACACATATATGTGATGTAATACTTTTATCAGCTTACAGTTACCTAAGAGATGCTTATTATTTTAGAATTTCAGTACTGGGAGACATTCAGCGGAAAATATTTCAATTATTCCAAGCACAGACAGAGTGAATAGGTAATGGAAATGGGAATTGTTTCAATTTTTAGCTTTTTAGTGATTTTTAACTATTCAATCTGATTCTGTGCTTTTCTTATTATTTTATAGATGCACACATCTCCCAGGTTACAGTTAATAAACTTCTGTCATTTTAATTTTTAATTTAACATTTCAGTTTGTTGGCCAGAACTTGTGTTGAGCATATAAACAAGATGGAAGAATCAATYGGCTTAATGTGTTACTAGCTTTTTAAGCACTTACTTAAATAATTTCAAAATATACATTATTGTTTTGACTATGCTGCGTTTGTTCAAATGTAAAGTACAAAGATCTTTTACTCAAGTAATTTTTATTGAAAAGTGTTTATAGTTATGGATTGTAAATCTAATTTCAGGAAATTCAGCATGCTTATCAGACCATCACTCCTGTTCACCACAGTTTCTCTTTTCAATACAAGTTGATTATAATWCTTGAAGTATGAGTTTGTGGTTGTTGTTAATGATACCAAAATAATTGTGGAGCTCCCAGGAATTTATCTGGTCCAATGTCAGTGCTTTATTTTATCTATATGTTCTTAAAAAGAATATTCCACTGTCACATTGGAGACAACATAATGATTGTTGGCTAGGAACTGAATTAAGACACACTGTTCAAAAAAACATGATTTCAGTGTTACAATCTGGGAAAATAACAGTAAGTCTAAAGGAATGGGGTAGACTTATTGTTCCAAAATTGAGTTCTGTTTTCGTTTGCTTAAGACAAAAGATTCTAGCCAGTGGTGTGATGCTTTGGTGTTGATTATGTATTCTTGTGTGGTCTGACTGTTTCATGTTACAGTCAAAGATCATAAAGGAGAGAATCTCTCCACAATCAGGACTTCAAGCTTAGCAAAAACTGTTCCATAGCAAGCATTGGTTGGTGGATACAGGATGGCTAGTTCTTTTTCAGCATGCAGGACTGAATGGAAGAAGAAAGGAGTATGCCATGGCTATTTAGGTGACAGAGGTTAAGCAAAATCAGAGGAGGCAAAAGTTGAGAATCGCTTCCATAGCTGTGGAACTTCTATTGAAGCACAGTATATAAACCAAAAGAACTTCCCATCTGATACAGGAATAAAACTTTAACTGGAAGTGCATGCCAATCTTTACATATATTAACCACAGACTATGTGCTGAAGATACATTTATAATTTCAGAAGGGTGTATGATGTAGTATGGTGGGCTTTCCAGCTTTTATGCCAGTGTTTGCCAAGCTTGTGAAACTTGGAGCACCTCTTTATGTATTAAAATTGGTAGCAGCAAAACTGATATCTGAGCCACAGCCTGCATGTAACTACATGCCTCCCCCCCTTGCTGGGGCAGGCACACTGTGTACCCTATCCCTAGGCCTTCCAGGGCCCCTTACTTCTGCAAAGCTAAAAGTGACCGGATGAAGGGACAGAGTACACCCTCAGCAAATTTGCTGATGATGCCAAACTAGAAGGATGGGTGATAAACCTGAGGGCTGTGCTGCCATTCAGAGACCTGGACAGGCTGGAGAGATGGGCAGAGAGCAATCTCATGAAGTTCAATAAACGGAAAGGCAGGGTCCTGCAGCTGAGGAGGAATAACTCTATGCACCAGTACAGGCTGAGGGCTGACCTACTGGAAAGCAGCCTTGCGGAGAAGGATCTGGAAGTCCTGATGCACAACAAGTTGACCATGAGCCAGCAATGTGCCCTTGTGGCAGAGAAGGCCAATGGTATCCTGGGCTACATTAGGAAGAGCATTGCCAGCAGGATGAGGGAGACAATCCTCCCCTCTACTCAGCCCAGGTAGGCCTCATCTGGAGTACTGTGTCCAATTCTGGGCTCCCCAGTACAAGAGGGACATGGAACTACTGGAGAAAGTCCATGAAACTACTGGAGAAAGTCCAATGTAGGGCTACAAAGAGGCAATGGGCACAAACTGAAATATGTAAGGTTCTGCCTGAACATAAGGAAAAAATTCTTTACTGTGAGGAGGGGTAACAGAGCACTGGAGCAGGCAGCCCAGAGAGATTGTGGAGTCTCCATCCTTGGATGGAGATATTCCAAAGCCTTCTGGACAGAGTCCCGTGCAATGTGCTCTAGGTGACCCTTCTTGAGTAGGGRAGTTGGACTAGGTGATCTCCAGAGGTCGCTTCCAACCTCGATCATTCTGTGAGTGGATGGGCAGAATGCACTGGCTTCTGTGGCATGCTGCTGGTGCTCTCATGGCGTGTTTGTGGGCTGTAATATGTCCTTTGGGCATCACTACTTCATGTGAAGAGTGTTCAGCTCTAGCGGAATTGTACATTTCTTCTTCTGCAGACAGTGACTTCTGTGGATAGATGAATGAAGGAAGAGTAAGAAATTGTCTTCTTTTTTTTTTTTTTTCCTGCATTTTGTAATGTCACCTGAAAACAGGTTTTAACATTTTGTTCCTTGGTTTGAGATTTCTTTTAAAGGGCAAACCTATCGAATGTGAATCTGGGATAATCTGAAGTTTGTTATATGCAGTAATGACATCCCTTCTCAGTGCTACTTCATTCTGAAGGTTTTCATTCCAAGGGACTGAAGCTACAGTTCTTTGGGCACAAATCTGAGAAACAACTGGTTTTGCCAACACGAGAGTTTTGTCCGAGAATTTCTGAGAATTTCCTTACTTGTTATCACTTTGAAACATTAATGTTTTCATTCCAATTTCCATTTTCAGTAAATAGTTGTTAAAAATTCACACTCTAGAAGATAAAAGGTTGTTTATATTCCCCAGGAAAATAAACCTAGATTGTAATGTATGCTGTGTAAAAGGCATACTTCTACTCAAGCCAGTAGGGTGCCATGCTGGATAGTATCTGAACTGCAGAGAATTCAGCTTGCCATCTTAACACAAAACAAAACACACACACACAAAAAAAAAATGCACAGTTGGTAGGTGTTCTCTTAACACTTGTAGTGTACCATGATGTAATGATGGTGAAAGTAGATTTGTACTTTATTTTGGAATGTCAGATGTTTCCTGGTCATTTTTTTTATACTAGAATATTTGTCTAGATGARCAGAAAGTTGCATAGTTCTATGTATAGCTATAGTTATTGTTAGATGGTGTAGGAGACTAAGTTCCTGTCCTGTTCTCAAAGGCAGCTTAGTAAAAGGTAAACTGGTGCCAATTAATGTATTGAATTTTCCCTCTTCTTTGTAGCACAATGGCTGAAAATAAAGCAAAGTCAACCAAACCTGCAAATAAGACTCCTCCAAAGTCTCCTTCAGATCCAGCAAAGGAGCGAGCAGCAAAACGATTATCCTGTGATTCAAACAGCTCTCATGAGGGAGCTATGGCAGGAGAAATCAGTGCTCTGGAAGAGGCGTTTAGAAAATTTGCCATCCATGGCGATACAAGAGCCACAGGAAAAGAAATGCATGGGAAGAACTGGTCAAAGCTTTGTAAGGACTGTCATGTGATAGATGGAAAGAATGTGACAATCACAGATGTTGATATTGTCTTCAGTAAAATCAAGTAAGTTCCTTTCTGCCATCATTTTCTTATGTCGTCTCCCATGTTTTGTAAGTGTTGTCTAAATTTATCTTCTGTTGCTTGCAGATGCTGTGCTGTGCACTGTATACCTTTGTCACAATCTGTCCTTCATGTTCCTTTCTCAAATTGTCTTGCTTCACTTGAAGATACACCTTTTAGCTCCTGTCTTGATACCTGAAACTGACTTCAGTGTTGCAGATGTTAAGGTGCGCAGAGAGGTTTCATATCATCAAGACATATGCATGTTATTCTGAAAAACAATGCTTTTTTTGACTGCACTAAATGCTGTGAATGTCTGCTGATATCTGAAGCTTATCTAAGGCAAGTCAGGCTGCAGTCTTATGTCCTTCAAAAACTCAACCTCAAAAGGCTGAGACTAAGGATGGGTAACTAAGGTCTGAGTTCCAAGCACAGTCCTGATGTCCAGCACAGCACCTGCTCAGGTTTAAAGTAGAGGGTACCAGGGACACTAAACTGATAGTGAGGTTGGGATGAGGTTGGGATTCGTTGATTAGGATTATCTTAGTGGTCCCAGCATATTCTTGTGAGTAGGCTGGAGCTTTATTGAAACTTTCTATCCAAGTAGAAAACCTAGGCAGGACTTGATTTGAGCACTTCTGGATCAAAGGAAGGACATTTGGCTATTTTAGCTTATTCAGTGTGAAACCCCAAATCATTTCCTGTTCTCACTTTATTTATATGATAGGATCATTTTCACCCCCTCAACTCCCTGTAACTGATCAGCTAGCCTTGCCTTTTCTGTTTTTTATTAGCACAGTAACTATTGTTCTATGCCTCATTGTATTTAGAGGCCTACTTCTTAATTGTATTTTCACCTTATAAGAAAATTTATTTGGCTTGTGCTCTCAATCGTTGTGGTGCAATGCAATCATTGTGGGACAGGACTTGAGAACAGAATTTGCAATTCCTACAAGAGTAGTTAGGAAAACCTTCTACAAGCGTTGACTCTTTAGAGTGCATCAAGACATAGAAAGGCAAAGAAGAAGGCCTTGACCTTCACAAATTGTCTAAAGTAACATGCACAGTTCGCAGGACATTACTTGATTTGCAAATGACTACATTGTTTATAAGAACCTCATCCGCTAGTTTTTTCCTAGCATCTGTCATCTTTGGAGCTGAAAAATGTGTTTGTGGCAAGTATGTTACTTTTCACAGCTGTTTGGTTCTTTCTCTTTCCTCAGGACCTTATCTAGGCCATTGACAACACTACATGTGCACAGACCAACACTCTTGTTCTTGGATTAGTCTCTTCCTTTGAGTGCCTACTGAGATTTTTTTGARGGTTGTGTTGCCAGAGCTATGCATACTGTCAGTGAAGTAGCTCATTTGAACAGAATGTTTAGGTTGTAGGATGATTTCAAGATGCATATGTCAGTACTTATTGTTTCTACCCCAAATCACATTGATTTCACATACAGTATTTTAAGTTTTAACAAGGGAAGATCTAATGGGTTCAGTTGCTCAAGCATTGGTAATATATCACATCCTAGAAGGCTTCTGTGTGAGCTGAGTATATGGGATTTCTGGAGTATATTCAACCAACTGCATTTCCTTTTTTTCTCTTTTGTTTTACATTTAACTCAAAGCTGTCAGGTAAGAATAATTTAGTGATGCTTCAAGAAAGACCTACTCATAAAATGAACTCTTCCGTGTTTCCATTTCACAGGCAGCTTTTTCCCAGCAGAGCACTAGGATTTCTTGACAACCCAAGTTTTTTGCTSTCTGTATTACATGAAGAATATTAATTAAACTCTATAAAAGAATCTCTAGCACTCTTCAGCTAGACTTCAAAGTCTGTCTTGCAGGATGGACTTTGGTCTGGAATTCTTATAGTCACTGTGACTTAGTGATGGGATTATGATGGATCTTGGGAGTGGTAGGGGAACATAGCCCATAAATCGGAAGAGATATTTGTCATATTCAAGTTACAGTTGCCATCTAGGATGGTGGTAGACTTTCCAAACAGGTTTTCAGTTGGTCTTTCTCTGCGAAGCCAGCGTTTTTGGCAGCACTTGTTTGCTGGCCAGCTCTGCTTCTTTATGAGAACAGAACATGTTGTTTGAACATTAGGAAATAATCTTGTAAAATTGTTCTTTGGATTTATGAATTGTTATATCTATGTATAAAGCCTCTCTTTGTCATCTTGCTAACTTCCCCTGGTTTCATGCATTGATCTGCTACAGATCCTGCAAAGACACTAGGTAGGAGCTGTATGTTGCTGATAGGCAAAGATTCGTTCTGGAAATTAGCAGCTGATACGTTCGCTCAAGAGCTCCTAAAAAAATAGTTTTGATTCACTGATTGGTAACTTTCTCTGTTAGAGAAGAGAGTTGATCGGTTCAGTCCTGAGAAGTAATGAACATTTTTCTAGATGCAACCCCTCCATCTGGAATAGGTGAACTAAACTTCTGAAAGTTGTGACTAGTCCATGGTATTTCTATACAGCTGGAATCATGTGTCTGTCTTTCAATTAAGGTTAAGTTTATGCTGTTATAAAGTTTGAGGAAATACCGATGTAGCTTTGCTGCAAATAAGAAAATAGCTGTAGTATGCTGTTTTTCCTCTTCATGAGATATAGCTTGTCTGTTCATCTTGCAYAAAAGATTCACTGAAAGTCTTCATGTAAGTACGACATTTTTATGTACTTCAGGATAAAAGCAAGAAAATGGTCTAATGCAAAGAATGAACAGTAGTAGGCACAATAGAAGAATTGCTGGAATTCTTTGGTAAGAAAAAAAGTAAATTTGATTTTTTTTTTTCCTTCTCCCAAGTGTTTCTGTACAACAGTGATTTGGAGATTCTTAAGAAAAGTGTTCACAAATCCTAACAATTTGATGGATTTAAATACATATTGTGATATTAAAATTTCATTTAATAGATGTGTCTGCTACATATTTGTTGTTTTTCTGTTTTAAAAACTTTATATTGTCAGCTAGAAAATACAGAAAACATTAAGGAGCAGTGAATTTTGCACTGGAATTACTTGAAATGAACAACTGAAGTGTGGTTTAGAGAGTGGCCACATGGATGAATATTTTTATATTAGTTGCTTACCTACAGATCGGAGGAAAACCACCTATATTTATGACAAGTAGTTGGTTAACTTAATAATGTTGGGATAGACAGGCAAATATATGACAAATGGAAAAGTAAATTTTTTTTCAGTATGTTGTAAGAACACGTAAAGATAATCTACACAACATCATTACCTTTCTATTCATGTTGCATCTGGAAAAACAAAATAAATTTTGAATAGTGAATTATAAAAGCTTTCCAGTGTCTTATGGGATGAAATTATTAAAAATGCATCAAAATCAACAAAAATATATATGGTTGTAAATGCAACTATATAGTAAGCTTTCCTAGCTGTGTTTTATAGTTTCACAGTCAACGCTTAAAATGTTGGACTCTTCTTCATGCCCTCAGTGGATTGCAGACAACAGTGACAGAATGGTTGTGGGGTACATTTTCATTTCAAAGCTAACTCCTTGTTTAAAGTTATAAAACTCTTTTTTGCTAATTCCTATCCAGATAGCTTTTTCTTCTTAATATGGCAAAAATGAGGCAAACTTCTCCTCTGAGAAATCTGCTCATATCTTAGGTAAGAAAAGAAGGTTGAGAATACTTTGTGGGGAATAATTTTTTTTAACTGGTAGTTTCTCAGTGCCTTTAGTGCTGTACCTGAAGACAAGTTGAAGTCACAGTCATACTCTAGGAGAAGGAAACATTTCACAAATTATTGGATGTGAAATTTTCAGGAAACAAAAATAGCATTTTACCATTTTTGTAACGATAAGAAATCCATTATTCCCTGTAGTTCTGACTTCTGCCAAAACACAAAGTTTTAATATAAGTATCTTGGTAATATTAACTCACTCAAAGCATTTGTTTCATATACTATCTGAACTTTATATAGACATCTTGTGTATTCGACATGGTAAGAGTGGTAATTCAGTCTGCAGTAGCATTTGGAAATGGGCATTTTTCATGGGAATGAGGATTCCACAGGCATCTTTTTCATAGTTGAAGCAGTTGCCTTCCTTCTTGGCAGTTTTCCTCATTAACTGACTGCTCCTTTTCTATTGCTCCTCCCTTGCTAATGGCAGATTGTACAAGTTTGGAGGCTGTGTATCTTGCAGCGCACTTGCAGAGTTTAATATGGGCTTAGGAAATCTTGCTGCCTTGCAGAATGCAAGCTCACTGGTGACACGGGAAAAGGGCARCGAAACGTTCTGCGTTTGGCATGGAAAGCAGCGTGTGGCTGCGTTCCTCCTGTTAGTTCAGYATGCTGGTGAGGTGCAACACATTGCTCTAAGAACTCGAGGGTTTTTGTGTTAAGGAAAGCAGAATGTCCAAGAAGAATAGATGTTGCTGATCTCTGACCAGCAGACTGGCAWGTTGCTTTAGGAACATAAATTTCTTTGTTTATTGGGGTCAACAACTGCTCTGGGCAATTTGATATGTTAGCTATGCCATGCACATACTGCACTTGTTGGATACAGTTAATATGGTAATAGTAATAGCCCTGATATAAATATCTCTCCTCTTATTTTAGAAGTGTGACCACTCAGTACTGCAAGAAAATGGTTTAAGCGCAGCCATAAAACTACTAATTTTGTGACATTATTAGATTGAAAAATCAAAATATTTCTGTTTATACTGGCACGTTGCTATGGTTGCAGGCAGGCCTGGGTGACGTCACGCCCTGGATCCATTGTGAGCATTTATTTAGGTATTTGTCTCCATGGAAACATTTGTTTGTTTTGATGTTACTATGTGTTAAATTTTAAACAAATTTTTGTGGCTCTATACTGGATTGTTATTGAAGACTAGTTAATCTACAGAAGCTCTGTAAATATACCTTATTCCCCACCCTCTAAAAATATTTCTGGGAAAAGATCAAGTGAAAGCATAATTGTCCTCTTAAATTCCAGTAATAGTTTCTTATGTTGCTTTGATATGTTTCCTTGTTGCTGAGGAAGCCATGTGTTTGAAAGGCCAAAAAGCTCGCCTCCATCTTTTTAAGAAAGGAAGTTTTTGTTCCCATGGAGAGTTCTCATAACACGCCGCGGTGTGGCCTGGCTCCTGCGGGAAGCCACCCGTTTTCTGTCCTGAGGACATCTTACTGTCAGCCCTGTTCCCACAGCCTGGACCAGGCAGGTTGCTGCAGAGAAGCCTCTGCCCAAGACCAGCTGCCTCTTAGTTTGGCGGCAGCAGCGCACTACTGCTGTACAATCATGGAAGAATTAAAACAGATGCTATATGCACTGAGCAGCTGACAAGATAACTATTGGCAAGAACGAGTATACTCTTTTGCTGTTTACCAGCTGAAATATAATTGTTGTCTTTATATTATATTCAATGATAATATTTTTTGCTTTCTTCATGTATTTGAAAAGACTTGTACTTTGAAACTTGAGCTCATTCGAAACAGGTATCTACCCATGAAGTTGCTCTGAAGTTTAATAGACACTTTACTGAGGTCCATTTTAAATTTTTTAAGTACATTTCATAATGTAGTGTGATGTATGAATTGATGTTTATAAATACATGAAGCATATATATGAAGTATAGTTATAAGCTGTATTTTACTTCCTGCTGGAGAGATTCTTTAAACAGTGGCCCAGAATGTGATTTGTATAATCCTCTGTTATGCCTGAAGTAGACAGAACAGTTAACTTTGGTACTTCATAATATGTCTGTGTCAGGAAATAAGTATTAAGTAGGTACAGAACGGTATACAGGGGCATAATCTGTGCTAACAATTCTCTCACTTCCAGCAAGTTTTGAAGCAGTGCAGTTACAGATGACAAGATAGGTAAGTTAGAACATAGAGCATTTTATTCTTTACCATACCATCTATACTTTATTTTAATTGAAATAAGCATCCAATTTTCTTACTTGTCCAAGAAGTGAACAGTAAGGTTGCTTTTTGTGGTTCAGTCTTGAAGAGCTTCTTTTTGCGTAAAAGCAAAGCAACCCTTCTTCCCTTCCTGACAAGTGACCTAACTTCCGAACGTATAACAGTGATCATTTGAGAAAAAGAGTTGGATTCGGATTCAATTGCTACAGTGCAGACTTGTTCAGTGCATGTAAAATCGTTAAGTTCTCTACCCAAAGCATCACAGTTTGTTGCGATTTCTCAAATTTACAGTACGTTACTGAATACCAAAGAGTTTTGGTCTTATTGGATGTTAACAAGCAGTTATTTATATAAAACTGTTATGACAGGGGCCTTGTTCTTTGTGTCCTTAAGTACCTAGTGTACATATTGCTCTTAGGTTAGCTCAGTGGTGCTGCTTCCAGCATACACCARGCTTTAGTATGAGCTGTGTTAGGCCCAAACCCTGAGCGGGAGTCAAGTGAACAGTTGCACCAAAGGGCTGTAGGCTGATGATGTTTTTAAACATATTTGTGTTAAAATATATGCACATTAAACCTAGAGATGCAATTTGGGATGCTATGTGATGCTGTATGCAGCATCATGCAGCTTCCTTGGTATCTGCTACAACTTGTCCCATATGCCAGTGGCAGCCAACAAGGACTTACTGGTTTAGAGTGGAAGTAGGGCTCTGGAATAAGATTTTGCCTCATGTGTTTTTTTTCCTGCAAGTCATCCTTCTTTAYTCATATAATTGCACCATCATTTGCAATTGCTGATTATATGTCTGTAAAAGAAGTTACGTAAAATATGTTACTTGCAAAATAAATATTTTAGTGAATGACAAGCAAGATCATTAATCATGAAAATAGACTTTGTTCCTCATTTGTATGGATTAAGGTGGAAGATGATTGAAGGTAAAGGTTGAGGGCAGCTTTGACTGCAGCARCCAGGAGACTTTGGAGTTTAAGATCCTGAGAGGAGTGAGCAAGGCAAACAGCAGAATGACAACCCTGGAGCTGAGAAGAGCAGAGTGTGACTCGATCAGGGTCCTGCTTGGCAGGATCCTCTGGGAAACTGCCCTGGAGGGCAAAGGAGCCCAGGAGAGCTGGTTGATCTTCCAAGAGGGTGTCCTTAGAGCACAAGAATGGTCTATTGCAATGTGCAGAAAGTTGAGCAAGCATGGCAGCAGGCCAGGCTGAATGCACATGGATGTTCTGACTGAGCTCCAGTGCAGAAAGAAAGTAGCCAGAAAGTGGGAGCAGGGAGAGGCTACATGGGAGGAACATTGCCCATGCCTGAAAGGAGCAGAGCTAGGCAAGCCAGTGTTCAGCTGGAGCTGAGACTAGCAAGTCTTGAGGTGAAGAAGAACAAGGACGGATTCTGCAAATATCTTGGTAGCAAGAGGAAGGCCATGGAGTGTGTGGTCCCTTTGGTCAGTGAGGCAGGGGACCTAGTGAGAAGGGACATGGAAAAGGCTGAGATACTCCATGCCTTTTTTGCCTCTTTTGTTCCTAGCAGAGCTTGTCTTCAAGGGCTCCCAAGTCCGTGAGCCCGTTGGCAGAGTCTGTTCCATGAGTAAAGCAGGAGAAGACAGAGTTAGGGATCACTTAAGCCGTTTAGACGTACACAAGCCCACGGGACCAGAGGGGGTGCGTCCAAGAGTGGTGAAGGAGCTGGCCAATAGCATCTTCCAAAGCTCACGGCAATTGGAGGAAAAATGGCTGATGCCTGGAAGAAGGCAAGCATCACCTTCATCTTCAAGAAGGGCAAAGAGGGAGGCTTCAGGCCAGTCAGCGTAACCTCGGTCACTGGGAGGGCTGTGAAGCGAATCATCTTGGAAGCTGTTTCTGAACACGTGAAGGACGAGAGGGTGGTTTGGAGCAGCCAGGATGGATTTAGCAAGGGCAAGCCATGCCTGAGTGACTTTGTGACTTTCTCCGATGAAGTGACTGGCCCTGTGGGCAAGGAGTAGGCAGTGGAAGTAGTGAGTATACCTTGTCTTTAGCAAGGCCTTGGAGCCAGTCTCCCATAGTCTCCTTGTTGCCAAATGGGTGAGATTTAGGCTGCCTAAGTAGGTGCTAAGATGGGTGGTAAATGAGCTGGACTGCTGTGCCTGGAGTTGTGATCAGTGGTTCAGCRTCCAGCTGGCAGCCAGTAAGTAGGCATGTCTCTTGGGGATCAATACCRGGACCAGCRYAACCRAATGTCTTCGTTAATGACCAGGAGGAAGGGGTGGCGTGCTCTCTCGGCAGGTTTACAGACTTTCAGGGGAATGGCCTGGAGGACGGTGGCTGCTCTTCAGAGGGAGCTATACAGGCTGGAGCAAGGGGCTGACAGGAGGCTCGTGAAGTTCAGCCAAAGAAACTGTAGAGTCTTGGAACTGGTGTGGGATAACCCTGTAGGCTGGTGTCTGACTGTCTCGGAAGCAGCTCTGCCCCAAAGGACATGGGGATTGCGGAGGACAGGAAGTTAGCAGGGTGCCCTTGCAGCAAGGAAGGCCAGTGCAGCAAGTCTGTGGGTGTGATCCTTGCCTTCTCTTTGGCGGTTGTGAGACCACATCTGAGTGCTGTGTCTAGTCTGGGGCTCCCCAGCGCGAGAAAGGTATTGACGTACTGGAGCAAGTTTCAGGACGCTCCACCAGGACGCTCCGGAGGCTGGAGCATGTGACGTGCAGGGAGAAGAGGCTCTGTTGAGGCCTGAGAAGAGAAGGCTAAGGGGAGACCTTGTTGCTGCCCCCAGCTACGTGCCTGGAAGACACAGGGAGGATGGAGCCGTACTGTTGTTAGAAGTGCATAGCAATCGTATGGGAGACAACAGGCTGAAGCTGGCACATGGGTAATTCAGGTGGGATGTAAGGATTTGTTGTAGTTATGTGTGGTGGGTGGGTTCTCCCCCACCCTTTGCCCGCTGTGGGTTGTCAAATACTGGAAGAAGTTGTGGAGAGAGGTTGTGGAATCTCAGTCCTTGTCGGTGTTCAAGACTTGCCTGGAGGGGTCCCTGAGCACCCTGCCTTGAGACCTACTCTGAGCAGAGGTTTATCCTAAGTACAGACTCATAGGCAAAGGTTCCTGCCAAGCTGAATTGCTACATGACTTTTACGGTTCTAAGTTTTGAAAGACCACTTGGATAGAGAATCCTCAATCTCTGTGAGCAACCTGCTCCTGTGCCTGGCCAGCCTCAGGGGTGAAGAAATTTTTCACTTAAGTCTAGCTGCAATTTCCTGTGTCTCCGCTTGTGTTCATTGGTTTGTGGTTTTCTTGCTACGTACTTCTGAACTGGCTCTGTCTTCTTTATAATCTCTCTTTTGGTATAAGATTTACCTCCCCTCTTTATCTTCTCTTCTGAGGCTGAACAGACCCCCTTCCCTCAGCCTCTCCTTGTGTACCATGATTGGGATTTTTATATTTAGAGAAGGGAAGAATCTTGAACTCATGTCACTTTTGAACTGTTGACTAGTGTTACTGCCAGTGGCTCATAAATGTGGATAGACTACATGTGATAATTGATCTAGGATTTATTGTTATTATTGCTAGGCTAACCTTTGCACTTGCATTTATTCTGAATGATCCTGAAAAGAACCTTACTAAACAACAGAGTTTGCAGCCATATAGYACAATATATAAGAATACTTGTGGTAGCCAAAAATATGCATATTTCATCCTGTTTCTATATATATAACCATAATTAAGTGCTATTGTGAAGTTAGAGGGGATGTTTTATGGAACAGGTGTATGTGTATGTATGTAGTGTTTTGACTCATAGAATAAGGACATTGACTAGAAATTATCCATCTCTTAAAGAAGATTAAAATATATTAATGCTGAAATTAAGATGTATTTAATCTGCCTGGGTGCATAAAGCTGCTAAAATAATTAAGATATCATCCACTTAGGTCAATGGAAAGTGCGATGCGGGGAAATGGAAGCACACAGAATTTGAGGTAGTTTGCTATCTTCTTTCAATTTCTTGAGGATTTTCTTGTCTTTTTTTTTTTTTTTTTAAACTAATTTACTGATTCTTATGTGCTTCTTATTATCTAGAGTTTTGAGAGGATTACTTTTAAACTGAATCAGAGCAAGTTTCATTAAAGAGTTTATTATAACATTATGTAGAAGAAGGTCTCACCAAAACTCCAGCTTAAAAAAAACTCAGGAATCTGTATGTGTACATTTTCCCCATTTTGTTTCATCACCAATATGAATGTAGAGCGCTCTCTTAGAGAAGTGTTGGCATGTTGTCTTCAACTTTATGAAAGGTCATGTTAATCAGGCTTCTAGATGCATTGATTTGTGGTTGCTTGGAGCTTGGCATGTGAGGGAACTGGAGCCTAGGGCTAATATTACAGAGGAGGAATGGAAAGGTTCATTTGTAAATGCTAAGTGGGCAACACATGATCTGCCCCTTAAAACTGGGCACTACGTGATCTTGTCTTGATGGGGGTCTAGGCCAATCAGACGCTGTTTAACTTATTAATTTGAACCTGTTACTGGAAGCAATGTCGGAGAGAAGGCACCTTCTCAATGTATTTTGATCGTGCTCCAGGATGACTACTTATCAGTGAGAAGGTTTGGGTGCTATATATAGAGTTAGGACTTGCAGTGTTAAAACATCCAAGTTGTTGTTACTGGAAGCTATTCCTTTGAAACTCATCACCCTGACTTTATTAGATTGGAGTTACTTACCACTTCCAATTTTTTTTGTGTGAGTTAAACCGAGGAAATGTGAATGAAATCTAGATGTTTCTTTTGAATTTGATCTCTGTTCCTGACTTTCTGCAATATTTTTAGGTATGTGCCTGTATGCCCATGAATTTAAAAGGAATTGTTTTGGTATGGAGTTCTGATATAATAATAATAAATTTTCCTTTGAGGAAAATAAAATCATTTATTAGTTGGTTTTGGGCTTTGATACTTTATTAAGGTTCAGGATATTAGCATCAAATAAATAATTTTAAGAAACATGCTAAGATTGCTAACTTCGCTGATTCTGAAGGCACCCAGAACATTTTGATTACATGTATAAATCTTAATGACAACCTTTTCTATGAATAAATACTATTAAATGCTGAAGTGTTATGGGAGCAGATACTGAAAGCTCTGAAGTTTAAATGAAGAATTAAGGAAGGATGTTTAAAATTGACAAAGTGTAACCAAGAGCACCATGGTTAAAACATAGACTGTTCTGGTTAAGAATGCTATCSTACTTTTTCTAATGCCCATCACTGCAGCATTTTCAGCAGTGTAACTGCTCCCAGCATGCTGCTGCTTCTCTGCATAGAGTTATGGTCACGAGAATCTCAGTAACTGTGAGGAGTAATACCTGTGTCTTGAGTAGCTGTTGAGTAGTGTATCTTGAGTAATCACTTTGGTAATTTTCCCATCACTAATATTATTTAGCATGAGTTGGAAAAAAGATTCTTTTAAAAAAATATTATATATATATTTAAGACAGGGAGGACAAGCAGTGTTCAGTCTGCTATTTTGTTGAATAATGCTTGCCTCCAATATTTCATTTGGCTCACTCTTTTTAATAAGACACAATACCTAAGGCAGGAAATGCATATTACAGTACTGTCTTAACCTTTGTTGTAACTCAGGCCAAAAAAACTTACAAGGTTTTGCATCAAGCCAGTAAATTTCTATTTAAGCTGTGGAATAGCTTTAAATCGAATCTGAATATCTTTATCAGTGATGGCAAGCAGCAGAAAATATTGTTAGGTAAGTTGTTGCAATGGTGAGATGAATTTACTGTGAAAACCATTTCACCTCATTTCTGTTATGAATGTGTAATACTAATGAAGTCCAGTAGCTTTTCTTGATGCATTTAATTCCTATTAATTGATTCTGGAGATACTTTGGGATATGGTGCTTTATTTTGATCTTTTAGTCTTGCACTGTTGTTCGATTTGCAAGACTGTGGCACAGGTTTTTCAGGATGCTTCTAAGCCTTTGATGCTGAAGTTGACATAGAGGTCCTGTTGAATCTAGAAAATTCATGCTCACTTAACTACATTGATGGAGCTATTCTGTTGCACACTGGCCAAGTTTTCTGCTGCAAACAGGCCAAACTAGTGAAAGTGCAGGGATTTCAGTGGATGCATTTTTTTTTCTTCATCAAACTTTTTCTTTCATCAAACTCCAGTGTTTTTCTGCAGTATTGGGGGAACATGCGTTCTTGATTTCTTTGCCCTCATTGCCTTTTAACCATGCTTCCTTACTGTTCTGTAAGGATTGGTAGTGATTTCTGTAACCCATTAAGAATAATTCTTGAAACTGCAGAAGCAGGATGTTCAGCCCTTCTCAGTTCTCCTCGCTCTGTTAACCTCTCTTCTCTGATAGATCTGTTGTCTTGAGAAGGTAAGATTTGCCAGCTTTCTCAGAGATGACTTTCATAAAAAAGAAAGAGAGAGGCATGTTGCATTGTTGTGAAGTGTATATATATTTAAAAAAAACTACAGCTTTTGCTTCCTGTCTTTGATCTGAGGGCTATTTCTGTTCCAGGGAAAATGGAAGTCTGCTGAAAACTGTTAGTGAAGTTCTCAGTGTGGGCCTCCTTTTAGATGAAACAGTGAGAAAAATGATGAGGCAGTCTATTAACCTGACTACCCTAAGCCCAGGAAGGTCGGTGTACTTTGAAGAAGCCAGAAGAAGCTTTTTTCTCATTATCTGTGGGTGTGTGTACTTTCTAAAGGCTCCTGCAGCCTCCAAAGGGCTTCAACAGGCCTAAAARTGTGAGGCTCTACAGAAAAGGATGAGCTACCATCATGTGGTGGGAGATGTGAATCCTGTAGACCTGTTCATCCCTTTGTCCCTGTTGAGACGGCTAGCTTTGTGCCACTTAGTGCCATTTGTGGTCACGAGCACCAGCAGCTGCAGAGCAATGGTGATCCTTGGCACCAGGCGGTGACTCCCGTGACACATGACTGTACTTGCTTCACTGCCCAGATGTCTTCTGTCTTCATTCTATGCCCTACAGTGGCAAATCTTGCTTAAAAAAAGTAAGCTAATGAGAGAAGCAGTTGTTGTGCAATAGCAGCTGTATTTTTCTTATGCTGTGCAAAAGATACAACTTACAGCTTTTATATCATCATCAAAGAGTGTACGAGCTTTTTTCTTTTTCTTTACAGCTAAGAACAGAAAAGCTGTGCAGTGATTCTGTAATATGGCAGTAGCTCATTATACTGCAGCTGAAAAATCAATAAGAGAAAGTATGATAGATCTGTGTTTAAATATTGGATTCTAACTCACAGAATCACACAGAATGGTTGAGGTTGGAAGGGACCTCTGGAGATCATCTAGTCTAGGTGGAACTGTGTTTCAGTTTGTGCCCATTGCCTTTTGCCCTGTTGCATGGCACCACTGAAAAAGAGTCTGGCCTCATCCTCTTGACACCCTCCCTTAAGGTATTTGTAGACATTGACAAGATCCCCCCCCTCAGTCTTCTCTTCTCCAAGCTAACCATGCTCTTGCAGCATTTCCTCCTGAGAGACGCTCCAGGCCTCTAATCAACTTCGTAACCTATACTGGACTCTCTCTAGTAGCTCCATGTCTTTCTTGTACTGGGGAGCCCAGAACTGGACACAGTACTCAAGATGTGCCTTCACTAGGGCTGAGTAGAGGGGCAGGATCACCTCCCTYGACCTAGCTGGCAACACTCTTCCTAATGCACTCCAGGAAAGCATTGGCTGCCTTGGCTACAAGGGCACATTGCTGTCTCATGGTCAACTTGTCCACTAAAACTCCCAGCTCAGTTGTACAGGATTTCCAGAGATATTTATTATAATTCCCAGTGCAATCGCCGTTACCCCTGAGTTTGTCTGCTTCATTACATTTGAAGGTGTTTGCTACTCCAGGTGGGCTGTTGACTGTTAATGGTATTGATAGTGCTGAGAATGGAGGGTTTAGCTAACTCTAATTCAGATCAGAATGGGAGCAATATGAGAGGCTGTGGAAGTGAGGATCCCTTGCAGGTAGGCAGCTCATACCAGGAATGCAATTGGCTGCTGCAGGGTCAGTCACCTGCAGTCTATATTTCACAAAAAGGTGAGGTGTTCTCCATCTGCAAGAGTAAGGCTTTGTGGTATAAGATGGAAAGGTGGTGACAGCACTGTTAACTGCCCTGTCCAGTCACCTCCCCTTATATAGTACTAGCCATTGCATGCCAGGCTAATTTGTGGCACTGGGAAACGTAATGAACTCCATTTTGGTGCTCCTTATGCTCAGTCTTCATTATGTCTTTTGTTTGGAACAGATAGCTCATGTCTGAAAGAAAGGTTGAGACTATTTACATTTTCTCACTATGACGGATGCTGTATAGAAACAGATGTCTGGGGTACTTTTAGGTGGGGATCCGGGTGCTCTTGTGAACAAAATAGCATGTGTCACAGTGTTCTCAGCTGGCATGGTTTCAGTGGAAGGTTTGGGCAATTTGCAGGTGGGCTGCATGGATCAAAGCTTGCAGCTCTACATGRGCACCTAGAGAGAAAGTTGCAGGTGACTCCAAATACATGTCTACAGCCATCTGAAGCATAACTCTGTCTTTGTTCACAGAATCACAGAATGATTGAGGTTGGAAGGGACCTCTAGAGATCATCTAGTCCATACCACCTGCTCAAGTGGGGTCCCCTAGAGTACATTGCACAGGACTGTGTCCAGGTGGATTTTGGATATCTCCAGAGAAGGAGACTCCACAACCTCTCTGGGCAACCTGTTCCAGTGCTCTGTCATCCTCACAGGAAGAAAGTTTTTCCTCATATTCGGGTGGATCATGGCCCTGTGATTTGCACACAAATCTCTGATTCTTCCCATTTATTCCCCATGCTGCGCGCATTGGTGTACAGGCATTTCAGAGAGGTAGTTGAGCATGCAGGTTTCCCAGGAGGGGGTGCAAGAGGATTCGCCATAGTCATGTCTCGTGTGCACTTCCCCAGCTGCATGCATCCGCTGCAGGCATCCTGACTTAAGCTGTGTTTTACTGACTACCCGGTCTTTGTAACTATCCCTTTCCCCTATCTTTCTTAGTGTAAAGCCCTCCTTACCAGGCTGGCCAATGTGTTGGCAGACATGCATGCCTCGCTTTGTGGATTGGATCCCATCTCTCCCCATCAGCTGTTGATCTTCAGAGTCCCATGGTCATAGAAAACAAAACCCTGTTACCAACACCAGCAGTGCAGCAAGCTGTTAACTTGGAAAATCTGTCTACTCCTCCTTTCATCCTTCCCCCTCACTGGCACGATTGAGGAGAAGATCACCTGGGCTCCCAGACCCTGACCACCATCCCCAGAGCTCTAAAATCCTGTTTGATGGTTTCCAATTTGTCCTGGGTATTGTTTGCATCCACATAGAAAAGCAACAGAAGGAAACAGTCAGATTTGCGCACAAACCTTGGCAGTCTTTGTATGGCATCTCATATTTGAGCCTTCGGCAGGCAACAAACCCCTCTAGACAAGAGGTCAGGTTGGCAGATAGGTGCCTCTGTCCTCTGCAGCAGGGAGTCACCCACAAAAATCATTTGCTGCTTCTTCTGGGTGTTCCTGCATGGCACAGGGTCTGTCAGCCCAGTTGCTTCCCTTGAAGCTGTGCCTAGTTTCTCCTCAGCCTGGAGGGCACTAAATCTGTTCCTTAATTGCAGTCCTTCAGAAGGAGTAAGAGCCTTTCTCCTCCCACGGGAAGTGACCATTTTCCAGCCTTCTACAGTGTTATGATGTACTGTTTTACATGGCACAAAGCCCTCCAGCAACTCCATTGCTATGAGGGTTTGGGACTCCTGGAGCTGAATGGTCTTTGAGAATACCCTGTCTATGTCTTGTTCATCTTCTTGGATGCTACACAGCCTACTGACTTCCTCCTGTAACTCCTTTACCTGATGACACAGTTTGTCAAGAACAGCACGCCTTCTGCAGGAGAGCTGACTGTGCGGGCCGTATGGAGAGGTCCCAAATATTCCCTACAGCCTGAGACCTGCAGAGCTGCATCTGCTGTCAGAGGGTTGGTCTGAGTCAAAGCCTCTGGCAGCTGATGCAGCAAGTCTAACAGCTACTGGAGGCTGTGCTCTAACATGTCATAACCATGTCCAGGGAAGTGTACAGTGTTAGGACTGGAAACAAAGGTGCCTTCTTGTGCCCTTCTGCACAGAATGCTGTGCAAACTGATGCCTCTGTTAGCTGTACACTTTTTTCTTTTTTTTCCAATATGCAGGTAGTAAGAAATTAGCAGATGAATTAATATTCTTTAAARAAGTTATAGGTGGGGAAGAAAAAACGGGATCAACTTGGCATTTCAGGAGTCTGACTTGAAAGTGCTTTGTAGGTTGATAAAGTTTCAAATCTAAGAAAACAATAATTAGGGTAGAACTGGAAGGAGAAGGTATTGAAAAGTTGCTAAGATGAAAGAAAAATGTATATTCTATATGGTAGCTAAGAGCCAATATATTAGATTATATTCTTAACATGTATCCAAAAGTCAAGAGTATTGAAACTTTTTAAGCATTGTACTGAAAATAGATATTGGATGAAAATGGTGATAGAATGTCTGTGATTTGAGTCTAGGACATGTTTACGCTAATAATTAAACATAATGAGTGGTTTACATGCAATTCTGAGGSTAATTACTATCATCTGATAAAACATTTTTGTTAAGTGCTGATACTAGCTGAAAATGAATATAGAGGAGTATTCAGTTTGGTAATTCTTATTAAGAGAACTAATATATTTGCCCTGTGTTCCTTTATTTGATATTTTTTATACATATATTTTTGTGTATATGTGTGTGTATATGTACATATATAACAGTGTATATATATATATATAGAGAGAGAGAGAGTGAGTACATAAGGTCATCCTTTATTAACATAACCACAAATAGTATTATTGGTTTTCTAAGCTTGAAACAGAAACAGAAATGACTTCCTTAGTTTTGAAGAAAAGCTGGAATTGTGATATCCTCTTCCAGGCATGTTGCTTTTCTTTCATCAGTTCTTCCATCACTCTCATTTGTGGAGAGCTCTTCATTATGCTTAAGTGGATGAAGTAGCTGGGAAAGTTGTTAAAAGAAGATGAACAGAACTAGCTTGATCATCTTTTCTGTCAAGACAACAGACTGTGGCTTATTCTCTCCTCCAACCAAATGAAGAAAGTGTGTAGAACATTCTTCTAAAGGGATGCTGAGTAGTCAGTTACCTAAGTTGTGTTTTCATCCTGCTCTACTGATAACATGAAGTCTGTTTGCTGATATAATGCTATTGTACTCTTTCTGAGTTTGACCTCCAAATACACCTGGCTGCAGCTTCAGTCAGCATGGTCTGGTTTTAATCATTTCTTTTCTGATTTGGTCCTGTGTTCTGAGGCCCTCAATACAGTACTACTTGTACAAGGACAAGGTGTTTAGCAGTGCATGAAGCTTGCTTTGGCTGTGTTTGACCCTAGTAGTCTTTGTGTAGCAGCTAAAACAGAGTGCTGGCCTGAAGCAGTGACTGCTGAGCTCCTCCTGGCTTTGATATCACTACAGTGGGAAGTTAATTCAGCTATAAATAATTGCATCAAATCCTCAGACTAGTTTTAGTTTAACTAGTAGTATAAAAGTACCTCAAATAGAGCCTTTGTGATAAAAATGATCGGCATGTGGCCTTGGAAAAATGTTTGTCCACTGATTGTTATGGGAAATTCCCACGCTAGACCAGCACAGGCTGGCATGTGCTGCACAGCACATTGAGTTTGACAGTGTTTATGTATGTGATACTGTCTTAAGATATTATTTTTATGTTGCATTGTTTTCCTGCAACAGTTATTACGCACTTTTGCTACATAGGCTATGAGGCTATTTTCAGCTTGCTTCTAAAATAGCAATCTACCTTACAGCCAGTACTAGCAGAGTGTGAGAGGCAGGATGTTGAATCAGGCTTCCATAGGAAGTTATCAGCTATCACTCAGAAGGTTTTGAATGTTCCAAATTAACAGCTCTACAAGGATCTGGTAGATAAAGACATATTCTGCTGATATATGACCTGGAATAAGGGCATAGAATTGCAGCACTATCTACAGCATTAATTGGCCACAAATTAGAAAATTACTCACCTGCAGACTTAAAATGAAGAATTCAAGYAACACAGTAGTTCTGCAAATGGCCTTAACCAGCATAAAGCTGACATCAGATCTTCCCCTCCCTGTAATTTTAACTCAAATAAATCTTCCTGATCTTCCTGCTGTTATATTGGAGAGTCACCAGGCATGATTTGTGCCAGCAAGACCCCATGTGATGGCTGTGCAGACGCAAGAGCTGGCAGCTGGGTTGAGGGAGGTTTTTTCTTTTGGAGACTGGTTGATGCTGACTGTCTGAGAAAAAAAAAAAAAGTAGTAGTCATTGCAATCCAATATAAAGTAATCGTTGGTTAGGTAATGTATTTTAATGTAATTATGAAAGTATATTGGTACTGTGTTGTACTGACTCCTATTGTGTTGAATCCCAGTGTCATACTTCTCTGCAAAAAGTTACTTTGCAGGCTTGTACCATTATTTTGAGAACTTGACTTGAATTTTGTTTTGCGCTGTTGTGAATCTATGTTCTTTGGTAACACCATTTCTAATTTTCTTTCCAGTATGAACTGTCCTTAACCCCTTTATATTACTTGGCCATTGCATTTTGTTTTAATTGTAAAACTTTTGTTTTAATTGTAAAACTTATCAATAGTGGTCTTGGTCTTAAATTATCATTGAAACATAAGACAGCTGTAGGCTTTATGGTGTGTTGAAACTGGCTTAATTTGCATAGCTAGAAATCTATTTTCCAGTGTAGCACTTCAATCACAGAAAAGGTAAAAATGCTTGGATTCAGCATTTTGAAGCAGCTGTTTTTTCTTTATCAGGATTACCTCCCGCAAAGTTCATTTTAGAACATGAGGCTGGTAAATGTTTTTATTTGTGTGCATAGAGGTAGAAGATCAGTGAGTGTTACCCATGAGTATGTGCTCACACTGGAAGAATAAGTTTGGCATCTTGGAGATATTTTCTCTGATGTATTTTTAACTTCTGTATCATCCATAAGAAACCCAAACCTAATTTTCAGTAATTTCTGAAGGCACATTAGGAAGTGATTGTTACACACCTGATTCTATGCCTTCAAGGAAATAGGGAGGATGTGTGTGCAAACACTTGCCTTAGTGTTCTTGTACAGAAGTTCATTGGCTTTTACACTCTGCTCTGGAAAATAAGCCGCTGTTGTTGTGGTCCTTTATGCAGTGGATCTTTTTACTCTGAACCTAGGTAAGAGCATTATTATTTTGAATGATCTTTTCCTCTGTTTTTTGTTGTTGTTGTTCTATGCACTTTCTACTACTGGCCTTGAATCTAGTTTGATATTCTGTATGCAGTATGTGTCCTGGCAGTGACTTTTAAAATAACATATCTCCTTGAATATCTCTCTCTCTCTCTCTCTCTCTCTCTCTCTCTCTATATATATATATATATATATATATATACATATATATATATATATATACATATATATATATATATGTATATATTTGTTCTAGTTAGATTCCCAGGGGCCAAACATCCGGTTTGGCAAGCCAGCACAAACTCACACACACACGCACAAACACTCTTCAGTAGCAACCAGTTTATTAGTAGATACTTACAAACAGACCGACCCAATGGTRATCTCGAGAAGGACCGCCTCAAGGTTTGTCTCAATTGTCTGCATGGTGAGAGGGAGAGTCGGCAGGCACAATCTTTTCGGGCGTCCCCGAGGAGGCAACGTGGTCCTCTGTTGTGTAGCAGCCTCTCCCCCCTTCGGAAAACTCCGGCATTTATGATTACTTGCGGTAGGCGGGAGTCCTGGCACCTGGGGCCAACAAGTGCAGGGAGTCCAGCCCAACTCCGCCCYGGCTGCATAACCGGGCTGTGATACTGCGCACGCGTGCAGACTTATTTCGGGGGCCACATTTGACTTTGGGGTTGCTATTTCATTACTCTTCAGCTTCTGACCTTCATGTTGACTGCTTCTCATGGTGATTTTGTGGCTGGAAGCCACAGAATCTATATGTAACCAACCGCTGTTCTTTCTCACAGATTTCCAAGACCTTGTTAGTTACTTATTTGTATCCCGCTTAACACAGCGGTATTGTTCTAGGCACTAAAAAGTTACAGCGCTAGACTATTCTCACCAAGTATCAGGTGGTACAGATAAAAAAAAGGTTACAACACAGACCATTCCCATCAAGTATCACGTAGTACGGATACAATATTTTAGGAATTTGAGTTAATAGCAGCAGTGCTGGCAGTGTGCTCTGGTTTAGTGCTTTACAAGAATAGGTAGTACTGTGTTGAACATCCTTCTCACTCTAAGATACTACATTTCATTATAAATGATAGCAAGTGAATGTTTGGAGAATTACTTGGCTGTCTTGCTGCAGCTGATAAAATCAATGGCCTTGAGGAAAATGCCAGTCTTCATAGCTGAGACATTTTTTTAAAAAAGTGAATCATTTGTTTCTGAATTTTGCAAATGAAGAACTGCTAGGTATTGCTAATGATATTTCTGTCTGGAAGTGATCTTTGTACAGAGCACAAGTAGAGAGGGCAGCACATATATAGCAGTTTTCATTCAGAAGCTGGAGAGATGTGGCCTTGCAGAGAGGGAAAAGGAGATGGATTGAAAAGGAGTTTGTTTTCCACTTCAGGAAGGTTTTTGATGTGTGGAATGGCTAGGCTTGTTATGTAGTGTGAGTTGCTTTGGAAACAAAGTCTTATAATGAGTTTCGATCTTATTAAATGCTRTTAACTATTTACGTGTGTGTGATCACAACAATATTATTCAACTGTATTCTTCTAAAGACAGCTTCTGTTTCATCGTGGCATGCAGAGGGGTCTTGTCCTCGGTAGATTTTGCAGCAGATATAAGAGGCTAAATCTGGCAGAAATTTTTCGTAATAGTTGAGTAACTCTAGCTGATTCCTTAGTTCATTCACTCGAGTTATGTCAGACGTTTCCAGAATTGTTGGAATCTGTCCCAGCACTAGTTCAATACCTTCCGTTAGGAGCTGATGATCTAAATAAGTCACAGATTTCCAGAAGAATGTGCGCTTGCTCTTTCAAAGTCTCCTCTCTGCTTTCACTATTTAGTTCAGCATCATCTTGAAGGATTCCCGACTGTTTCTTGTCATTTTGGTTTGTGATGGTGATGTCCTCAGGATGAATAATTGTAGGTAATAATTTTGTAGGTAAATCTCCATTTGTTGTAAACATTTTGTAAAACTATGAACTTTTCTGTAAACTTTCATTCTGAAATGAGGGGAGTGTGTGACATGAATGAAAGAATAAATGCCMATCATTCAGCACCATAAAGACCAGTAAACAGGCTCTTAATCCAGGGGAAGATATACTCTTCCATGCAGAATTTGCTCTCTGTTGGTTTATGACTTTCACAAGGTGCTAAAACATTGCTGGTACGGACATTTCTGCATCATCCCTGGTATGATGGAGGCTTCCAATACCAAATGTGTTTCCCTCTTTGGGCAGAAAGAGGATTGATCTCTCCTTTTTTAAAAAAAAGAAAAAAAAAGAAAGAAAGTGAAAYACAAAAACACTGCATACGAACCCGAGTGGACATTTTTGAAGCTAAACTTAGGGTTTGTTCTACTATATCTGCTTGCATGGTAAACTTTCTCTGCTAGGCTCAGATTAGGGTTTTCTACTATATCCGTTTCATCAGAGTTTGCCCTCAATGTGTTAGGAAACTGATGCAACTCTGATTTTTGTAACCCTCAATTTCTTTCTTTTTAGTCTCTGCTTTTCCTATGTTGAACTGTTTTGGTCTCAGAGCTCAAGGGCCTGCATTTATGACTTGCAAGGTACATTGTGCATCTGAAGAAATTCRTTGTTATGACTTGTAGGATTTGTTTAGACTAAAAGTGGCTTTACCTACTGTGGCTTTCTGTGGGGGTTGGGAATCACAAAAAGATGAACCAACTAGCTCTTGAGATACATGGGATATGTAAGTAAGCAGACGTATTAGCTTTTTTTCCCCCTAGGCTGTGCAAAAGTGGATATCTGTACAAGGTACTTGGAATGAGCAGAAATGATAGCAGCATTGCAGAGGAGTTTCTTAAAGAATATTCTCTGCATTGGCTGTAGCATACCTATGGAATTGTCTTTTAGGCCTGTAGGCACCTGTAGAGGAAATAAGACTCCACCTTTCTCATATTCAAGTATTGGATAGCTTTTGCAGCTATACACTTGAGCTTGGTGACTTCTTCCCACCTACACTGACAACTCTGATTTCGTATTGGATCACTCTTAAAATATTCTCATTTTGTCATTGTAAATCATTGGAGAGGCTTGTTTTGGCCACAGTCTGCCTGTCCTTCTGTTCCTTCACATTCCCCCTCTCCTCCTTCCCGCCCCCAACACACACTTTTTCCTTACCTGAATCCATCTGACCTCTCAGGAGGGTTCACTCAATGAACTGTCACTAGGTTCAGAAATTGCTTTTGTGCTTGTATGTGATTTGATGTAAAAAATAATGAAAACCTTCCAACTCTGTGTGATTCTGTGAAAAAAAATAGAATGTTGCTGATGTAAAACTATCTGATAATGATATGTTCTTCCATTATGAGTTTGGACCAGTCTGATAAAGGTTTGTTGGTTTTCAATTCTGTGTAACTAAACCCTAAAGGAAAATCCTACCCTGGATTAGAGTAGATTGATGCTCTCATTTCCACAGCAGCACTTTTGTAAGCAGTAATCTGCCATCACAGTCTCCAAATACATCAAGCTATGTTGTGTAGTGTTTGCATTGTTTCAGAAATGACTGTGCCAAGAGACATTTATGCATTGTATTAGATGCTGTTATATATCTCTCTCTTTCTCTCTAAAAAGAAAAAAAAAAAGAGGAAAAAAACCGAAGTCCTAAACCTATCTCTAAGTGGAAATATGCCCTTGGAGTGGAGGGGGAAATGTTCTGTGGACCAGGAAGGGAGCTGGATACCTGAGCTCTTAGCTAGGGCTTTCTAAATTTCTAGGCTGTAAAAGATGAATAAACTTTGCTGTGTGTTGGCAGAATTTCATTAACAAACAGCTGCAGTGCCTGCAACAGTGAATATGCTGTATGCGAATTAAARGTTGCTTTTTTCATCCCTTTCCTTTTTCTTTTTTTTTTTTTGTCTTCAGTCTGTGCGTGTGTGTGTGTGCGCACGCACATTTATTTATTTATTTATTTTAAATACTAACCTGTGTAACTTCTGAGCTAGAACTGGATTTTTTGTGAAAGGCCTTATTAGTACCAACTGTTCCAAATACTCTTCCCTATAGGAATAAACAAAATTTTCAAATTGCATTTGTAGTTTTACTTGGCTCAGTAGTGATTAAAAATCTACCCCACCCCGTGCACGCATGTGCACACACACATGCATGCGCACATGCACTCCCTTTGTAACCATTCTGCATTGCTCTTTTCCCATCCCTCRAATGTGCATTGGCTCAACTTACCTGCAATGGTCATTTGGTGGATGTGAAGATCATACCTGAGGATTAAGTTTTAATATCTTAAGACTTAAATAGTTAAGATATTACTAGGGCAGGTCCTATTTAACAATGCTATTGTTCTTCATTGAGTCTGACTGCCTATACTTCTGTTTGAATTTTGTCTAAATCCTGTAAGACGTCATATCATATAATCATATAATATCTTATCCTTCTTAGTAATGTACTGAGCTTTTCTGTTCTGGATCTCATTAATTAAAACCGTACTCTGTTATGGAACTGTTTGATTTCCACTTTGGACATTTCATTTTTCTCTCCTCTCTGAAACCCCGTGTACTTTTCCTGGAATTGGTTAACCAGTCAAAAGAAGCAACTTGCCTTACTTGAATGTCAACACAGTCAAAACATAGATACTGTATTGGAGGGACAGCAGTGAGCAAGATGACAGGCTGCCAAAAAACAGATGAGAGGACTGGGTGCTCCCACTGAAGTTCATTGCGTTATGTCTCCTTTTCTTTCTTTCTTTCTTTCTTTTTTTTTTTTAATCCTCCAGTTGTCCTTATTAAGATTAATAAGGGAAATCCTCAAAAATAATAATAAAAAAAAGATCTGAAAGCTGTCTTTGAGAATTTTTTTTCATTAAAATACTCACTAGCAGTCTTCTGTGGTTTGTCTACTTGGGGTCAAATGTGCTCCCTCCTACTTCGGGCTAGTTTGGCTGTGCTGGCCATACCCAGTATGGGACAGTACTGGAGATGCCTTTCAGCAGTGTTTGTACTGAGCATATTTTCAGTGCATCTAGATTGATCTCCTTTTCAAACAAACACTTTCACACTGCTGGGGAGAGAGAAGCAAAATAAATTTAGCTACCGTTATATGTCTGTGACAGGGATGAGATTTGTCAGCTCATATGGACTTGCTGGTAAGCTCTAGAGGGATGCCTTACTTGTAGTTCCCACCTTTATTTCCCTGCGTTGTTGAGGAATGAGGATGTGTGCACTACTTACTGAACTGGCAGAAAAGGTACTGATGATGTTGGTGCTTTGCTCTGTCCTTTCAGCTGCACTTCCTTTTGGCATAAGCCTCTGTCAGCAGGGAGAACCTTTGTGGTTCTATCAGCTTCTTTAACACTTTGAAAGATAAAGTACTATTTAAATGCTAACTATTATTGTTAGATAGCTTAGCTTAGCTATTGAAGACTGGTTGTAAATCTTCAGCCATCCCTGTATTAGTGGTATGGGGCATCATGATGTTGTCCATATGGATTTTCATGTTTCGAATGTGCTCAACAGTGTCCCTTGGCAGCTGCCACCTGTATCAAGCTCTTAGGTCTATGCAATTGCATGTGGTTTTCTGAGTTTTGCTCACTTCCCCTGTGGTCTGTGTGTGTGTTCCCAACGGGTCATTAATGCAGAAGGAACCAAAGAGAATTGCAGATAAACTGAACCTGCTGAAGAAGGAAAACCTGTGTCTGTATAAGCCTGATTCTCAGGCTCTGTCTTTTTGCTGCAGCACTAGCCTGTGCTTGCCCATATTGTCCAAGACCTCCTTCCAGCCCCTTTTCTGTCCATTTCTTGCATCTTTCTGCATTCAGACAAGCTTCCCTGGTACTGTCACTCACCCAAGCCCTGTCCCCTGCGGAATAACTTCCCCCAAGTGTTGCTGACAARTAGTGCTAGACCTCCCTGTGTCCCAACGGCAGGTTTTTGTGTTCCTGAATGACTTGGGCAGTAAGTTGTGCGTGATGGTCTGGGTTCTTCCCCAGATGCTAGAAGCTCTCTGAGCATAATAGCARTATGCCTGCAATAAATTTGATATCTTTGAGACTTGCCTGTTGCTTTGTGTGTGTGCGGTTATTCCATTCATTGTGTCAAGTCCAGGGAATCCACAATCAGGTCAATCTACAGATGTCTCTTTTCTTCAGATGCTACCAGTTAACAAGGAAATGTAGAAGTGCTCCCAGACTGCTGGCTGCTAGGTACACGTTTCTGGCTCTACTTCCAAACTTGTTAGGCTCAGGTGTATATCTGGCATGGGAAATTCATTCACAAACTCCTTTAACATAAAGGATCTAGCAGACCTATCTTTTCCCTGGTCTGTCTTCTTTTCCTTGTCCTCCCTAAGTGCCATTAATCTCTTTTATTCTTTTTAACTCGTTCCATTTTACTTCCTTTATTTAGYTCCTTATGCCTGAGTTGGCCAAGGTGCTGGAACCAGGCATGTTCGTAGAGTAATTATGAAGGCCATTTGAATTTCTTGATTGTTTTGGTCCTAATCTTTCCCTCAGGGGAATGAACTGTGCGTGAAGAGCCATGCCCTTGGAAATGCCTGTACTCCTGAAGTGACCTCTGCCTTTGCTGAGGATCTCTGCTTGGAGCTTTATGAACACAAGCTTCTTCCTAGGATTGTTTTGCCAAGGCTATCTTCAGGGTGCCCTCCCTTCCTTTCCTAAGGCTATTTGCCAGTCAGCTCCTGCTTGCCCCAACATCCAGGTGTCTGATTTCAGCATCTCAGCTGTGCCCCACTAGTAGGGCAGGAGTTCCTGATGCAGGATGACACCTTTGGATCTGTATTCTTTATTGATTCCTTGACTGGCACCTTTCTTTAGAACTATTAGAAAATGCAGTGCAATCAAAGAACCYGAAAGAGTTGTACTGTGCTCTCTTTCCTTTTTTCCTTGTTCTCTCTTCAGTTATATTTGTCAAACTTTTAGTGACGTCCCTGCTTGTGGTTAGTTGTGCATTCTTAAAGATTTTATCCAGAGAGTGTATTGTCTTCCTCTTTTGGAAGTCTTCTGCATTTTATGTCTAACTTTTGGAGCTTCAGTCTTATTGAAAAAAAAAAGGCAAGATCTGCACAGGATATGTCAATATTCCATTAGTGTTTCTGGGCTCTAGTGGCTTGGTTTATCTACTCCAAGGGTTCCACTTCAGTTTGAGGCTGTTGTTAGTTATGGAGTTGATGGCCTCTGCAAATGCTGAGTTAATTACCCCCAAAAGAGCTGAAAGTGAAAAGGGGTGGGGGGGAACCCTGCTAGAAAGAAATAAAACCATGCCAGGCATGGTGTAATCTGCCTCTTGGTGAAACATGTTAATTTTGGGCTTTGTGCTGGTAATGTGTGGAAATCCGTGGAAGAAGTAAAACACCTGTTACATGAATGCCTGTGTTTTGCAGAGGCTTTGTCACTTAAAGGAAATTGCCTGGTACCTTTTCACTGCCATCCAGTATAGTGCAAGGACCACTAAGCACTGCCGCTAGTGTACATTTTGTTCACAGAATGCCTCGAGAATGCCTGGTGTTTTAGCATAAGTAGTAAGAAAAATGCTGCTGAATGAAGAGGAGTCGGTACTTTGGGAGATAGCACAATAACGATGATAGAGGTTATGCTATTGTTAAAGTTGTAAAGCAGAAATTTCTTCTTGTATGAAAATGAAAAATTTCAGCAATAGCGACTTCTCATTCTGGCAGACTATTCCTCAAAAACAAAAATTTCCAGACAAGTTAAGCAAGATCCAGCTGTTTTTCAAGTTAAGGAAAATAAATATGTTTAAAAAAAACATATATCTCTCTCAATTTGTCTTCTGAATGGATGGGAAGGGAATAAATATAGAGAATACTCAGTCTTCATTGCTCACATGAGATAATGCAGACAAGTTTTAAGTGGTTCCTTGGTGAATGGAGATGCCCAATGTGAAATTAGACTACGTAAACCTTACAAACAAAACTCCTTGGGCAAAAGGTTATGCAAAAACATGCTGTGCTCCCTGCTCTACTTGGGCTGCCTGCAGGCCCTTGCCAGGCTTGCTGTTCTTCTCAGAGCCAAGCTTGGGGGCAGAGAACGACCCTTGTGGCTGGGTGCCCTGGCCAGTGCATGCTACTGCCATTCTGCCTGATGCCCGTGCCCCGGTGGGATTGGAGAGGTGGTGAATAGCAGGAATAGAAAATTAAATGGAAAAATGAGTGTTGTTAAAAGATGCCTCTTGGGAGCTCAGAGGTTAAAATGGGAGACTCCTAAAGTGGAAGATGTGTTACATAGCTCTGCATGAGGGCCACAGAGACGTATGTTTCACTGGCAGAGGATTTTATGTATGGGATACATGGAGTGTGTGTTTTGCTTCTCTCTYCTTTTCAGCTAAAATTGTAGAAAACCATTAAAATTTGCTGTCAGAGATGATTGAGGATCCAGCTAGTATACAAGGATTAAGTTGCATGAGTACAACTTCCACGTGTTCACTTCAGCAGGCCCTGTTGGTACAACTATTAGCAAACGAATGCTGCAGCATTTCCAGTTACAGTCCAGTCTGGGCCGATGCTTCATCCTTTACACTTTATATTCACTATGTTGATGTCCAGGCTCAAAACTGAGGCTTTTACATATGYGAACTTGGGCTCTACAAGTAAACTGAGGAGTTAAAGCTTCTGTTCAGAATCTCCTCGTCTATAGCAGATGCATGGAGAGCTCCATCGAAGAGAGGAGATGATGGAAAGTTTCCTAAAATTTTTCTAAATGTATTCAGTCTCTTCTCAAATGTAGGAACAGAAGCAAAATTTCATGAGTAGATCATGAATATGCAGTTTCCTCCCTGTTGCCGTCGCAACAATACCCAGAGTTCGGGTGAGGTCAGGAGCCCGCAACACCGCCCGCCCCTGGGCCACTCCACACTGACTCCCTCAGGAGGATGCGGCAAATGGCGTTTATTGCGTCGTTACACTTCTTTATATACGCGCTCGCACTGTCTTTTCCTGTCTTAGCCTGCCTCGTCATGACGTCACATCCCGTGATCTKCCGCAGCGCCCYGTTTCGCCTACCACACCTCCCCACCAAGGATGATGCATCAGAGTGGTTCTGCTTGTTGTAAGAAGTAGAGCTTAAATTAGAATAGCACATAAGAACATGTCTTTCCTAAATATAAAGGTTTCTTCATATCATAAGCAAGCACAGAGCTTTTAAAAATTATATTATTAATGTCTATCTTATAGATACTTTGCTGTTTTCATTAAGGTAGCTACCATTACTCTCTGTTTTTCCACCTTCCCTCTGTTATTACCACTTTGTGTTTTGTCTCATTCCCTGGTCAAAGAGTTTTAATCTGCATTTCCACTATCTGATTTAGTCATTGTGTTTCTTTAGCTGTTCACACATTCCTTCTATTGTATTCCTCTTGGATTTTTTGTGCATATAGTATATACAGTATTTTATTGTCTTCCTAGTTTTCTGTTAACTCTCTGGAGCAATAAGTCTAAGGGAAGAGTGCTAATAGCTGAGAGATCATCCTTGGCATGCTTAATTGGAGTCAGACCATTTGAACTTGTAACACTTGGAAAATGAAAGTTAATAATTTGTTTTGTTATTCCCATGGAAACAAGATATTTATAATGAGCTTCTAAAAACAAGCTACAAACATACACAAAGAGGCTGATTCTTTGTAACAATTGCTACAGAGAAGGGTTTTTTTTTCTTTTTAGTTTAACTTCATGGTCTGGCTGGTGTCAGGAAATGGCTTCATCTTTAATGTGAAGAGGGCATTAAGTAAAATGGCAGGAATAAGAGGAGGGTGTATCTGCCTTGCATAACATGCAGCGTTTGTATGTTTCCTGCTTGGTCTATTGGTTACTCTGTGTTGAGCCTGTGAGCATGCAGGCAGAGCAGAAAGCTGCTGCTGGTGGTCTGAAAGCATGTCAGAGAGGATGGCAGCTAYTGCAGGTGGTCTGAGAGCAGCTGCCGGGCACCGGCAGAGTGGCAGTAACACTGCGTGGGGAGTCAGGTACTCTGCTACCTGGCATACAGTCCACAAGTGCCCAAGAATTCTGGAAGCTGAGTGCTGTGTTTCTGTAGCTTTCCATGCTATGATTAGTCTTGCTGCGAGACTTCRTGTTTGTTACAGTTGTAAAATTTTCTCCAAAATCTCTAAAAATTCCTTTCATCCTCAATTCCATTTCCAGTGTTTGCTGGTGCAGAATAGCATCATGGAAGCATGATGCACATTTTTTTTTCTGTTGGCTCCAGCAGCAATACTACATTGTTTTATTGCTTTATGTGCATAAATATCCAATTTCTGGTTATACCTTAAGTTAGAGGGGAAAAAAATGTCTTTCCATTTTCCCACATCARTGTGGCTAGAAACAGATCAAATTTGAGAGATGGGAATGGCCATGTCTCTGACTAGGAAATGCTCTTTTTCTCTCTTATCATCCTTAATGTTTGTTTTTTTCACTACAGAAGAAAAGATAAATATGTTTTGATCTTTTACCTGATAAATGCAGGATTGAGAATTCTACATATGTTAAAAAGGAGAAAAAAAAAAGAGAAAAAAGGAAGCAAAAAAAGAAGCTAAGCCTAAATGTAAAGCCTTTGGAAAGCAGCCAGCGTGAACTGCCACAAGTTTTGCTAGTTCTCTGTGGCCATTCCCATTCCCACTGGGTTCCTGACTGATTCTCCAAGCTAAGCATTAGCAGACCTGATTGGAAGCTTCTAAGTAACCTATATGCTACACAAAATTTTGTTTGAAAGATCTGTGTGTCAGACTTGGCTGCAAGTCAGTAATGACCAAGGGCCTTAGTTGGGCCTTATGCTAATGCTCTGCAGTGATTGCCAGTGCAAACTTTTTTAAAAAAAAGAGAGAGAGAGAGAGAGAGGCAAAACAAAATGCGGTTCTGACCTCTTGAGTGAGGTAAAAGTCTTCAAGCATGTTTCATCAGAAAGGGATATTAATCYTGTTAATGAGAATCCTGGACAAATTCCAAGAAGTTAATTGCAGTATGTTCCCTGTGTRTTTCTGGTTAATGAATTATTGGATTATGTTCTTCATTTCTGCTGTCACTATAGTCTTTTGCTAGCTAATTCCATGAGATATTCCAGCACATGCTTCACCTAAAGCAGGCAGGTTGTTGCAAGCAGCAAAGTTAATCAAAAAAACAAATAAAGTTTATTTCTGGCTAAAATTAGGAGTGTGAAGGGTATAGGAGTTTGCCACATGTTGGATTGTCTTGGAGTAAAAGATGATGTAAATGAACTGTACGTAAAGTTTTATATTAGTGCTGAGTTTTCTTATGAATAACCAATTTCACTATGGTATAAAAACCTGGAATTTGCTACCTAATTGTTGCTCTTTAAAAGTGTGAGATCTCACTTGCCTATTTTGCTAGTGGAGGCAGGGCAGGATGATTTGACTCCTGAATGTGTGTGAGATGGGAGCTGAAGAGAGGTGGGTGAGTTGCTGTTTTGACCATTGGTTACTAAAGTCAAATGAGATTTCTGTGTATAGTTTTTCCAGTCTGCTCTCTCTGTTGCCAGTGCACACTTTCTCCGTCCTTGCAGTCTATCGTTTATTCCTGTATAAACAGCTGTCACTGCTGAAAGGACTGGTCTGGGCTCTTTTGCTAATTTGCTTGAGACACACTCTAAATTGGCATAAAAAGAAATGCTTAGGCTGCAAACAAAACTGATGTAGTAGTATGTTTCCCAGCAACATGGACCCTCAAATATTTCTTTGACTTTGAGAGTTTCCTAATGTTGTAAGCAAYTGAAAACATCTTTTGCTGTTAAAGATAGTACTATTTAAGGCTACAGCAGCATAACTGTCAGAACATCTTTTTAAAATGTTTCCATCTGATCTGCTAAATTTTAGTTTAAAACATATGGCAAATCTTTTGTTATAGGCATCAGGGAATGTGTAATTAAACCAACAAAGAAAGGTGTGTTTTGTGTTTGATATAATTCATAACAACCAAAATAAACTATATATATATACATATATATATATATATATATACACACACACACACACATTGTGTGTGTGTGTGTATATATTTACGGTGCACAATCTTGCTAATGCTGTGGCCTCATACCTCTATTGTAAAATGAGGAACACTAAAAATAGTTCAGTATTGGGTAAAAGGAAGGAACAGTATGTGCTCTGCTACATTCTCTCCTGTCTAAAGTGAGTATTTTTAAATGCTAGAAAACAGACTTGCATGAATCTCCTTTTGGCTAAACACATCTTTGCAATAAATATTGAGATTTATTTTTAAGTGCTTTATCAGTTGAGCCTGCTGGCCTGACAGGTGTAAAACCTCTGCAGGAGTGACTATAGATAGGGGTGGTTTGTAAAGTACTGATTCCCACTATGCTTCCCAGGCTTCCCACTGTGCACTGCTATAACAAAAGCTTCTCCTCTGGAGCAAACCTAACCTATGCATCAGCATGGGAACAGGGGCTTCCTGTTAGTTTTGAAAAGACCAGAAAGTCTTCAGTTCTGAATTTCTGGGGCTTTTATGATTTTATCAGATTGGTAAACTGTGTTTCCCAAAAACCTATGAATGTTCTGTGAAGGCAATGGCCTAAGGAGGAAAATGACTGTTGATTTTTAAATTTATCAGTTAAAATTTACCACTGTTTGGCAGAGGAGGAGGAATTTAAAATGTTAGTGACTTTTTTAACAATTTACTTTATCCAACAGGATYGGAACCTTAATTTGCTTATGAACACATGAATAAAGTAACCTATGAATCGTTTGTCATAACTACTTATTCGACAAGGAATAAAAAATGTTCAGTAACTAAACTCACCTAAGTTGCTTCAATTCTTGTCTTTTACGCCTGCAGGCTGCATGAGTGATCAGAGCAGTGAGCCTGCCAGGCTGTGATGAGCTGCAGGCCTGCTTGCAGCAGGCCAGTTCCYTCTCGTTCTCCTGTCCTTAGTGGAGAGGGAGAAATAAAGACTCTAAAGCGCTGCCCTAGTGATGTGCGTAAAGAATGTGATATCCCTGGGGGCTGTTTTATTTGGCTCCCCAAATAGGTTGAATGACTCCTTTTCTGTTACAGGTTTCTGTTGTAAACTGAAAGTGCTCTGCTACTCTTGGAAMGCTTGCTGTGCTCACTTGTCATTTCTTTCAATTTCTGTGTGTTTCGTCAGGGGAAAGTCTTCCAGAACTATCACTTTTGAGCAGTTTAAGGAAGCTCTTCAGGAACTCTCCAAGAAGCGGTTTAAAGACAAGAGCGATGAGGAAGCAGTTCAAGAAATATATAAACTGATCGAAGGCAAAGTCCCGATTATATCTGGAGTAACGGTATGTTACTGTTTTCATGGTTGGAGTGTTTTAACTGTCATCCTCCTTCTGTCCCCATTCTACTGTGCTCACCTTTTTCTTTTGTAAGCCACAAGTGGAAGCAGTGTGTCTTCAGGGACCTGGAGGAAATGCCTGTGCTGAGCTAGAAGTGGAAGCAAAGCTTATGCAGCCCCTGGAGTACTGCACTGCTGTGCAGTCCTGTGCAGTGCCATCATTGCTTCTTCTAGGAACCCCCAAGGTCATCAGAGCCATCAAAGGAGAGCTTTCACATGCAGTCAAAACACAGAAAATTCATGAAGAGAGGTGTATGCAAATCAAAAAGAGTAGGGGAAAGGAATTTGAATTTAGAAGCTCTAAGACTTTGGTGTAAAGTACGCAAAGACTAAAGTAGAGACAAGTTAAAATACATCTAATACCCCATGTGGACTCCAGAACACCAGGGAAAATATCAGCTTTCTGTGGTCTGGTCTTTGGTTTTGGTTTGTTCCACATTTGAAGGAGCTGTAATGTTCTTCGTTTTTGGTTTTAATATTTGCAGGGTGTCATTAAACTTGAAGGATAAGAAATATGGAAAAGAAATTTTATAAAGCATAGAGTAAATAGGTTTGTTTCTTTTTCCTTGGTTGTCTTTTTAAAAGCTTGTGTTGGGCAATCTTTTGTGCTGCAATTCAGGAGATGCTGGAGTGTGTACCTGAAGTTGAATGATCCTGTCAGTTTAGTTTCAGTCTACTTAAAATTTGCTGTCTTTCTGAATTTAAGCTTAGAGCTATGAATGAAAATTTACATGTAAGTAATCTTTCCGGAATTTGGTTCTGCATAAATGAACAGTGGAAATGTCAGCTGGAGAAATCTCTTCTACATTGTATGATTTTTACAAGATTTGACTCTGTTACTCTGTGCTTCCATTTGGAACAAGTGGTAGTTTTGATATGGAGTTTGTGGGGTTTTTTTCTTTTTTTTTTTTTTTTTTTTGGAATAACTTGTTCATCCATCCAAGGATTCTCCCTTTGATTTGTGCATATCATATTGGCCTGACTCAAGACCCCATTCCTTTGTGGTATTTCAGCAGTCAGGTACTGAAATGATTGATCAGTGGCTACTAAGAGAGGCATAGCCTCTTTCTAGGTGGATGACAAGGTGCTGAGAGAGCTTTGCAAATACAGACTAGTGTTATGGCAGCACTGAGAATCTATACCCGTGCACCAGCAGCAGGGGAAGAGGAAGGCAGGAGGAGTACACCTGTAGTCTGCAGTGAATCTCAAGCTCAATTGCAGGAGCAGTCCTGAGGAGAGGTGGAGATGAAATGAAGTTTCAAAAAATGGAGGGAGTTCTTAAATGTGAAAAAGTGATGCAAGTCACTATTCCCTCCTGCCTTCTGTCTGGGAAAGGGGCAGGAAGCTGGGCTTAAATGCACTCAGACTGCAGGCTGAAGTGCAGGGAAAAATATATGTATACATATGTTGGGTTTATCATGCTGTTTTAGTTCTTGGATGATAAAAATGACCTCATCACTCAGATATTACAGACATTAAAGTAAAAAACAGAAATAAAAATTTAAAAACCTGCAACTCAGTAATGCAGATATGAAATGTATATGCATACTCATAGATCTGTCTTACAAAAAGTATTCTAATAATTTGTTTGCTTTGGGAAGCCTATGATCTGAAAATTTTAATATGGACAATTCTACATGGTTATGTAGTTACATGACGCTTAAGCTGTTCTAGGATAATTCAGTCATTGAGGATAGCTGCTCCATGCCTGCTTTGTATAGCTCTCCTGTAGGCTATGTATGTGTGGGTCAGGTTTCAGCTAGAAGGTTGTACTGTGACTACTGACACACTAGTATGTCTGGATGGGAGTGGAGAACATCATGCAGTGAGACTTGTGGATAGGTAGACTTCAGCAATATATGGAGGTTCTTGTGCCTTATCTTCTTATGTGTGGTCTTGGCTGGACTCTGTTGGGATATGTCTGTGTTGAATAACTGCTTGGGGAAACCACTGCTTCAACAGGCTAGTCTGAAAGTCTTTGACATCAGACAGTGAAGACTACAGAGTATGTTGTGATAAAAGATTTTATCTTTCTCTTTTTTCTTCTTCTTCTTCAGAATTTTGTGGAATTACAAAAAGCACTGCTTGTATTTGAAGTGATTGAGAAGGCTCAACAGCCAGACATTGAAACTGAGTGAAATTTTGAGCTCATTTCTTATCTGCAATGGAAGGTGTATGGTTACCTTGGGCACACAGAAAGAAAAACAACATGCAAGGAATGGGGGTTAATTAAGCCATAGCTTTATGAATTCATGTGGGAATGATCTGGCTGTAGAATATACAGTGCAAGTCATGTTTCTTTGGCAGTCATCTCCTCCTGTTTAAAGACTGCAATCAGACATCTAAACTTGGTCTCAGCCCTTTTAGTTGCCCTCCCTCCAACATAAAGGAGCTGCAGGACTGAGGTTCTTTCTTTCCCTGTACCAAATACTGGATGTTGCAGCTGTGTACCATGCACCTCCTGTGGAAAGATATTCACTTTGGACATTTGCTGTTTCTTAAAATGAAACCGTTTGAATGTCAGTGTATACGCAACAGGATTCTTGACACYGAATTGTAGAATAATTTAGCTTGGAAGGGACCTGGGATTATCTCATTCAACCTCCTGCTTCAAAGACTGATGCCAACACCCTTGGCACATCAGAAACCTCGACCCAGACCTCGACTCCAGAGGAGGGATCCCACTCTGTCCAGATCTTGTGCTGTGGAGAGCACCTACTACCTCTGGAGCTGGGGGCAACAGTGACATCTTCTATGGGAGATGTTCTCTGGTCAARGTGCTGAAGTACCAGGTAAAGTTGGAAGAGGCTAGCAGGCTGCACACCATCAGGAAAGGTGAAGATGAAACTGACATGATATTTTTGGAAAGCTCAAGCAACATAAGGGAAGGAAGGAGTGACAGCTGGAGACCATAGCAAAGGGATACTGTCAAGATAGAAAAGGTTGGAAGCTTGTAACTTCTGGCAACTGGAAGTAGTTGGAGATCTGTTCTACTTGCAGACCTACAAGTTCAGAATCTGTGAGTACTAGTAAGGACAAACAGGAACTGTCAGGGTATTCACCAGAGCCAGCTGAGCCTGAACCTGGTGCCCACAAAAAGGGGAAAAGGCAAATGGTAGTTCCTGGAGACTCCCTCCTGCAGAGGATGGAGACACCTATCTTCTGACCTGACCTGATGTCTCAAAAGGTTTGTTGCTTGCCAAGTGGCAGGATCTGGG
This sequence comes from Rhea americana, assembly GCF_003343005.1. Taxonomy (NCBI): domain Eukaryota; kingdom Metazoa; phylum Chordata; class Aves; order Rheiformes; family Rheidae; genus Rhea; species Rhea americana. Next base: position 1,185,439 of record NW_028186366.1, on the reverse strand, counting down.
ATATTGCAGACATACTGACAAGGTTTGTCCAGCCCTCTAACATGGGCCCCTTGCTGCTCTTTCTTGTGGTTATCAGCAGTACCAACAACTGCTCCAGAGGTAACCTGGAGTGACTACAAAGCTCTGTGGTGAGGGTGAAGGCATGAAGGCCCAGGCCATGTCTCCTCAATCTTTCCAGTGAGGAGAAAAGGCTTTAGTAGAAATAGACATCCAGCAGGTCAACACCTGTCTGTGTGGTTTGTCTGGCAGGCAGGGATTTGGCTTCTATAATCATGGGACCCACTTTGAGGAGCTGCTGAGCAGGGATGGGATACATCTAACAAAGTGCTGCAAACTTGGGCTGCTAACCTAGTGAAGAGGGTTAAATTGGGGATGGAAGATGGAAGACTACGGTAACTCAAAGAGAACAGAGGGTAAAAGAGGCAGAGCAGATGTGTGTGTGAGTAATAGCTTGAGAGTAGAGGATCTCACCCTTCCTCTGTAAATGCAGAACAACTTGGGACATATCTCAAATGCTTGTACACAAATCCACATATTATGGGGAACAAGCAGGGGGGAATAGAAGAGTGCACATTGCCGAACTGTGACCTCATTGGGATATAGAGATGTGGTGGGATAGCTCTCCTGGCTGAAGTGTTGCAGTGGTCAAATTCAGGCTCTCCAGGAAAGGCAGGGTGGGAAGGCAATGTAGAGGGGTTGCACTTTATGCAAAGGCATAGCTTGAATGCATGGAGCTTTGCCTTGGGGCGGGTGATGAACCAGTAGAGAGCTTGTAGCTAAGGAGCATTGGAGAGATCAGCACAGGTCATGTTGTAGCAGGTACCTAATACAGACCTGGTAYGCAGCAGCTGGACAAAACCTCACAATCCCAGTCCTTGGTACTCATGGGTGACTTTAACCATCCCAAAATCTGCTGGACAGAGTGGCTGGGAGTAGACAATCCAGAAGACAATTTTGTGATGAAGATGGTGGTTGAATTGACCTGAACGAGATGCTCAGTTGGATATGCTATTCATAAACAAAAGGAAGAACTGGTAAAATATGAGTTAAAGACTGAGAGCAACCAGGAGACTTTGGAGTTTAAGATCCTGAGAGGAGTGAGCAAGGCAAACAGCAGAATGACAACCCTGGAGCTGAGAAGAGCAGAGTGTGACTCGATCAGGGTCCTGCTTGGCAGGATCCTCTGGGAAACTGCCCTGGAGGGCAAAGGAGCCCAGGAGAGCTGGTTGATCTTCCAAGAGGGTGTCCTTAGAGCACAAGAATGGTCTATTGCAATGTGCAGAAAGTTGAGCAAGCATGGCAGCAGGCCAGGCTGAATGCACATGGATGTTCTGACTGAGCTCCAGTGCAGAAAGAAAGTAGCCAGAAAGTGGGAGCAGGGAGAGGCTACATGGGAGGAACATTGCCCATGCCTGAAAGGAGCAGAGCTAGGCAAGCCAGTGTTCAGCTGGAGCTGAGACTAGCAAGTCTTGAGGTGAAGAAGAACAAGGACGGATTCTGCAAATATCTTGGTAGCAAGAGGAAGGCCATRGAGTGTGTGGTCCCTTTGGTCAGTGAGGCAGGGGACCTAGTGAGAAGGGACATGGAAAAGGCTGAGATACTCCATGCCTTTTTTGCCTCTTTTGTTCCTAGCAGAGCTTGTCTTCAAGGGCTCCCAAGTCCGTGAGCCCGTTGGCAGAGTCTGTTCCATGAGTAAAGCAGGAGAAGACAGAGTTAGGGATCACTTAAGCCGTTTAGACGTACACAAGCCCACGGGACCAGAGGGGGTGCGTCCAAGAGTGGTGAAGGAGCTGGCCAATAGCGTCTTCCAAAGCTCACGGCAATTGRAGGAAAAATGGCTGATGCCTGGAAGAAGGCAAGCATCACCTTCATCTTCAAGAAGGGCAAAGAGGGAGGCTTCAGGCCAGTCAGCGTAACCTCGGTCACTGGGAGGGCTGTGAAGCGAATCATCTTGGAAGCTGTTTCTGAACACGTGAAGGACGAGAGGGTGGTTTGGAGCAGCCAGGATGGATTTAGCAAGGGCAAGCCATGCCTGAGTGACTTTGTGACTTTCTCCGATGAAGAGACTGGCCCTGTGGGCAAGGAGTAGGCAGTGGAAGTAGTGAGTATACCTTGTCTTTAGCAAGGCCTTGGAGCCAGTCTCCCATAGTCTCCTTGTTGCCAAATGGGTGAGATTTAGGCTGCCTAAGTAGGTGCTAAGATGGGTGGTAAATGAGCTGGACTGCTGTGCCTGGAGTTGTGATCAGTGGTTCAGCRTCCAGCTGGCAGCCAGTAAGTAGGCATGTCTCTTGGGGATCAATACCRGGACCAGCRYAACCRAATGTCTTCGTTAATGACCAGGAGGAAGGGGTGGCGTGCTCTCTCGGCAGGTTTACAGACTTTCAGGGGAATGGCCTGGAGGACGGTGGCTGCTCTTCAGAGGGAGCTATACAGGCTGGAGCAAGGGGCTGACAGGAGGCTCGTGAAGTTCAGCCAAAGAAACTGTAGAGTCTTGGAACTGGTGTGGGATAACCCTGTAGGCTGGTGTCTGACTGTCTCGGAAGCAGCTCTGCCCCAAAGGACATGGGGATTGCGGAGGACAGGAAGTTAGCAGGGTGCCCTTGCAGCAAGGAAGGCCAGTGCAGCAAGTCTGTGGGTGTGATCCTTGCCTTCTCTTTGGCGGTTGTGAGACCACATCTGAGTGCTGTGTCTAGTCTGGGGCTCCCCAGCGCGAGAAAGGTATTGACGTACTGGAGCAAGTTTCAGGACGCTCCACCAGGACGCTCCGGAGGCTGGAGCATGTGACGTGCAGGGAGAAGAGGCTCTGTTGAGGCCTGAGAAGAGAAGGCTAAGGGGAGACCTTGTTGCTGCCCCCAGCTACGTGCCTGGAAGACACAGGGAGGATGGAGCCGTACTGTTGTTAGAAGTGCATAGCAATCGTATGGGAGACAACAGGCTGAAGCTGGCACATGGGTAATTCAGGTGGGATGTAAGGATTTGTTGTAGTTATGTGTGGTGGGTGGGTTCTCCCCCACCCTTTGCCCGCTGTGGGTTGTCAAATACTGGAAGAAGTTGTGGAGAGAGGTTGTGGAATCTCAGTCCTTGTCGGTGTTCAAGACTTGCCTGGAGGGGTCCCTGAGCACCCTGCCTTGAGACCTACTCTGAGCAGGGGTTTATCCTAAGTACAGACTCATAGGCAAAGGTTCCTGCCAAGCTGAATTGCTACATGACTTTTACGGTTCTAAGTTTTGAAAGACCACTTGGATAGAGAATCCTCAATCTCTGTGAGCAACCTGCTCCTGTGCCTGGCCAGCCTCAGGGGTGAAGAAATTTTTCACTTAAGTCTAGCTGCAATTTCCTGTGTCTCCRCTTGTGTTCATTGGTTTGTGGTTTTCTTGCTACGTACTTCTGAACTGGCTCTRTCTTCTTTATAATCTCTCTTTTGGTATAAGATTTACCTCCCCTCTTTGTCTTCTCTTCTGAGGCTGAACAGACCCCCTTCCCTCAGCCTCTSCTTGTGTGCCCTGTGCTCCCAGCTCCTGACTATCTTACCAGCCCTTCTCTGAACACACAAAAAGGAAAGAAATACTGAGTCACTAACAAAAAATACATTATCATTTTAAATTAGCAAATTAGGATGGCGTAAAGAAAAATCCTTCTTACCTCTCCTAGCTTTTTTAGAAACTGTGGCCTGTTCTGATCTTTTTAGTGAGATTTTGGTGTGTAGAGAAGGATTGTTTGTAAGAGAGGGATGTACGTACCCTCTCCTGAGTCACAAGAGCCTTGCCACCAATGCAGAGGTTGTCTGGCCACCTCTTTGGTTTGTAGTCCCACATCGAACAACCATTTAATTATTTGAAGTTCCTTCTCTTTGAGATTTTGAGGAGCAACTTGATCCAGCAAAATATCTGTGAAAATACAAGCTTGGTGAATGAACAGATGTTTGGGTAGAGATCTGCTCTTTTGGTGGAGGCAAAGACCCGTAAATTACAGCTGCTAGCTTGTGTTAATGAACATAACTGAGTAAAGGGAAGAAATGGCAATCTTGGAGACAGCGCAATCCTGATACTTTGGATAGTGCACTTGCCTGGTTCATTTGATGTTCAAAAAATCTATTCATATATTCATTTTTTCAGCCTCACAGCTACTGCCTTTTTGTTTATCGATATCCTGTGACTCCCATGACGCTGGAAGCATTCTGACCCCTCCTGGGCATATGACATGGAATTACTGGTTTTGTTGCTCTGGATTTGTGATGTCCATTGTGCTGAGGCTTTCTATTTTGTTTTACTGTTTTTCAGAATGAAAAACAGATTTTTTTTTTCCAACTGTGCTGCTAATTACCTTTATTTGGAACTTTGTTGCTCCCCCTCACTCCCCATACACACSTTAAAGCTTTCTATTAATAGATATGAATGCCAAAGAACTCAACCATACTCCCACTTGTCTGCTAACTAAGTGATGTTTTTAAGATATGTGAAAGAGGTACTGAACTATAGGCTATTTTATCACATTTCAACCATTTGCTTTATTACTGTTGCATTTGAAACAGGTTTGACTCTAGAAGATACAGAATTGATTGTAAAAGAACACTTTCAGGTTAGTCCTAGCACATGTTACTCCTGAGGAAGTAACAGCATTACAAAATAGAAACCTTGATAAAGTAGTGGATGGCAAAAATCTCTAGCTAAATGACTGGTAAAGTCAAGTTAAGAAATACCATAGGAAATCAGTATAAAAAAACTCGGTGTAAGACCTTATAGAAGGGGGAGGTGAAATTTATTTACAAAATCTCTAAGTCAGTCAGTTTTCACCGATGTGCATCCGTTTTTCTCATAGACTTCATTCACTCACAGTCTCACACCCAAGCACCAAGATGTGTGTGCAAAAGTGGTCTGGCCAGAATCACCTACGTGAGACACAGAGGACAAGGGGTGCTCACTCTTGAGTCCTCACTAAGTCTCTTAGGATCTTCATGATTTACACTGACAAACTAGTTTTTGGATAGACGTTTTAAGAGTCAATAGTTGTTACATTTTGGTCCTTTGCTTTAGCATCTTTCTTGGTTCAGTTGCTGTAAATTGTAGGCTAGGTTGCTGACCAGCCTCTGCTTTCCTGTGTTGGTTTGAAATATCTCTCTGTTTTCCTGGTAGACCGACAGTAAGAGGAAAGGTACATGTGATGTGCTGCAACCTTATCACTACAGTCTTGTTGTTAGGATGCAGGGTCTCTTGCTGGTAAGTCATCTGTGTTGTGGTATCAGAGTGCAGGCCTTCCAGTCTTGACATAAATAATACATTCCTCAATTTTACAACTGGGAATGCTGTCCTGGGAACAGTGTTCTTGAGAACATCCTTCATTACAACACAGGCCACTCTATTAATCCTTGTTTTGTTCTTTCTGCTGATGTTTTCATACCCATGCATTTCCATTCATACTGCATTTATACATGTCTTAGTACTTCTGTTATCAATCCCTACTTCACCAAAATTCTTATTTACTTTCTCTGTAATTTGGATATTGAAGCCAATTTCATACTGATCATGCCACCCTTTTTTAAATAAAGGGGCAGGAACCGTAGCCCTTCTTTTTCAAACCAGCTGAATTAAATTTATCATTACAACTTATCAGAATAGTAGTCTGTCCTACAAACAAATTTGCTAAAGGAAAGGGAAGCTCACTAGAGTTCCTGAGACTTTTCTCTGTGTGTGAGAATGCAGAGTGTTTGCACACTTACAGAAACTTGATGTTCTTAATACATATGTTAAGAACATAGAAGTTTTGTGCTAATAGTCAAGAACATTCTTTCAGTAAGAAACATCCTATGTCCTTCTTGAGAGAGGAGGGTCTAGTTATAATCAAGCATAAGGAACTTATCCTGTATGTACTTTGCCTATAGTCAGCCTTTGCTAATATGCCTCTGAAGCCATTGTGACCTATTGAGGTTTTAAAATGAAAATGAAATGGAGAACCCCTGTATTTATGCAGGTTGGGTGAGACACCTACAGTGCGCACTGCTATAGATGCTTTGTCCAAACTGCATATCCTTGGCTGTTGGAAGATGCTCTTCAATCAAGCCGCCTGACAGCTTGTCTTCCTGTAGCAACTGGGTTGTTCTTGATGAACACTGTATAATACGAAACACTGCACAGTATAAAAGCTTCTTGCTATTGGTTTGTGCCAGAATTTTTGTTGCAGGTACAAGCCCCCTGTTTCCTTTCGTTTGCTGAACAAAATAGTAGTTCAGAATTAAGAGTTAACACAGCGTGGGGTTACTAGTGCCTGTGCCCAGAGTGAAAGGGATAGTTGTACTGGGCCATGTTTCCCTGGATGGGTGGAGGGGTGTGACTTGTACTCTTGCATGGAGGAGTGTTTTTTTTTGTTTTTTGTTTTTTGTTTTTTTTTCCTGAGATGTCAGACCAATGTCAGGTGGCCCAATAATTTGTTAGTTCTATTATGTGACTTGGTGTACAATCTGTTTGATTTACTCTGAAGAACAGACAGAATAAATTCCTGGTTGGGCACCAGGCCAGGATTTTACTCTGCTGCTTATGTCATCTCAGCTTATACATTCTTATTGTGTTTTTGTTTTATCTAGCTAGACTGGTAACAATTGCTGATCAATAGGTATATTTTTAAAATTAGTTCTCCTGTGATTACATGTTTCCTAGTTGTAAGGTGCTTGTAAGCCAAAGTGGACAAGAAAAATGCATGTTTTTATTAAGAAGGACTACTACTTCATAGACATCATCTTCATTTTTGTTTTTCAGTCTAGGAAAATAACACTGCAGGGCAAAAGGTTCCCAAAGGTCTTTCAGCAGTGTTATTTTGAGAAATGAAGGCTCCAACAGTCATATTCCTCCAGCTAATAGCCGAATTCTCACCTTTGAATTGCTTTCCTCTGAAAACCCAGCCTGAAGGCAAAATTGCAAAACTTCTTATTGTAGATAGCATGGGTTGGGCTTGTTCAGAGGGAGAGGAGTGGAAGCTTACAGCCTGAGAGTCTTGTAAAGTAGTTACGTATGTGGATAGAAAAATCACTTCAGAAGAGCCTTTATTTAAATGGTGTGAAAGATGCATGACTTCTGTGGTGGATTATATAGCTCATTACTAGGTTTGGTCTAATTCAACCCAAATATGTTGTTCCTTTTGGTGCAGATTGAAGCATCTTTTCAAGGTCTCTGACTTTTTAATGTCCTGTATTAAAACATGTTCAAGCTATGTTGTCATATGGAAGAGTTACTAGCCAATTGTTCATACAAAGTGCTATTTTGAAAATGTTTGTTAGATCTGGTTAATGAGCATTTCTCATTTGGGATGAGGATAGGTAGAGGAGAAATGAGGTTTCTGATGAATGAAAAGTTTCCCAAAGCATTTGCTTTACCACAAGGAGAACAGCGGACCTTTGTCTCTAAAATACACCCTGATCTAGGGTGATATATGTAAGAGAGATAACCAAATTTTACTAATCTTTGTACATCTTAAGACCATTTCCACTACAATACAAAATCTTTTATTTGTGTCTTTCTTTGTCCTTTAGTGCCCTTTCTCTTCAGATTTTAAAATATAAAATAAAAAAAAAGATAAAAGAGACTGCTCCCAGTCCAAGTATACAAGTTAATGTACTCCTATATTGTTCTGTGAAATATCTTTTTCATTCTGTTTGTGTAGTCAAATTTTCTTTGTCTCACTAACAGCAAAACTTTGATTTTGAGTAGTTGGATATGACTTAGTAAAACTCTGTAGGATGTCTTTGCTTTGCCATTTCACAGACYGCTGATTTGCTAACACTGAAAATAACTTTCAGTCCAGCTAGTTTGTAACTTCTCTCGTGACTCCTAKATTTTAGAACAAATCGCAGTCTCTTGAAGCAAGGAATTCTAGATGTATTGGTTTGTTTGTTCTGTATTGGTGGAGCCCAGCTTTTATGCTTGGATGAATTAAGAGGTTTTGGACATGTCCGTTCCCTGTGGTTTCTTACATATTTGAGAGTTAGAACTTGATTATTAATCTGAAATCATTGATACTGAAAGTCTCTTCTAAACTTTTTTGGCATAACTTGCACTATTTTGTTCTTGGCTATATAATGATCATTGTCATTGTATGTAATGGTAAGAAACGAGCATTTCTTGTTTTTTCTTACTGGAACGGATTATACATTTACATGTTCTCCATCGGTAGCAATGATTTAAATTGTCAGTAGCATGTACAAATACCTATATTTTTAGTAGTAGTCATTTTCTGATGTGCTTTTTTTCGTGTCTTTTCTTTCTTCCAATAGAAAACCATTTCATCTCCAACTGTATCACGCCTTACGGATACATCAAAATTCACAGGTTCTCACAAAGAGAGGTTTGATCCAAGTGGGAAAGGAAAAGGCAAAGCAGGCCGAGAAGATCTGGTGGATGCTTCGGGATATGTTTCTGGCTATAAGCATGCAGGCACATATGATCATAAAGTGCAAGGAAGCAAGTAAGGCTGAGGGTTTACAATACAGAGGGAAAAAAAGAGGGGGAGAGAGAATATATTTGTAAGAATGATGTAGATGAATCCCACGTTTCAGTTATTGTGAATACTAAGACTATGTTGTCAAGAAGTTGTCAGGAACTGGAACTGATTTCAACATCTGCTGAGCTACTTGCAGCACAACGCCACTTCATTACATTCCTCATAGGTATATTGGCAAAAATAAACGTATCAGTACAAAAAAAAGACATCATTTTGTTGCGCTTTAGGCAAAAACCCCAAAGCCAAGAGCTGTTATACCACACTTTGTCAATTTGAGGGGAAGATCTCAAACATTCCTAAGTGTTCAGTTGCCCTGAAGATGTAGAAGAGAACCTCTTGAGAAGAGGGTCTTTCAATAGCAGCCTTTCTGAAGAGCATCCTGTTATTTATGGTGTTTGATTTGACTACTGTTTGGGGTTTTTTTCAATGTCTTACAGGGGATCTGGCACTCCCCTAGAAGATTCAACAATGTACTATTGGGGAGTAAGTGGTTGTAATATACAGGTGCTAGCCTGTACATTTCATGTACCATTTATGAACAACTGAAAAAAAAGCTGCTTCTGAGACAATTTAGGTTCTAATGTATTTATGTCAGCAGAAAAATGTGGAAAATACCAGCCCGTATTTCCCTCCTGTCTATACTTCTTGCTAGTTACTGTGTGTACTGGAGCATGGTTCTGACTGGCTGAATTAGGTGGAGCTAATGTACTAACTTGGGAGACAAAGAACAAGACATACCTAAGAAAGTCTATAAAACCTTTTTTAGTCTGTTTTCAAGTTTGCACTGCTTCACATTTGAAATGAAGGGGGCATTAAGATAATGCTTTAAAATATTAATTATGACTAAACACTGCTAGTCAGATTGCTATTGTTAGAAGAATGTCCTTATGCACACTTATGCACATACATTGGCACATATTCCCTTTAACGTATAGTAGATGTAAGGAAAGTTTATGGCTCCTTGGAATAAGGACACTTAAAATTAATATCTATGTAATTAGTTGTGACTTGCCCCCAAAATTATACAACTAAATCTGGACTACATGGCCTGGAAGTTTCTTCTGAAGCCAAGGGACTTGATTCTCCTTTCACTTAGGCTGTCTGACTCCAGACTAATTGGAATTACTCCAGAGTATTGATGGAAATGGCTCTCCACTGCTGTAAGAGGAGAAGCAGCTCCACAGAGTTAAGGTAAAGGCAGCTCAGCGTGACCTGCATGGGGTGCAGAATGCCAGGCTAATAGGAATAAAAATCACTCATTTTTAGTTAAAAAGGAAAGAAAAAGCTGATCCAAGTTTTTAAGAGAGCAGAACAAGCACCCTAATGTATTACTCTGCTTCCATAAAATTATGAAAGATAGGATTGGAGTATTTAAAAACGGCTATCAGCAGTTCTGCTTTACTTTCTTTCAAAACAAGCTCATGCGCTGATTTTAATGGTCAGCTCTGGATAAAGGTTAATAACTTTGGTGCTCTCCCCCTGCCCATATCAGCCTCACACTTAGAGTGCACAAAATCAGTGTTTGGTGAGCTGCGTGTGCTGTCATGTGCAGTGCAGGTCAGCAGCTTATATCTGRCTTGTGTCCAGAGATGGAGAACAGGCTTGAACAGTTCATGTTTTGTTTCACTGCCATTGAATGGTAGCCTTTCTTTTAACTTTGTCTCCAATGACCCTGCAAGCCCATAGATCAGCCTGAAACCAAAACAACAATAATAAACAAAGACAAGGACTTCCTCATGGACTTGGAGATTTTTTGTTTGTTTATAATTTGTTTTGGTTTTTGTTTTGAGGGGGAAGGGAAGTTTGCCAAAACTCAGCACATGTTCTTATAAGGATTTAAATGACTGTTTTTCTCCCATGGGTTGCTCTGGTTACCTGGGAAGGTTTTTGATATATGTGAGGATGCTCAGGGTGAGCAGCTTTCAGATTTTTCAAGCCTTTCCATGAGTTACCTGTTGTTCTTGAAGAAAAATTTCCAGGGAAGGAAAGATTATCCATTTCTGTATTGCACTGGTGACCTGTCACACTTTCAGATGCAGAAAATAGCACACTGTAATGCAAGGAATGGCTGAATTATTCCAGCTTGGCGGTGGAAGGGAAAAGAACTGTCTGGCTATAGAGAGCCTGCTCCTTTTTGCTATTTCCCAGATGCCTGGGCACCTGGAAAGGGCTCCAGGATGGTCCTGCTTTCTATGAATAAAAAGACAGCTTCTAATCGCTGACAAATCCTTAAGTTAAAGGCAAAGCTAATGTTTCTGTTCTTCCCATTGACTTTAAGACTTGACTTATAGCTCACTAGCATTTGAAAAGATTTGGGTGAAACACAAATGAAGGGCTAAGTCCTGTATCCTGCAGAGCTCTTTCAACACCATGTTCACCTTGCTGTTTGTTGCTATCCAGCTGCTTTGGTTGGCCCATCAGGTGATACTTAAGCCGAGGTGCACAAGTGACAGGCTTTCTGACATACCCAAATACTGAGCGTCTCTGTTGCTACATGGGAGGCGTCACACACACACAGGAGGAAGGTTTTAAAGTTTAACTACTTTTCAGGTGGCTAGTGCAGGGTGTGAGAGAGACCAGCTTGCTCGTAAGATAGAAGGCATGCAATGGAGCTGGGAATGGAAACTGATCCAAGCTAACACAAAGAGGCTGATAGCACTAGCTGGAGTTCTGCCAGATTGTATTTGGACAACCTGAAATCCTTGCTAGAACCAAAGCACTTTGAATGGACCTGACTGATGGAAAGGGTTTTCAATAACACAGTAAGCACTGGATCAAGACCCGAGAAGCTGCTTTAGATAGCAGAATTTTATTGTGAGGAACACACTTACTTGTTTCTTCTTTTCTTCAGTTAGAAAGTTTTAAAACTCAATTAAATGGAGGCATGAAAAGAAATCATTCTGATATGAGAGTGAAGAAAGAAAGTTCTGGCTAGAAAGACAGTACTTTGGAAAGATTTTTTCCTTTTTACTACATTTGACTTGGAGGATTTGTGCTATGAAATGAAAGCACCACATGCAGCCATGTATTAAGGCTTCAGCCACCAGTGTAAGCTCCTACTTTCCTATTAATATCTGAGTGAAGTTAAAATCCTAAGTATTATCTTGAATGTTAGCCATACTTAACGTTTCAGGTCTATGGGAGAACTACACAAAGTGGTGCAATCATCATTTTGTTGTTTTGTTCGTCTGCCATTTCCTGTACTCTGAGGACAGCAAGCCCTGCTGGTCCCTCAGAGATGATGAGAAGGGTGTAGCTGAGGATGCACAGGAGGAGACCAGTTTTGCCTTCTGAAGCATTATAAAGGATATGCTCTTCTCATGCACCATTGCTCTAGACTGTACCTTAATGGCATGTCCCAAGTAAGGACATCTCCCCATAAAGAGTTTATGATTGTATCCATTTCCTGGGCATCTAAGCTCATTTCATCTAACCATCCAATTGGATTTTCAGCATTTTATACTACCCAGTACTCTTTCATGAGACATCTTTTTTTAAAAAACTGTTTTTCCTCATGTCTTTGCTTTCACTTACAGTTGAACATGCATCAGACTGAGGCAAATGTAATCAGATAGTTCAGGTAGCTGACAGCAATAACTACCCTTAAGAACAAACTCAAATTACACAGTTTACTTAAAATTAAACCCTTAAAGACTTGAACAAAACCCAGTCTTACTTTCATCTCTGCAGAGGCTTAGCCTTGTGCACGATCTATGACTATCAAGCCTTTGCAGGATGAAGACAAAAAATAAAAATGCTGAATGAGACAAAGGAATAACCCCAGTTTTTAAAAAAGTGATATGTAAATTTTAAATAAAATATGCTGAAGTCAAATGGGCTTTCTTATTAGTGCTTGTTTACTAACTCCCTGTAATCATTCTCTGTACTTCAGTTATTTGTTGAGATTTTCCCAACAATCATATCTGCCTGGAAATATCAGTAATAAAAAGTATTATCCTATTTTTTATGGTTATTGAAGCTATCATAATGACCTTACTGAAGACAGACAGAAAATACATTGTTTCAACATTTCTATGTGAACAACTGTCATTAATTTTAATCAAATATTTGGAAGAACAAACAAAGGCAATGTTGAACTTTGGGCAGTCTGGCCAAGACCAAGCCACTGTTTTTTAAACCACAAGATTTCTTATCAATAATACAAATATCTTTTTTACCTTTTACTTTGGGGAAAGGGAGGGAAGATTTCCAAACAACTCACATGTCAMAACTTGTGTGTTTCATCAGCAAACAAATTCTCCTTTGAAGATATTTTGGATTAAAGTATGTATTTTCCATGTATTTTACTGACCTTACCTAAACTAAAAAATCCTCTAGCAGCTTTTTGGCATTACAGAAAACTTTCTTAATGAATTAACCATTCAGTTATGCATATTTCCCCTCTGTTGAGTCAATTGATAGAGTATTTATGGCAGCTAGAATTTTGTACAAAACCCAGAAACTAAAAGGTAAATTATTTCTGTGGGTTTGACTTGCAAGTGAGAGATATCACAGCCGTCTATAACTATCTGTAGAGAAAACCATTGTGTATATTTCTGCAAACCCAGCTGAAAACTTAGTGCTCTTTTATCAAGGCTTGCTGTAGTTATAGGATGGTTTCATTCTTCATGCCTGCCTGTATGATAAAGATCAGCTGTTGAAAAGCCAAACCCTGCCTTACAGTGATGTGATGCATGTATTCTGGGACATGTGCCTGTGGCACCTCTGAGCAAGAGGTCTCTGCACTGGTTAAGAAACAAACCACTCAGATTTTCATAGTGGAGAAAAAGTAATGCATTGCACTACTAGTACCTGCCCTCTAAAATGACTGTTAGCCTTGAGTGAGTGCCAAAATAACTACACCTTTGTGTATATTGTTTGTAGTGTGAATACTGTGTGCTTACCTTTTCTATTAATTGTTAATAAGTAATATAATACACAAGATGTGTACAGGTATGTGTATGTGCATGTAAGTATGTATGTACACTTTGGATCCAGATAAATATTTAAAACATATAAGTGCTGATCCAAACCTTGAACAGGTCCAAATGCTTGTCCTGATGTAGCTAGAGCTGTTCAGCTTGGCCAGCTAGGATGTTGCCATAATCCCTCYATAACGTGATGGTAGAGCTCTAAGGAGCTTTTGTGTTTCTACGCAAACATCTACCTTGTACCTGTTTTTTTGGAGGGAAGCATCTGATTGTGCCCTTCAGTGATTCTAATACATATTTGTTATGGCAAGAAGAGTTCCTCCCTAGTGAGGAAGCAGAACTGCCAGGGAGAAAGCAACAGCTCCTCAGAGTGCTCTCAGGAGACCATTTAAAATTATGCCCTCTGGGGGCCTTATCTACTTCTTTGCCGAACTTTGTGAACCAAGTTGACAGTTACACACACAGTTCATCATCAGTCAGGTAAGTACAAAGTCATGGTACATGGAGGATGAACAGAAAGAGAGTCTTTGTGTTCTACAATGCCTATGGCCTTGGGTCTGGTATAAACCTTTATTGATAAAATGAAATACCTGAAGCATAATGAGAAATATCAGACTTATGTGAAATGCCCACAATCTGGAATGCCAATGTTTGAAGTGTTTGCCCTAAAATAGCATTTAGACCTTCAGTTACTCATTTTGTGCACGCAACTGCCCTCTTGACCAAGTATAAGGAGCGTGAAAAAATGGACTGGGATGTTCTTTTTAAGTCTTCAGAATCCTAAAACTAGTTAGAGACCTTGAGTTGCATTCACTCTTGTTCATTAAACCTCAAAAGCAGTGCTTTGAAAGATGTCCTAGGTAAGAATGGGGCTTCAGGATGCTGAAGGATAGAGCAGATTTAACCTCCAAATCTTAATTAGCCAAGCAATTTGTTTTTGCAGAGATAAATAACTGTAATATACTTGATATTTTTCATGTTTTTTGGTATATTACCTTAGCTGTATTGCTTGTAATCCATAATTTGATGGTGGTTTTCAAAAGAAGTTAAAGACATGACTGTGTTTTTTTTGTTTTCAGAAAAAGTTTGGGTTACCTTGTTTCATTCAAACTAGTTACCGATCATTCGCTCTGAGTAGACTTTGGCTATAACAGAGCAATCTTGACAACAAATAAAAGAGCAGTATATTGACTTTGCATCCTTGAAAGACATTTGCAATAATGAAATGATTAATAAAAAGACCATCCCTTTGTCTTTTGTGAACAAACACACAAACATACACACACTATTCTGGGGCAAGTATAAATATGAGTGACAAAACTACAAAAGAGACTTTTTTTTTTTCTTAGATTAGATTTGTAAATTGATATTGAAGTTCCCAATTGACTAAACTGACTTAGAAAATTGTTAAGCACTTACCACATTCCATTGTAGCTTATCAACCAGTTAATTCATTTTCAAATGTATTCACACATCTCTTTTTTGAATCACTGTAAAATTTATGGCACTTGAAGGAAGTTGGTTTTGTTGTAAGCTTGAATTCCTCAAAGCATTTTTAAAGGTCTTAAAGATAACCCTCACTTACCTGCAGCTTTCCCTTTACAAGAATTTTCCAGTTACTTTATACTTTTTTCAGAATAGGTCACAAACTTGAATAAAGTTGTGTCCAAGTTAATTAAAAAATATAGCCCTTACATATGCTCATATACTTCATCCATCTTTACATTTTAATCAGGAGCTATGTTATGGATTATTAACAAAATGAAGGGGAAAAAAAAAGAAAGGAAGAACTGCAATCTATATCCCCACAGTGGTGCATTATTTTAAGTTCCAGTTTACATCAGTTGAGTTTCTGTATGTTTGTACTTGCTCAAGTGCTTTTTAAACAAATTATATAATGTGAAATATGCAGCTTGGGCTCTGTTCAATAGAGTTATATTAATGTGGTTGTGGAATGCTGTATTTCTGTAATACTCATGCTAAGTATGGCCTCGGTCTTTACCAAGGCTTTGTGTAAGGGCAGTTAACTTCTAACGTCATGTGTAAAACCTGTTGACACACTACTTTTGCTAGCACTGTATTGCATGAAATGACAAGGTCATAGCCAAAAACAAGTTATAGGATGCAACAAAAGAGTGTGTTTGTGTTTAGCTCTGTGCTGGGCTCAGCATATATCAGCTTTGGCAGACTACTGCAGCAGGGAAGATATTTTTTGTGTAATGCTTGTAATACAAAGTAATTTGTCTTTACATTCTGTAAATCAGAGAAATAATCAATATTGGATAAGTAGATTGAAGTTTATTCTTAGCAAGATTTTAAGTATCACAGATTTAAATATTGCAGGAAAAATATATATTTATATAGGAGAACATTTTTTGAATGTTCTAGGTTGGTTTTCTTCAGTCATAAACCATTTATTTATCCACATTATGCTTTATTCCTTTACTAGATTGTTCATCTGTCCATGCTGACCAACATGCTCTTCTAATTTGACTTAGATGTTTTGGTCTGTTGTTTGCACATCCAAGTATGTGCATGCCATCAGGACCTGGTCATGAAGTGTGGAGGCAAAATTGCTTTGTCTTTGGTTATCTCAACCACTAATAAAAATGTAACTGTTAAATAATTGTATGTGATACAGGTCTTGACATATAGTCTTCCTTGGAGCATTGTACAGCATGATAAAGAGCTTTAGTGAATCTTACTATTTCTTGTTCTTATTTGATTTGTTTTTCATCTTGGTCTAGAAAACCAGGAAGCTGCTGTGTGCTAATAATTATCTGCAATATTTATAATTGCAGACATATTGCAAACATTAACATTCAGCTGTACTAGCGTACTGTGTTCACTGTGAAATTTTCAACACGGTCAAAACCTTTATGAGATCATTTAACCTTACAAGTTTACTTTTTTTTTTTTTGGTCATTATTGTGAATGAACAACTTGAGCATAGCACTCCTTAATCTTAACTCTAATAGCTAAATACCTTTTAAGCAAAGATTTTTAAACACCTGATGAAGGGGTTTGGACATTGTCCAGTGCAAAGTGCACTAAACAAAATCCTTTCCCCACTGCAGTCAGTGCTAAAATATTAACTGGCTTTAGCAAAAACGGAACCACCATTGCCAGGGGATTAATGTGCTTGGATACCATGGCAGAGGTTATGGGGGAGCATGACAGGGAGTCCCTATTCCCGTATCTTTGTTTCTGTTAATTTAAAACTACTACTATTCAATCTTTAAAATAAATAAAAGAAACTTGAAAGGGGATCATATACTACTAGTTTGTACTAGGTTTTTTCAGGAAAAGGAAACAAATTTATATATATATATATATATATATATATATGCAATATATTTTTACACTGTTTATTAATGCTAGAAAGTATTAAATGTTTCACTTTATCAGTGTGAATGTTAAAGTAATGACAATATTATGGATGTTTTAAACCTTTTAAAGTTGTCTTGTTAAATTCTAAAACCACATTAACAATGGAAAAGCTATTTCGTCTACGTTATTCTTGATGTATAGAGAACAGCAGTTGTCTGATTAGCACTATACAAGCTTGGCTTGAAAAGCTGTAGTGAAATTCATATTGTAAACACCATTTTTAAAAACATAGCTTCTCATAAAGTATGTTACTGCTGTTGACTGATTGTATAAATCTATATCCTTAGTTGGTAAAATGATCAATAAATGTGTTACTACATGAGTTACTCGATTTCTTGAAGTAAATGATATTTGCTATTAAATATTGTTACCAGCAATTATTTTAAAGTTTAGAGATTAAGCAAATTGCTAATATATATATATAGATTACATCAAAATACTCTCCGGACAACTAGTTCTCTGGCTGTGAGCAGAATAGATTTCTTTTTTATCATTTCCTTTTCTATTTTTAAAAAAAAGAAGTAAAGCTAAACATCTGCGTGATCTTCATACTATATGGCAGAGTTCTCAAAATGTGCAGTGATACACCAAACGAGATCTATCAGAGGTTAAACAGTTTCTTTATACATAGTGATATAAACCAGATATTGGCCATCAGTCTCAAAAGCCTGACCTACTTTGATATTTTCTGAATGGTGTTGAAAATGTTTTATATTTGCAAGAAAAGTCATTTGCTACAAGGAACATTTTTCTGTTTTAAGGGTGTGCTATTTAAAAGTGAGTATTATTTTCCTGATACCATGAGATATGTCCTACCAGAATGCTTGAGTAGTGGATGATGAGTAATCCGACAGTAGCCCAGGCACAGTGATGTGTTACAAATGTGGCAGTACTGGGTTAGCAACTACAAGCAGCTATAACTACTACTGCGTACCATCAGAACAGCTCACAGCGAGCAGCATTGTGCCTGGTCCAGCTGTCAAGTGAGGGGAAGCAATGCTCTCTGTACCCATGCTCAAGAAAGTGCTCTAAAATTGCCTTGTGACGAAAAAGTCTGAAAGAGTTGTGTCCTCAGCTAACCTTCCTTTCCCGATGTGGGCTGTACAGTGTATGTAACCTGACTGCCTAAGAAAGCTCCTCTTTTATCTGTGAACATAATGGTTACTGAAGCAGTAAAACCAAAACAAACCAACAAACAAAAAACAAAAACCAGAAAAATGCTAATAAAGCAAGACCTTTAGGGAAAGGAAAGGAAGGAAAATCAAAATTTTTCTATTCAGAAGTGGGAGATAGTATTCTTCTGCCCGATGAGAAGATAAGATCCAAAGGTCAATATTTTGCAGAAGATCTTGGTTTATAGCTTCCCCCACTTTTCTTTCTTTCTTTCTTT
>NW_028186366.1:1145139-1167141 GCF_003343005.1 Rhea americana | reverse complement strand
TTTTTTTATGATAAAAATACAAGGATGCCAGGATATGCTCTGTTTTACTCCAGAAGTACACACAATATTCTGAGCTAATTTTTTTCTGTGTGTAGCTACGGTTGTGGTAACCACGCATGGACGTAGTCCCATCCAAACAGGACCTATAGACAAACTGCTGTCACTTTCTGTTCCAAGCTTTCACCACTGACCACTCAAATCAGTATCAGTTAGGTCTCCTGCTCTCAGATCCATAGGTGAAATACAGGCTGCACCTTTCCTCATGACTGAACAGCAAAAGAAGCAAAATATCAAATCGGGGTCTTCAGGGGTCTGGCAGAACCTGGAAAAGAAACTTGACTTTGAGTAGGGCCAAGACTCCAGTCTTCYGTTTAGCCTTGGTTCATTTCTTCAGCTTCCTATCTAACTCGCTGCACTGCTGCATTAATAATGGAGGTTAACCTCAGATCTGCAAAATGTAAACATTGGAATGCAAATGTAAATGTTGGAACGTAAACATATGTGATCAAATGTAAATACTGGAACATAAACACACAACCAGATGTAGATACTGATACATAAACATAAATATTGGACCATAAATGTAGACAATCCAATGTAAATATTGAAATGTAAACATAAGTAACCAAATATAAATATTGGAATGTAAATACAAACAACCCAGTGTAAACACTGAGACGTAAACATTGGAGTATAGACTGATACATATGAATAATACATATAAACAACTCACTGCAAGCATCGAACTCTAAATGTAAACATTGAAAGGTAAACACAACCCAAYGTAATGTAAGCAAACATTTAAATGTAAACAACTAATGGTAAACATTGGGACATAAACAGAAATGTTTGTACGTAAAAATAATAACTCTGGCAGGTAAGAATTAACACTGGAATGTAAATGCAAACAAAACAATTTAAACATTGAARCATAAAAATTCAAGTGTAAACAGCCAAGTGTAAGCATTGGAACAAAAACATAAACGTTGGAATGTAAACAAAAACAACCTAATGTAAATAGTGAAAAGTAAACATAAGCAATCTGATGTAAACATTGCTCAAATGTAAGCAACCTAATGTAAACATTGAAACATACACATAAAATCTGAAAATAAAAACAAACATTGGAACACAAACATAAATCATTGAATATAAATGTAAACAACCAATGCAACACTGAAACATTAACATAAACTTTGCAACATAAACATAAAAAGTAAAGGTAAACATCGAAGGATAAATATCAGATCATAACATAAATATTGCAATGAGAACATAAACAACCAAATGTAAACATTGGATCATTAACATCGGAGCATAAACACAGAAAACCAGTGTAAACATTGGAATGAAAATAGCTGAATGTAACATAAATATTGGAACACAACCCAATGTAAACATTAGTCCATAACATAAACAACACAATGCAAACATACACATTGGAATGTAAACAAGCAATTTAATGTAAACATTTGGCTGTAAACACCAAGTGGAATCTAAATGTAAATAATGCAATGTAAATACTGCAATGTAAACAGAAACACCACAATGTCAGCATTGAAATAAAAAAATATTGGAATGTAAACAAACAAATGTAAAATAGGCTCATAAACATAAATGTTGAACTGTTAACATAAAGAATCCAGTATAGACATTGAAAGGTAAACGTAAGTGGAAAATGTAAGAAACATCTTCCTATTTAATTCTATGCACTGCTGCATTAATAATGGAGGCTAATTCAAAATGTGCAAAATGTAAACAGCTCTATATGAACATTGGAATGCAAATGTAAACAATCTAGTATACACACTGAAAGATAAATGTAAACACTGGAATGTAAACAACACAATATACAGATTCTTGCACAGCTCTCCAGCCCTGCAGTGGTGTCATGACACTGCCTCAGTCAGGAGCTCCCCTCAAGGGTAGCAGCCTTCTTCAGTCTGAGTTGAGGCAGGAGCTCCTTGCTCCTCCCTGCAGGCCTCCTTCCTTGCTTTTGTGCTTGTTGGGCTGGGCCCCTCTTGAGCTTGAAGGAGGTGATCCTTGAGCATCAGCCAGCTCTCTGGCACCCCTCTTCCCTCCAGGGAAGGCTACCCCACAGCATTCTGCCAWGCAGGTCTYGGAAGAGGCTAAAGCCTCCTCTTGTGAAAGCCAGGGCTGTCATCTGCTTTTTGCCTTGCTGCCTCYTTGCACGATGCTCAATTCCACCAGCTTGTGGGGGCTGCAGCCAAGGGTGGCCCTGACTGCTCTGCTGTAACTCATGGSAACGCCTGCCTGTCACAGGCRAGATGCAGCCACAGTGCTCGATGCTGCTCTCGCTGTGTCCAGCTGCCCAGGGAGTTTTTCCTCACTGCCSATGTCAAAGACAGAGCTGGAGCCGCAGACAAACATCACTAGTTGGTTTCTTCAGCGGACAGGGATCTTTGCTCACCACCAGCACCACTGGCCGAGCTGGAGGGGCGGGTGATGATCCTCTTTTTCTGCATCCTCCCCGCGTGGGCATCTTTGCTCCCTGCCAGCGCCTTCAGCAGGGCTGACGCCCCTGCTCTTCTCCATCCTCAGGGAGGCGGGAGCCTCTCTCCCTGCCAGCCTCTGGGCTTGAGSTGCCAGCARTGGCAGTGTGGCTCACAACAGGGTCCTTTGTGCCCCTGGAGGACTCAGAGGTGCTCCTGCTCTCCACCCCCTGGACACGGCTGGAGGAGTGGCTTTGGTCCGGCTCTGCCATGTCCTCCCAGGACAGGGAGCTGCAGTCCCTGAACAGCTCTCACTCTCCCAGCTGGCCCAGCTGCACAAGGAGCAGCTGTCTCTGGCCATGTAAAATGAAGGGGTCACTGTGTGGGTCACCAGCACCACCTGTGATCCCTTGCCAGCCAGGCAGCTGCTCTCCCCTCTCCAGGGGAGGCAGCAGAGTGCAGGACAGAGGTGCTGCCAGAGCCCGCAGGGTGATGCGCCAGCTGCTGCCCTGAGCTGGGGGCAGCCYGGGGCCCCCTTGCCAGGGCAGGAGACACCCGTGCTGGCAGGGTGCCCCTGGCCTCCTGGCACCTCCGTGTGCGGGCAAAGCAGCCCCAGGCTGCTGCCACCAGCTCCAAGGCTCAGCAGGCTGCTGCTTCCTCAGTGCCCGGACGGCCCCATGCCTTGTGTGCTCGCCCGAGGAGGACTCCCTGGCCCCGGCAGCTGCGCTCTCCACTCTGCCCCCCCCCCCACAACAGCCTCCTCCAGCAGCAGGCTGCAGAGCATCTGCTGCTGGCCCGGGGGACACCTTGGCTGTCCTCAGCTTTGGCCTCCACCTCAGCAGCTCCACCCCGCAGGGGAGGCAAGCAGGCGTGAGTGGGGGCTCAGGGCCAGCTCTCCCCAAAAGCCTCTCCCTGCACTGCCCAGCCATGCCCAGCGGACAAGCCCGAGGAAGGAGCCACCGCTTCCAAAGGAGCCATCTCTGTGTGCCCAGCCCTGCTGGGCTCCTGCAGAGGCAGCCAGGTGCTCACACATGCCGGGGAGCTGCCCGGGGATGGTCGGCAGCTCTGGTGGCCTYCCTCACCCACGGGCGCTGCCTGCTGTGTGGCAGAGCTGCTCTAGCACCTCCTGCTCTTCTCCGCTGCCCGCAGGCACAGCGGGCTGCGGCSGACACACGCGGCTGTGAGGACGGGGCGGCTCTTCCTCGCGGGGCGGAAGGGCAGCTGGTGTGGCATGGGGGGCACCTCTCCAGAGCCCAGTGCCCTCCCACAAGGACAGCCAGTGCTGCGCTCGGGGGGCTGCTGACCCAGACCCGTGGCACACAGGGGGACAGATGCCCAGCACAGACCGGTGCCATGGCAGCCGGAGCCGGGGAGCACGGGGGGCTCCCGCCCGGCGCAGGGCTCCTGCCTGTCCCTGAGGGACGCAGCGGCAGGCTCCCGGGTGAGAGCTCTGCGAGGCCCCTTCCTTCCCTCCCAGCAGCAGGGCTCGACAGCGGAGGGTCCCGTGGCCAGCTCGCAGCTCCCTCGGCTCCTTCTCGCACCCAGGCCACGGTTCCCTCTCGGCGCCTCCGGAGGCAGCTGCAGAGCTCCCAGCACCTCCCAAGCACATGGGGCTCCACCGGCAACGGGAACGCTGTCTGCCGCCCCCAGCAGGCCCAACACCAGCTACCTCTGGCCACATGCGGCACCGCAGCCTCCCTCCACCCAGGTGCGGCGACAACAGCAAGGCAAAGGCCACAGCCTGGCCACCATGGCCGCCTGGCCTCCCGGTGCCAGCATCTCCCGCCCTTTGGCACCAGTGCCCTGGGTCTTCTGCTGCGTCTGGCGGCCACCCTGCTCCCTGGCCCRTGCCCAGCAGCAGCTGCTTGCTCTTCCGACACTGCCGCTCCCCAGAAGCCTGGCCCTGGGGGTGTCATGACGCTGGCTCAGCCAGGAGGTCCTCCAGAGGGTCCCCACGTGCTGCCAGTCYGCTCATGCCTCCCAGCTGCCCCCAGCTGGGCTGAGAGACTGGGCAAGGAATGCAGCCTCCAGCCCTGGCCCACCCACCTGCTCCATGGAGGTTCAAGGCGACAGTCACATTTGAACAACTCTTCTTACGATACCAGAAGATCTCTTAAGCAATCCTAGGCAGTACAACTAATATCAAAGGCTAAAAGAAAAACTGAACTTACTACTTTTGACATGGAACAGCTGCTGTCTTATTCTTTATTTTGCAATCACATCACTGTCAGTAATCTTTCTAGAGCATGTCAGATTGTAGCAAAACAACACGTTTCATTATCTATCACTCTGTTCAGCTTTCATCTGGTAAGACAGTCATTTATTTGCTTTCAGTAGGCCTAGTAAGAGATCTAGGGGAATGCAGCTCTGAGTCACTCTGTACAAGTGAAACAGGTCTCTGGTAGCTGGGCTAGACCTATGGCCCTACCAATAACCAAATCTCAAACCTCACAGTCTCTCCTGTAGCTGGCTTGGCCCTCCTGGTCCCTCCAGTATGCCAGCTTTCACACAACTCTGGTCTCCGCACTGTCCAGCCCACACTTTCGGCCTCTTCAGTGCTTGTCCCCCAGCCCCTTATCCTCTCAGCCAGCTAACCCAGCTCAATGTTTGCTAGCAATTACATATTGACATATGCCCCACACAGTATTCACACCCTCAGCTGCTGGCATGCCAGAAGCATGGTCCTCTGTGACCTATGGCCCCTTCCCCAGATCCTGCCGCTTAGACATCTCATGCCCTCCTGTCTCTCCAACTGTTGGCACCACAGATACAGAGGCCCCTAGAGCCCCTAAATATTCCATAATAAATCCTGTACAAAATGAAGATGCTCTTACCCAGCAACCCATAATGAGTCCTGTATCCCTGTAGGCAGTAACCCCCTCAGTCTGGAAAGTGATCCAGAGAGATAATCCCATTGGCAATGGGTTGAGTGCTCTCCCCTGACACCTTGGAGTAACGGGGTCAGGATGCTGGGTTCCTGTGCTTAGGTTATTGGGGTTCCTCTGCTCTCCTTTGTGTTCATGGAGATGAGCCTTTAAGCATAGAACCTCCTCCTTCAGACCCAATTAAGAGAGCTATTAACAGCACAAGCATACAAAAGTGCCAAGTAGCAAACAGTTCTGCTGGTGTAACCCAAAGATTGGTAGATGCAGCAATAAAACAAGCTGGGTAGAAACAATTTACAGAGAAGGTTGTCAAGGCCAGTCTAGTCCAGYTATACCTAAGATGGCATGTGCCAACACAGCTTGGTTTTGAGAAACAGATTGCAAAGGGTCCATATTGACAATTCTAGCAGCAGAGCTGAGGCTTAGTGACAGCAGTTGGGAGCTATCACCTCTGTAGCCAGGAGAGGTTGTATGGTCATAGCCCACACTCACAGAACTCAAAATTGATTCTCTCTTGTGCAAAAAAAGTAGTAACAAAATCATAAGCTCCGATCAGATGTATTCAGCTGTCCAGTGAACATGAGGTGGGGTATATTACACATAGGCTGGTCATTTCATTATTTGTATCAGAATAAAGACAAGACATCACACTTCTTTCTTTTCTGTCTGTCTTTTTTTCTTTCTTTTTTGGGGAATTTTCCCCACAGGATGTTTATTACTAATCAGTAATTACTTTTCAGCTCTCAGAACATAAGAAAAAGTAATTACATTCTGATAAGACATAGTACTCCTGGTTTCAGAAGATGCTATTAGCTGGTTTCATATTCTCCTTTATTCATGTCTTGCACGAAAAAAAAAACAAAAAGGAATTTTTCTTAAGTGAGGCACTTCCCCAGCCTAGAATCCAGTCCTTTAAGGTTGGCAAAGATTACTTCTAGTAGCAAGGTTTGGGTTTTTTAGAGAATRGGAGTGGAATCTGAATGATGACCTAAACATAAGTATTAACACATTTTATCTTACATATCTGAACCTCCAGTACTACACAGAACCTAGCAGGCAGTAACACTTGCATTTAGTTTGACTCTCCAAAACATCCCATGAATTATTTGATACCAAATCTCTGACCTGAGTTCAAAAAAAATCATCCCTGGCAGAAAAACTCCTTTTCACTTTGGAATGCTATGTACGCCTATGTATACACACACAGAGCAAACACAATCCACCAGTACTTTACATGATGAGCATGTTTTTGTCTCTGCTACCACCTCTACCAGTTCTTCTCCTGCCCACTTCAGCTGCTGCCATCCTGACTTTTCCTGTACACTACAATGGATGCGGTCTGTAGAGGTCAGAGCTCAAAGACTAAAATACACTCCAAACTTTTGGGTTATCACAGATAAACAGCAATGTTAGCCAGCAAACTTTTCAAGTGACTAAGACTTTTGACCTCAAACATATTGCAAAAACAAGATACTTTGATACTTGTATCAAAGATGACTTAGATATGCTGATATGCTGATAAATGATAAAAACTGATGGATAAATATCCATCTAAATCTCAAATGTTTCCCTTCCGTACTTAGCATGTCATTCTCGTGCCTTACATTATGCAGTGTATGAGCATTATGCTGCAGATTTCCATTCCAAGAGAAGCGTAGGTATCTGATCCTTCACAATCAGGAACAGCTTACTGGGAAATTGGCAAAGACCTACCTTAATRATAGCAAAAGTTTTAGAAGCAACACTGCTGCTCTCTGACCCTGGCTCTGTAGCACAGCCTGAGGCGGGCCACTGCGCCCTCACCTGTTACACAGAGCTGACGTTTGAACTCTGATCAGTTCTTTGATCCATTTGTGGGACTGCAAAGTGAAGTGAAGTGAAGTGAAGTGAAGTGAAGTGAAGTGACCGGCATCCTGCGGTGTAGAGAAGGAAAAGGGCAGTCATTTTATATGCCAGTATGGTTGCTGAAGTCTTTTAATGATCTACATAATCTTACATTTAACAGCTAAACAGAAACACATATCCTCRAAGAGGAGCAAGGAGACTTCACCATGTAGAACAGTCCAAAGCACAAATACCTAGCTTGGGTAAATAGATTGTCCTAATTGGACTTTACCAAGACTTTGATCTCAGTTACCTGACAAACTTCCTTAGTAGTTACAGGAAACTCAGAGTTAATTTTATTTACAGCTACATTTGACATGATGAAATATACATTTTGCAGCAGCACAGAAATTCAAATCAAAAGCTCCTAGTATTTCAAGCTTTGTAAAGATGAGGAAGCAAATGTTTCCCTAATACGAACAAGATATTTTCAAACATCAAAAGAGGTTTTGTATGATTTTTATTAAGGTAGTATTTACGAAATATTGCAAATTCATAACATTTGTTCAGCTTGCACATATTAATGGTATAAAAACCCCCAGTTAAGTCAGTACTGAATTATAAAAATTTTCATTTTAAAATTACTGAAAAAGCACACCTTATCCAGTATTTTCTTATCCAAGTAAACATACATATGAAATTAAAAATGAGTATATTTTGCGTTTCAATAAACAAAAGGGATCATAAAACATTCTCTCTTTTTGATCCTGCATAAAATTCTTACAGTGAGCATTTTAATGCAACTACAAAATGTTGTTCTTCTGAAATTAAGTGGTCTCTACAGTCATTAAAACAAGAAAATTTTAAAGTATGGGGAAATCTAATACACTTCTATAGATTATTAGGGTTAAGAGATGGGAAACGGAGTAACCACAGTTCATGAAGCTCTGTCACCACTGAAATAAAATATTCCTCCTTGAAAATGTTCAAGTTAACTAGTAACCAAGTTAACACTAGGTGTTAACTAGTGACCAAGTCATGAAACTACTGTCATGAAACATTTCGTGACTGCTGCTGTGATATTGGAAAAAAAATCACTTTTTAATTAATTAATTWATTTATTTTTACAAAACACAAGTTTTCTATCACATAATCTGTTTTTCAGTCAAAAAATTCACACACAAGTAGAAAAAAAACAAAAGCAGTTTTTGGTACATTGCTAACAACATGATATATTAGGTAGGCCTTTTTTGTTTGTTTAATCTTATGTGTATATTAAACACAATCCTCATACAAAGGAGGACAAAATTGAGGTTTTTGCCATGGACAAAAACTTTATAAAAACATTACACACTTAAAATACAAAATATCTATAGTACATGTCAGATTAGTTAGTAGTAGCATTCGAGGTTTCTGGAGACTGAAGAAATTCATAGGGATCATGAACCATGTCTTGTTGCTCTCCAACACTCAGATGAGAGGGGCTTCCTGTAGAAAATGAAAGAAAAAAAAGACCTTTTAAAAGTATAGAAAAATATCAGCAATAGAGCACATGTGTATGTACGTTTGTGTATTTTTATATATATATATATATATATATAAAAATAAACAGCATAGTTACTTAGTATGTTCTTTCCAGTCTTTTTGAACAGCACAGACATTTAAATGATACTTAAATAGTAAGGAAATTCTTAGGAGGGGTGCGGGAGGAGGGGGGAAAGAAGCCTCAGGATTCCTTAGCAATTTAGATCCCTTTTGAAAAAGTAATCAGTCTTTTACTCTGTACTGAAAAAAATATCTAACTTAGTATTATCCAAACAGTATTTCCTACTTTCTCAGAAATGGCACCAAATTATGAAGTGGTGTGTTACCCTATCGTCCTGTTTTATGACTGAATCTCGGGTTTACAGTTGACAATGGAAGGTTATTGCAGAATCCCATGTTACTTGGTGCTTGGTTACTGAAGTAAAATAAACATAATCTACTCCTTAGCAGCATAAAATACAAGGACATATTATAGTCTGTCAAATATCATTTTACTTCACAGTTATATCAATCCCATTTAATCTGAAGTAAGTGACTAGAATTAGTGTTTTTATTTCCGCAGATGAAAAGTATGTCTTTTTAGTTGCCTTTACACTCATATTTAAAAATTAGTATGAGATTCTGCAGTCTGTATACTGTCTAATCAGAGTAATTTCATGTAAAGGTTTATGCAAGTTAAAAGATAAGTTTCCAGGTTATTTCAATTGCAGCAGAAATACTGCAACTTCTGTGACACAATTAACTTTACCAAGATGATGCTGGTCTCTTTCAGAGGTATTGGACAGGGAACTCAGATTAGATGATGGCCGGGATCCCACTCTGTCAGCTTGAGCCTCATGGAGGTCTTGCAGCAGTTTAGTTGTTTCATCCAAGTGTAAATGGTTATCATCATGATCAAGCTCCTTCTTCACCTTTCCTAAGAGCAAGGAGTTATCAATCAAAACTAGTAATTAGCACATGTGAATTAACAAGTCACAATAAGTAAATTCTCGAATAAATTATCACAAGTGTTGCCTATTGCACAAAAGAGCTGAATCTTGCTCTGGGCCATGGGAAAGGCTGAAACTGAACTGAATTTCTCTAAGTTTCCTAGTATTTAAAAGTAGGAGCTTAATTTGTATTGCTGATCTGTCAAGCTGTAGACAAAAAAAATAATAAGTTTAGCTTACAGTAAGACAGAGGAAGTTAGCAGAAGAGTTAATTAAATATCTAACATGAAATACAGTTAAAATAGAACACACCATCTAGGGAGGCTGAGAAATCCCCATTATGGAAGATTTCCCCATCTCTTCCAGCTGTACTCAATTTACAGTAAGCCAAAGAAAGTTGAACTATAAAATCAATTAGAAGTATGTGTCATATGTTGTTCTTTCAAATGAAGAGTTAAAAAAAGAAAAAAAAAAGAAAAAAGGAAAATAGAGGGGAAACAAAACTTTCACTTCAGTTTTGAACTGTGTTCAATACAATGCTTGCCAACTTTGTAAGAATTATGGTGAGAAATAGGATATGCTATAATCTCTCTCCAGAACCCAAGTATTCTGAAAAAAAGATTATTTATAGAAAGACCACTCACAGTTCTTAAAGAAAAAAATATGAGTAGCTTTCAATAGAGCAGTTTTCAATTCATCGCAAGACTAATTCCTAACATTATCTCTGAAACAGATATATATTAATACAGATATATATGCACTGATTTATTGAACAGCAATAAAATTAGTGCGTGACAGAGTTTACAGTTGCTTTTCAAAGACTACTACATCCATAGGAAAAATCCGTACAAAAATTTTTAAGCTTTCTGTCACCTGGCTTATTTCTTTTAACAGATGGTTTGGCATCTTTCACATACTGAATTAAAGGCATCTTTAACCATGATCAAAAGTTAATTTTGTGATGAAATTTTTGAATACATCTGATCAACTCAGCAGCCTGCAAAAATGCGAACATTATTTTCTGTATTTAAAAAAGAATGTCTATAAACAATGTATATTTGAAACAACAAACCCTTTGCTGCCTCCCTTTTTGAAGCTAGTCTTCCCAGTACCTGAATTTTTTTCCTGATTGTTATTTTGGGACATTTGAAGTGGTGTTATAATTGAGTTTGACATATTTACTACTCAGTTCCCAAACGGTTATTTCAAAAGACAGTATATAAAGCAATAATAGTGTTGAGCCATAGTTCACACTGATTCCTCAACTTACATTACTATGAAAATGTTTTTTAAAAAATTTCAAACTCATGATGTGTAAATGCTTTATTTTCTCAAGGTATAAAAAGTTGGTTTGTCTAGCATAGGGGAGTTTCAAAGGAAAAAATGAACTGAGGTTTCATTTCCCTTGTACCAGCCATAGACTTTTATTTACATTGACTTTAGAACTATTAACTCTTTGAGTACTTTTTCTTAGCAAATCCAGCTGTTACTTTGACTAAATGTTACAACTAAACCATAATTGATGCCTTGCATATTTAATTACTTACCTAAAGAACTTAACATGGATATATCAAGAGATACATCTGAATATGGTTTCATAGAAAGAAAGTCCAAGTCAGAAGTATTATTGTCTCCAGCAGATTCTCCAACCTAATTAAAATACAAGAAATGGGAAGACTTAAGACCAACATTAGCGACAACTTGTCACAGTAACTAACAGTTCAAGGTAAATGCATAGATCTGCACTTTCAAAAGCGTGCAGCAGCAACACTTGAGACTGGAACTTCCTAGACTAAGCTTAGCCAACCTGCAGCTCACAGGCATTACAAACATGGTTCCAGGACATATTGTATCATTAGAATGACAAAAGATCCAGGAAGGGATCTGTAGGATAGTCTGAAACTTTCACCTAAATCATCCAGGATTGCTGAAACCAACATTATCAAAACGTCTGGAACTCAACTATATGCTCAGTTCATCCCAGTCCCATAGCAAAAGGCTAGGGGAAGCATTATCAGTGCCCTTCCCATGAACCATTTCCAGAACTCCTTTTCCCTCACCTTCCCAATGCAACAGTGGATGTACTGAAAGTTTCAGCACGTAATTCATAAAGCCAGTAAGACAGACCTCCCTATTCTAGACAGCATCACCTGGAGCTAGACTCTAGTAAGCATATCTTTACACTTTTAGATAATGAAATATAGGCTGTACTACAACCATCTCATTTCTTCCATATTCACTACAACACTTCTATGCAATGGCAAAAATTAGAAGAGAAAATTACAAGCTAGTAAGTTTCAAAACACATTCTATCAGAATTCCAGCAGCAGAAATGGGACATGCAATGTATGATATCACCAGGTATTTTTATTTTATATTTCTAAAAAATAACTTTGTACTTGCATGAATTACCTTGACTGGTCACCTTCTAAAGAAATACAAATCTTCCCACAAAACCTGTATGAAATATTTATAAAAGTATAATTTTACTGGCATTTACAATGTAGTAGTTATAATTTTTATGTGAATTGGCATGGAATCCTGTCGTGCATATCCTTTGTTGTGACAAATAATTTGCAAGATAACACTTGTACCACTTAAAATAGTATTTGCTGATTAGCAGCTGTAGAAGGGAAAGATATGTATTTCATTCACCTGTATTTTCTAACAAACATTTTCTAGATGTGGAAAAACTGGTAAATACTACTTCTTTTTCTCCACTTTTACAGCAGGATAGACCTCAAATATTCATCATTAGCAGATCAAAAATCTTTCAGACTCCTGTTATTTCTGCCTCTGAGATTTATGCATGMTGAATTAAACCAGAGAATACAGAACAGGACAAACAAAACCACTAACCAAAACAGAATGAATGTTAGAGAATACATTTTAAGTAATGAAAACTTATTCCAGATACCGAAATGTTAATCCTCTACCTCAGAACATGCTGAAATAAAATGAATGTGTGTAACACTTCCATTTTCTACATACAAACCATTTTACCATTATCTGTTTGGAAGAATCTGGACAAGTATTCCGCAACTTGTGTTCTTCTTTTATGAGAACTGGCAGAACCTAAGGTACCAAATCATATCTCAGTTATTGCCACTTTACAGCTTGGACTAGTGTTTTTTAAAAATACTCTTAATTCATGCAATTTACGAGTTCGCTATGATCAGATTTTAGGCCATCATGGAGAACTTGTTAGTACAGGTCTTTATCTTTTTATTTTTAAATAAAACTAAGACTAGCTCTTCTTTAACAGATCACCATATATGTTCACATAAGCAACTAATTTAGAACTAGCCAGGCTAGCAGGCTTTTTTTTTTTTTTTTTTTAAAGATATAAGCTTTATCAATCTTTTCCTGTAAATAACAGGAATTGAATAAATTCTGCATTAATTAAAATGGGGAATTTGAATGTTGAAAACCCAGGGAACATCATGTTCTCTAAAATAAGACACTTTTCCCCAACCAAGTATCAGCATAGCTTACTTTAACTTCATCCAGTGGTTTTACTGGAATGTTTCGCCTCTGTGGAGAAATAATACTACCAATTACTTTTTTCAACATAGGCAAAAGATCTTTTTCATACAACATCAACTATATTCAAGCTTCTCACATACACTGAAGATACCTAATACTTTTCACATATCTGTAATGTATTGTAATGTAATTACAATATAAAGAATGCTGTTCTGAAACATCTTACTATTATCCATTTTAATGGATGTTTGAATTCCCTTATGCTATTTCTTCTGCCCATGAACTTTATGCTCAAGTGTAAAATCTTACTCATTAGTACAGCAACTTCTGGTATCCAATCATTTAAAGCTGCACTTGCAGAGACATTTCTTACTCAAATGTAACAGTATAAAATACTCAAGCATAAAACACCATGGCACATCTCTAGTGAAACACACTCAGCTGTGCAAAATCTATACACATTCGCATATACCCGAACTGAACAGTCTAAGTGTAAATAGCCATTGACCATTTGAAAGATGTTCAAAAAATTCTTATTTGGAACAAGATTCCTACAACAAGGCAGCAAAAGTGTTAAAGCATACATTTTACTTACTATAAGCTAAGTTATATATATTGCATATACATTTTTACATATAGAAGAAAATAGAATAGAATACAGAATAGAAATAGAAAATAGAAGAATACAGAATATTATAATACTAGATTTTTTTAATTAATTCTTTGCATTTTTCTTCCTTTTAGGGAAGATGTTTCATGTTCAAACTGTTTCCAGTAGAGACAATGTACAAACATCCAGAAAAGTCTCAAGGGTCCCCAATATCTTACATTCTGTTGTCTCCCTTCCCACATACATTGCCCACTCTATCCAATTTCTAAGACTGAAGAGGTTAGCACAATTTAATTCCCACCACATTAGGAAGTTTGATAACTTTTTTCCCTCCTCTATTCACAATTTTTTTCTTTCTTCTAGAATCACTCAAAACACTACCATTTTAAACAGCAGGCAACTATGTCAGACTAACAGTGGTTTTCAGAGTGCAGATAACATTAAATATGATTTTGCAATTTTTGGTAGTCTATTTTGTCCTGGGAATGTGAACACTGCTACCCACTAATATGTACATTTCTGGGGAAAAACTCTTCTCCACTCTTAATATGAATATCTCAGAAAAATCATTTTCGGAAATGAGTTAAACTTTTTGGTTTAAACAGATCACGTGAATTCAAGAGTTAGCATCATTGGGTATAGGTACCAATGAAGTGGTATTATTTTATTCTCTAACACTATTTTAATTCCCCAAATAACAAATCCTTCTATAAAGGATGTATTTTACATTTTAAAAAGAAAAGAAAAATCTAACATAAGCATTGCAATCTAACTCAGAAGCAGATATTAGGTCATTGCTTTATACTAAGTGACAGAGCTGCTCATGCAGCCCTGATTGGTCCCACCCCTAAGTTGCACCCTCCTGCCTCTTCCTTTCTGCAGTCACATGGTGAACCAGATTAGAGTGCTGATCTAGCTGCGGAAAGTGAAAAAAATAATAATAATAAAAATAAAGAAAAAAATAGAAAGGTTACTTCTAAGTTGATTAATTCAGTTTCTAATTTGGTTCACCACATGGCTACATGAACAGCTAAGCCTGCACAACAGACGAAGGCAAGAAGGGGGAGGGCTGGGCGTAGGGACGACTTAAACTGACACTGGAAAACAAAGCATCTCAAACTATATTAAAAACAAAGCCAGGTCCATCGTGGTTTTGATAAACCAGTGACATTTCAGTGCATCAGGGACCCACCTGCTTTAGCTGATAAATAGTTTTGGAATGATCTCCACCAGTGATCTGGTCCAGAAGATCATCCACTATTTTCTTGCTGTAATTTCCAGCATCCTTCACAAATTCTTGTAAGCTAGCAGGAAGAGAGATATTACCAATAGAAGAAAAGAAATGCTTTCATTAAAAACAAAAACAAAAAACAAACAAACAAAAAAAACCAACCCCCCCCCCCCACCATCTTATATTATGGTTTTCTCCTTGTACTTTTACATTCTCATGTGCCTTTAGGAAAAAAAATGATTGGACCCTCAAGATTTTTCATTTATTTATTTTTACTAAACAAAGCTTTATAATAAACTATTTTTAAAGTAAATTTTAGAAAAATCAGGATTGGGAGCAATTGATCTGAGAAGTTGGCATTAAAGCAGTAACTCTTTCTTCAGTAAAAAAGCCTTTCAAATAAGGAAGCACTTACCTTAAGGCACATTGTATCCCAGTCTCATCACCATATGCTGAGTATAGCAGTTCCATTTCATCTGATTTCAAATCATGAAATATAGAATTGTTTTGCATGGAAAGTGCTGTGCTTGCACTTGTAAGAAAGGTTACTAAATGGTTAGAATAAAGAGAAGACAAATAATTATCACAAGTGTGAAATCACTGGAAAAGGAAATGTTTCTGTAAGCAAGTATATAAAGTTTCAGTAGCCTGTTATTTTATTCTGCTTCCTTCCCCTACGACCTCCAAATTGAATTTCAAGAACAATATTTCAAAGACCCTTCCAGAATCCAGAACTGCGTCATTCAAGTGTATAAACAAATGTACTTATGCTGTCAAAAAATAAAGAACTAAGCTAACCAAAAAAATTTTTTTCCTATTACAGATTCCTGCTTTTTGTGTGGCTGATTCACTGTTTGGCCATCAGTTTCTAGAGAGCAGACTGAAATCAAACCTTATTTGGCAACTGAAACATAGAATCCATATTTAGCCAGGAAATTTAAAAACAATACTTCAGCAGGTTAAGACACCAAGTCCTACATAAGAGTAGGTTAGAAACTATATCAAGACTATTAGAACTAGAGTAGCAAAAGGAAAAAAAAGCAAGTTTTAATAGAACGGCACTACAGCTTGTGAAAATAATGTCATCTGATACAAGAATCTAAACAATCAAAAGGTTTGTTCTCCACTCTAAAGGAGGTAGGTGCTCTGCAAAATATTTCTGCCACAGCAAACAGGGGAGTTTTAWTAAAAAGTTTCAACTGTGGATATGACATTACAGCAAAACATTAATCAACAGACTCTTAATTTTGTTACATTTAATAGCCCAAAAAATGCAATTTAATTAAAAATCACATTCTACTGTGAATTGAAATAATTAAATATTTTTCAAAAAGACACTGGGATACAGGTATAATCTGGAAATTTTTATGTCTGGAATTTGCTCAAGCATTTAAATAATGCAAAAGTTAAAACACATTCTTCTCTGGCATTTACCTTTGTTTCTTCGTTCATCTTTAAATCCCAGTGTAGTGAAGCCAGGTAATAATTTGCTTGACAGTGAACTAAGATCCACTGGGTGAGTCTCTTCCTCTGTAATAATTTGATTTAAAAGAACGTTCATTTTAACAAAATGTATTTAATGTTTAAGATTAATTCATGGTGAATATTGGCTATTGCTCCTTTTAAAAAGTCATAGTTACCATAAAAGCTAAATGTTTAAGCTGTACAGTTTTATCAAGTACAGGTACAGCAATTCACATTCTCCATTTAAATTTCAAGTATATATTGTAACTAACTTTCCATATCTTAACCACAAAGTCTATGGCTTATTTCCCTTCTAATGAATATAGCATCATCAATCAGCACTAGCTGATTCATAAATATTTAAACATGCAGATACTATGAAAGCAATAAAAGCAGTTTTTTATGCTGTTTACAGAACAGTTTGGCTATAGAAAC
Source organism: Rhea americana (assembly GCF_003343005.1). Lineage (NCBI taxonomy): Eukaryota > Metazoa > Chordata > Aves > Rheiformes > Rheidae > Rhea > Rhea americana. The sequence continues at coordinate 1,150,279 of NW_028186366.1, read as the reverse complement.
CCAACCACAATAAAAAGAAAATTGTTAAGGTAAGTACATTAGAAAAAAAAAATATTGCTGCAGCCATGATGGTAAAGTACTGAAGAACTGCATAATTAAAACATCTCATAACATTTGCAATACGGTTTTATATGGACCCACCACCACCACCAATTCTGTACTTAGGATACTTCCCATGGCTCTGTTACATAATCTAATGGTAATTATACTCGGTTACTAAACTGCAGAAAGCAAATATATAACTAGAAATTTACTAGGATAGAAGAAAAGTCTACAACAAAAATTCTAATTATAGTCTTAGCTTCAAGTCCAGTATAACTAGTACTAACTAAACAAACTAAAAAGATTCAGGAGCACAGAAACATCAAGAATCATATAGTACTTCACTGCTCCCATTGCCATCACTGTCTAAATTTTCATAGTGGCATGATTTCAGAGATAATCACGTTCATTTTATTATTTGTTCAGAAACAGGTAATTGCATGAAGGCATTCAAAACGCTCAATTTCATTGTCAGAATTATTTTCTACAAACTTAGATAATAAATGAAAAAATTTAGACAACAGCTGAGATACAGGCTTCCATCTCCCAAATGAGATCAACAGAAGTTTGACTAGTCAAAAGGGTCCACGCCTTCATCAACCCCAGTGACAGATAACCTGTGAATGAACTCCAGTCTCAAAAACTGCAGATGTAAAAGTGCAAAATCAACATGTCATGCAGCAGCACAAACACTATGCAGTTTCTTTTATTGTAAACTTTCCATGGCTTCTGCCTTTTGAGCTCAAGACTAGAAAGAGTAGAAAGCATAAAATAAATAACATACAGTAGCAAAACAAGCAAAAATGCATAGAATAGATTAAGGAACTACAGAAAAACAATTAAGCAAAACTTGTATACCAGAAAATTAGCAGATAACTTAAATTAGGTAATGCATATACAAAATTAGCTTTCTCTGCTCTTTTCTGTATATGTGCATTGAATATTTAGGCAGGACAACAACATTTTCATTCACCTTTTTGTCTATTAGATTTTAAGATTCTAGGTAACCTGGAGCAAAAGCCTGTCTTCTAACTTCTCTGTAAAGTTGTAGCAAAATGTAAGTGCTTATAAACAGATATCATTTTATCTTCATATTGTTAGTTTCAGTAAAACAAAGCACCTGAAGAGAAAAGTGAAAACCTGAAAGGTCAAGAGAAACATTTTGGAGTTACTAAATCTAGCTCTTGTGGCAAACTTTTGGGGAAATACAGATTTTTTGATTTTAAAAAGAACTCATTTGTGCTACGCAGGATCTGCATGTACATTTAAGCCTTCAAAATCTGCTAGAACATACACTTTTTGAAATGTTTATTTAAAGGATTAAGACATTTACCTTCTGCTTCCGGATCAGATGAGTTGACTACACTGAATAACAGAGTTCCATCTCCATTCTTTTTCAGATAACCAATCTGTAAACAGAAAGATACAGAAGCACTTTCATAATTCCTAACAGTCCCAACGTTTTTTAAGCAACTGCTTCTCTGTCAAACGTACGACTCCTCCTCCATTCTCCCAAGTCAGATCTAAAGTTTGCATCCAAGAAAAAAACAATTCCCATTAAATCCTACATGTTCTAGACTTGCACACTTTCTTTCCAGAAGCAAAATCACAACTCCTATCCTCCTATCTGCAGTCTCTCATTGCTTACTTCCAAGTCTCCTATCTGCAATCTATCTCACTGCTTATTTCCAAGTCTAGACTGAACTCCTTGTTTTCAAATTTCATTCACAACTTTCTCTAATAATATTCTCTAATAACATACTATCAGATTTATAAGAGGAGGAAGTGCTGTGACAGAGCAATCAGACAACGTGTATGTGATAGTAAAAAGACAACTGAAGACCTAGAAGATGACAGAACATGAGTCTAATTAGAGCTACAAACTGTTAAAAAAAAGCTAATATTAAAAACAGACTACATATGAAGCATGCAAAACATTTTATCTTCTTTAAGGAGAGTGTATCTCATCTTCTGTGTGGAGAAGAGAGAATAAATACAGTCAAATGAATTGAACAGTAAATCTCCATTTTGTTTTTTTCTTCTTCTTGAGAGCTTATCACTGTCTCTATGTAAGGCCAAAGTTAACGGTGGCATACAATTAGAATAAAGTAGTGATAAACATTTGAGAGAGGGATAAGCAGGAATGATACCTTCAGGTGACACAAGATAACAACGGGTGAACCTTTAAGAATGCATCAGCATCACCTAGATCCAGTGGGCTCTGCAGTGGATTGTCTAGCTGATTAACATATTACACACTAACATGTCAAAATGCAGAGCATGTAGAATATCCTGCTGCTTTCTCACACACTGATTACAGTAAAAACTCTCTTCAACACATCACTATTTGAAGGTACACAGTTGTATATACGCATCAATAAAGCAGGTAAATAGCAGAAGACTACTGTTCCTGCAAAAGGTTTTTAAAAAGCCACTCTTATCCTGCAGTTTTCCAAATAGCCTTGGTTTCTAGCAAGTCTTCTAATTATCCAGGAAGCAGAAATATCTTGAAAGAGCTAAGCCTTCTTCCATCATTCTTTGGGGTTTTATTTCCCAATTCAGCTGAGTCCAAGATGCTTAAATTTAAAGACATAGCTGCTACCACTAATGTTTCAAGGTAAATGTTTCTTCTGCAACACTAGTTAAAAGCTAGGTGGAAAAATGAGGATGCAGCAACACCCTGAACCTTTTTTGACTGAGGCAGTCACTAGACTGTGACAGAATAGAAATTAAATTAATGTGCAGTGATGGTGGTAAGCTGCCACATGATGCAAAGGAAACAGACTAACATGCATCTATGCACACGCCTGCTGCTGCATTTATTCCAACTCTAGCATCAATTAACACAGGAAACCATAATTACTAGAAAGCTAAGAAAAATGCAGTCCAAAAACAATGCACGCTGAGGAAACTGTATTATGAGTATCACTGAGCTTCTCCTCCTATATCCTGGAATACCACAAAAAGCAAATGTTGGAATGTATGCATCAGAATTATGTTCAAGATCATCTAAACTGTGGTTAGTACCCTTCAAAACTCTTAATATAGAGTGCTAGCTACTCTTAATTACTGAGGAATCTTTGTATTTTGTACTCACACAAGAGTGTGTTATAGTTGACAGCTACTGTTGGCTGGTAAAAAACTAAAAGGGGCTCAGAATGAGGAGAATATAAACTGTTAAGTTTAGCTCAGTTGGTTAGAGCATGGTGCTAATAAAGCCAAGGTCACGGGTTTGATCCCCATATGGGCCACTGGTTTGAGGGTTGGACTAGATGATCTCCAGAGGTCCCTTCCAACCTTACCAATTCTATGATTCTATGTTACTAAAAACAGTAAGTTAAGGAACACCAAGTGCTGACTTCTTCTGGGGTAGAGAGGAATCATAATAACCCTTCAACCTATGCTAAAGTTTGCTTTCCTTCTGAAGTTGCAACAGTAAGAGAGTATGATGCTATTTTAATCACTGTTAATCCTAATGTTACCAAACAACACCAAAGGCTGCAATTAAGGAAGCTAGAACAAAGCCTGAACAATGTTTCACTGTTTTCTGCAGATGAATTTCTAAATATGTTTAACACAACATTTGTACCAACCCTAAAATGGACTTCAATGTGAACTAAATGACAGACAGTAACTATCTTCATATTCCATGCAGAGCACAAATTACCCTTCCTAGATGCAACATTCCTCAAACAACAAACACAAGCCCACTTCCTGTGATGAAGCAAATAGTATTCAATAGTCAAACACAACACAGAATTGTTAACTTGATCGTGCAGTGGACCTTGCTGTTGGGTAGATATCTATTGATCCTATCCCGAGCTTCATCCGCTGCATGTTCCACTAGTGCCAGGACATGTTCTTCAGCAGTGCTATCTGTCAGGCTGCATGCATTTCCCTCAGGTTCAAAAATGCAACTAAATAAAGAAAAGAATAGTAGTTTTACATATCAAAAGACAAGACAAAACAAAACAAAGCCCTGAATTCTGGAGTTTCTAACTGAACAAAAGTTAGTTCCACTCTTCTCTCAGGAGGACGCTTTAGGCACTGGATATTTTCTCCTCTTTGCTTAACTAGGAATTTCTCTCTGTATAGAGATTCAGATCTGTTGCACAAGAAGTTTTGCTACTAAAGAGAATAAAATGATCACAGGGTCATGCTATTATGAGAAAAATGTCTTTAAATTTTTTTGTTCCATTGAAGCTTTAAGAAAATATGCACACAACTGAAAACTCTGGAACAGCTGGGTCTTTCTATCACATTCTACACTACGTAATGAACAAGAACTGAGTGAGTGTTGCAGCACTCTGGATGAAATTTTTCAAAAATGGCTTAGATACTAAGGTGTCTATGTGAGCAAGTCACTTCTTAAAGTATAACATAGAGCTCCATACTGCTTTAATACCTCTTGAAAATGTCAATTATGGAGGCAAAAATATCTGCTATTAGGACCAATTCTCCTCTATATATTCTCGCATATCAAAAACAGTAACAATTTTCCTACTGAAGCCAAAACTCACGTTTTTAAGTGTGAAGTTATTCAGAAAGACAAAATAATCAAAAGTACTAGAATTACATAAACATTGAAGAGAACCAGAAAGTAAAAGCTGTTTCAAACTGATCCCCCCCAAAACTGGGTAGCAGGACAGAATTAAAGGCCAGTAATTCTTAGCTGTCTGATTGTACAGCAAGTTAGATCTTAAAGACAAGCGTAGTAATAGATTGCATGCAGTCTCAATTCTTTGCTCTGTTAACTACCTGTATTTGAACATGAGCACAAAAAAAGATGGCGAAGTACCAAGTTACTTCCATAAAGGAAGTTACTTAAGAATTAATCAGAAAGGAAAAAATCTATTGTTCTAGGCACCATATAAACCACGTTATAGTATCTTTTCAAAAAGAATCTATAGAATCTGTATCAAGTCTGAAGTCTCATTAACCAAAAGGTACTTTCAATTAATTCCATGTACAATCCATTTAACAGTGAACAAATTACACTTTGATAATTGCCAGTAAAACAGTGACAGCTATGTTTCTGAATGCTGACATGAGTAGATCCAATTAAAAAAGATTACTTAAGAGTTCAAAGTGTTTTTCT
>NW_028186366.1:1097347-1145034 GCF_003343005.1 Rhea americana | reverse complement strand
AAAAAAAAAAAAATCATGTTCTAATCAGCCGCATGACGTGGCTGGTTAGAACTCTAAAGTTTATTTAAACACAAATGAAAGGGTATAAACTTGAAATAAGAAATCATATTTCATTTTGCTTAGTCTGGATTTTTAAAGACAGAAGTTTGCAGGACTTATTCACATGGCCAAATTATTTAAAACATGAGCAGTGATGCTCTATTATAGTTTGAATTTTATAAAAAGTGTGTCAATTAAACTCCAGTTGATATAATACTCTATAGTTTAAATTCAACATTTAGGATATCTACGCAAAGACAATATTCACTGAATAGGATAGTTTCCTTCTAAATCATAGTTTCTGCTATGATTTTCTTCTGTTGATGACGTAGAAAGAAGAAGAAAACCTCTCTCTATAAAACAGAAAATCCCTTTCATTTTCCAAAATTAAGTTTTAGCTATCAAAATATGATTTTGTGACAAGAGGGTGCAAATTGCTAGAAGATAGCCATTGAACTAATAATCTGTTACCAAGAAACTTAATAAGATTTCATCAGGAACATACCATCTGCCCTAGAAAAACTCCTTTATCTTTGTATTCTGCCAGATAAAACTTCCAGTTAAGAAACAGTTAAAGAAAAATCATCATCTGATTTGGGCTACTTTCCCTCCAGAAAAAGTCCTGTTCAGATCCTGATACAGCTAAGCAATGCATTTAAAATACAAAGGAATACCCAATGATTTTCCATTAAGTCTGACATTAATCACAATTTCAAATTCTAAAATACGGTAATTATGATAAGACATTTGTGGTTATGTTAAAAAATGAAAGAATATTTAAAATCATCATCAAAAGTAGCTACTTCTTATTTTATGCTGGTATAGTAAAGGAAAAAGAAAAAAAGTATGTATATGTTAACAGTAAGTTTAAAAGAACTGCATTTCTTGAATCGTTTGTTTCAACTTGGGAATCACCAGATTGTTAAATTCCTAAAAAAGTCACATCACCATTTATTCCATGGTAAGAAAAAAGGTTGCAAGGAGATTTTTTTTTTTCCCTTCAATTCTTTGCTGCTGCCTGATAACAGAAAAGGTGCAACAAACCAGCAAGCATGTCCACTAAAACCTTTACCTAATAACTTCTTTATTTTGCTTTTTGGATTTCTTGGTAGTCTCTGCTTGTACAGGAACAACTTCAGGGACAGGTTCCTCAACTGCTGTGTCTTCATCACCCAAAAGAGCTGCCTGCTGAGAAAAATCCATGTCCTGCATAAACGACATGCTGCGCTTCAAAGCTAACAGCCGTTCCTAGAATCAGAAAGGACAGAGCGGCAGGGACTTAACCTTTCCCTCATAGCCAAGATGCTATGATAATGGGATGGGATGGGAATGGCCATGGCCTTATTTTGTTCCTAATGCCTCGTTTCCAATGGCGATGCAACATGATTTGGTCATGGTAGCATGGCATCAGAATTGCTGCAGCCCAACTATCAAGAGAGAAACAAACAAACAAACAAAACTGCATATGCAAAGACAGCCACCTATTTTAGACAAGACTTACCACAACAGAACTGCAACACACACACACGCGCGCACACACATGCAGTAGCTCATAAAACTAACTGTTTTACAGAGTAACTGTACATGAGTAAGCAGTGTATTTGACAGTAACCGCTGAAACTTGTTATCTTCTCTCTCCCACCCTCTTCAAAAAAGACAAGCTTTTTTATTAACGTGGTAAATAAAACTTGTTTCTGAAGTGAGATCTTGTTTTCAAAGTTTCAGCCAAAAGCAATGTTTTCCAGTTGGGTTTTATGTACCTGGATCTTAATTGCTTCCACTGAAGCCAGTGGAATAAGCTTCAGTGGTGCAGATCAGGTTGAGAAATAAAGGGGCGGTTATAATGAAAAACGCTATCAAGCCCTTAAGTATAGCAACACTAAAGGGCACTGTCATAGCTAATGACGGATGGATGAAACAATGCTTATCGTTGTTATTAATTACATTCCTTTTAAATCTGACCCCTCTAAATTCCCCACTTCCCTGATTTTTGTTTTTAATAGGTCTCTTACTTTGCTCATCATCTTAAAGCCTGTGTGCAGTATCTTCTTGGCTAGCTTGTAGTAAACAGTATCTGGTCTGTTGTACGTCATTGCATTATCACACATCAGTTTAAAATCTGCCTGTAAAATAAAAAACAAAAGAACTAGTAAAACTTCAAACTCCTTTGTTAAGGGACTAGGAGATACCATTCCATCAATGCCGCTCAGTGAAGAATATTAACCACAATATTTTAATAGCACTAACAAAAGGTCACAGAGCAAATGCAAGCCAAATTTAAGACTGACTTGTAAAGGTTTGAGCCCATTTTGCTTCTTCGTAACGCTCAGTTTTGTTTGGGATTTCTTTCTTTGCATATAAGGAATGTTTTCCTGAATACCAAATGTAACATTTCCTACTTCTGCAAAAGGTCTGAATGGAAGAAATGGAAAAATCAACAGAAGGTTTGGGGGGGGGGGGGTGCCAGAGATGATTACCCTTCAGGCGTTTTTCCTATCTTTTAAATTGAAAAAGACTGGAGAAATGCAAAAGACACTAAAAAGATAGAAGGCTTCTTACATATGATTTTTGCTGTAGCAATTTGATCACTTCTTCAGTCACTTGCATTCAAAAAAGAAAGGAAAAAACATAGAAAACATCAGAAAGTAAGAAACAGGCTCCCAGATGTTCCTTGCATGCAACAAAGAGAAAAAAAAAGCTATGCTTGATTTTGTCTTTTCCTTTAAATGGTTTCCTTTCATATCTACTAATTTCAAATAATTTTTATTGATTCAAGTTGCCAAAATAAAGCTGCAAGACACTACACTGTACACTGAACAAAAAAATTTTGTTGCAGATTGCAAAACTATTTTTTAGAATGCCTTTGTTATAGTCAGTGTAAAAGTGTTTATTTTAATTTCGTGTTTTCATACAGAAACGTCAGAGCAGGCCTCTCCTAGTCATCTATCAGTTTTAGCAGTTGCCACCAGGCCCATAATAAGAAAACAGACAGCTAGAGCTAACATTTGCTAAGCTGTGACTTCCTACGGCATTTAAGTCTTCACTTAACACCTTCACTTAAGGAGAACAAAGCAAAAACTGGGAAAGTGGAGTGGAGAAGCACCAAACTATGAGCAAAGAAGTTCAGGGAAACTACACATCTACTGATGGCCTTTGAGGCACCGAAGAAAAGGACAGAGGAGTCTCCTACTTGCTCAACTTGAAGTAGTCCCTTTTTGTTGGTAGCAAAATTGATGGGGGCTTTTTTGCAGCGATTTCCCCTCTTCTGAACACAGCACAAGATTCTTACGGGATTCTCCTTTAAAATTACTGGATCGTGACAACCTCAGCTAATTGTAATGAGTATAAAGGACTTGCTCCAGGGGTCAAAAGCTTTTAAGTTTCATTTTCATGTTACAAAATTACAAAGGCATGAGCATAATTAGGGACACTTCTACCCCTAAAAGAGAGTCCAACCTCTTTGTCAATGTACGATGGTGAGACTTCAGGCAACTACTTACTGCTCCCTGAAGTATCAGAAGAAATCAAGTTCTTTGGACAAATACAGTTGTTAATCTTAAAATACTGCGATTTTCATTTTTCTAGGTTGTTCCCCCCAACTTTTGATCATTATCTCAACCTTGCCTCTGTCTACATATAGCCACTGACCTAACATTCAAGTTTGCTTTTGAAGTTGCTGAGTAATATAATCCAAAAAGCCAAAAGAATTTAAATAAACCAAAATTTCTGACAGTAATGCTTTGTTCACTATTTCCTATAAAATTCCACATCTTCTTTGAAAAATAAAGGATATGTAACAAAAGGGACTAATTCTTTACAAAGCACCTATAATAAATACAAGCCATTCTTTGCTCACCTTGAGAGACCTTTCAGAGGAAGAAATAAACTACTGAGGAGCAAGCCAACACACTCTGCCAAGTCTATTGTTACATCAACAAAACCCTAGAAAACAGTAATACTGAAGGCAACTATCAGAACTACATGAGTCTTAAAAAAGAAATAAAAATCTTTTCCTTCCAAGATTAGGTAATAGTAGATTTCTTACTGCACTGTCTGTAAAACCACAACACACCCAATATGGTATTAAAGCAGTGTCAAAACCCAAAATAGTTAAGGCCAATTGCCAAGTAAGGTTTTGCCAAAAGACTATTCCAAACAAAGTTACATGAAAAACAGGACAATCTAAGAAACAGTAACTACACTGTAAAATATAAACTATTTTTTTTTACTCATACAAAAGTGCTCGAATATCTCAATAGTTTCCTACCAGACATGTGTCAAAACTGCCTTTTAATCAACCTAATCAAGCCCAGATTAAAAAAAACAAACAAAAAACCCCCACATACTTATGGAGCTCCAAGTCCCTTAAAACAGCTTAAGTGCCTGTAATATTCTTACTCATGTGTTTATGTCTAGCAGCATGAGCTTCACAGCAGAACTTTATAGAGCAGATTCTTATTTTCCACAGTAATGCGGGTAATTGTACAAGAACAAGATAATAACAAACATAAATCTTCTAAAGTGAAAAATAAAGAAACCCATTCTAACAGGCAGAATGAACAGTGATGTTGAGTTCAACAAATACATGTTAGAAGCCTTTCTTACATGAATTATTTCAATGTTAAAATTTAATATTAAAGTTTACTACAAAAGTGTTCTGAAGTAACTAAATCTCTGACAATTCACCTTGAATTCAGTGACTGATTTGTATTCATTTGCGGTAATTTTTTCTTTCATAGTACCAAAATCCATGGGATGCTTTATGATCATGGAATATCCTGGAGCAATGGCATCCGTGACCGGAAAAGCAAAAAATCCATGAGGATCCTTCCTAAAAAGAAATTGAAAAATACATTTAGATTTACGTTTGGAAACAAAATCATCATTGTTTTCTTCTATATTAGTAGAATAAAATGTATAGTCCTAGTTAAAAAACTAAATAACTAAACTAATAACCAAACTAAATAATAAAAACTATTTAAAAATCACAGAACAGAAAAATATTTGAAACTTTTCCTAATATTAGTGGGAATTTTGATTAAAAATATGTAGACTTTTTGAAGATAGATTCAAAGTCTTGAAATTATTGTCTTGCATGCCTTCTGAATCTCCGTTTACACTCCAAAGGGGTCTTTCAGCTTCTGAGTAATAATCTCTTCAAATCTTACTGTTCATTCTCTTAAAACAACTACACAAGATTCTAGAATTAGTTCCAAATTCAGCTTATTGCTATAAAATAAGGAAAGGAAAATGAAGAGTTTCAGTAATTTTTCAAAAACAACAACAACAAGAAGCTACAGGGTTAACATCTTATGGGAAACAATAAAAATCCACGTTAGTGGATTAGCAGGTAAGTAGGTATACACTTGACTTGGCATCTGACATAGGATACACAGTAAGCCAAAAATTCATGAGAACTGTTTCACTTTTTAAACCAATAAAATTCATAGTTGTTTTTTTAATTCCTAAACTAAGCCATTTTTATTAAATATATAACAGCAAACCTCTCCCCCTCCTGCCCTTCCCTCCCCACAAAAAAGTTAGAATTGCGTAGTTGGTAATAATTTTCCTCAACTAGTCTTTAAAAACGACAAGATCTGATGTGGTTGAAAAGGTTACCATCCATATTGTCATTAGTCTTTATGCACTATTTTCAAACAGAAAAACACATAATTTCTAAAATAACACATATAAATAAGCACTAGACACTGTCCATACAGCTGTTGATCCAACAAGCTCAAATACCTTTGAAGCTGGCGAAGGAAGTGTTCTAGTAATTGCTGGATGGGTGTGCTTTCATTTTCAGCTGTAATTTGAGATGAAAAAAAAATATGTAAAGTGCAATGATAGAGAAATATCTATCTATACTATCAACACCAAAGGGAAAATTTTAACTTGTACTGATCAGAAGGTCAATGAGATATGGACTTTAGTGACAACAGAAGCATATCAGGTAAGTCTCTTTTTAAGAATACAGTAACTATTTCTTCCCCCTTATTACTTACCTAGTTCTAACATATTAAAAACTGGTAGACATTAAATAGGATGTAATACTAAGCCTATAATTTGTTGTAATTTAACAGAAAAAGTGAGTCTTGGCTGCTCAAATACTGCAGCTGGGAAATCCTCATTCATGCAATGTTTTATCAGAGCAATTTTAACAACTAATTTACCCTAACAACCTAGGCCATTAGTTTCCCTGAGATTCAGATTAATCTTTGCAATTAAAAAGAAGAATAGTGTATAGATGCAGATTTGCTGGAAAAAAAAAGTGCAGATTAAGATTTTACTTACTGTACAGGTTAATGTAGTGCTTATTGTTTAATTACCTGTTCCACATATACACTTACTTCAGAAAAAAATTCAGACTGGGTTTGATGTGAAGATTGAAAAAATAAACAAGAAATAACCTAAAATCTAGAATTAAAACTCAAACTCTTCATGACAATGAGAAGAGATCCTCATTTTCAGCTAAAACAGGCGAGATAAAATTGACAAGGCTTCTATTTTCCGTTCTTATTAAAAAACGGATTTGAAAATATTTGATATCATTTTGTTAGTTTAACAAGTTTTTAATGCTCCATTATATCCAGAGATATGAAATTTGCAGCCAGAAAATTTCAGTTACTTCTATTAGGCCACCTTGATGGACACAGTCCTCAATTAGTATGTAATTAGAATTAGAATCATAATTAGAAAATTCCTCAAAAAATGACTTGGCTGGTCAATGAACAGAATTTTGAAGACAATACAGATAATCCTCCTAAAGACTTAACTTTTTGCTATTGTTACATTCAAGCACAAAGTATTTGAAAATTTTTCTAAGTAAAAGTTTCTACTGCAAAATGTTAGCTAGCTATCAACAACGGTTACAGGTAGAAAAAGCACAGCAAAATCCAAAGGGATAAGCATGCAGAAGTTACCATAGACAATTGATAGGAATGTTGGCTGATGATGACAGCTAGAAGAGCTGTAAAACAGAACTGTAGGGTCTACAGTCTTCAGGGACCCCCTATCAAAATTTACTGTCACATTGTGATGAAAATAGAGGTACTCAAATTAATACTCCATATAGGTTATAAAAAAAGATCGTGTCAACAGTTGAACACTCTCCACAGATTTTTTCTCCCTTCAACTGAACAAAATTGAGTTTCAGACATTCTGACCATGGTTTTGTACAAGACAGAGATGTTAAGGACAAGGAACTAGGGAACACTAAAACACTTTTACATTAGTTTTATTCTGACAAGTACCTGTGGCCAGAGACAGATGTCCTTGGTATGTTCAATCAATTTTGTCAGTATTAACTATTAATTCATCATGATCTAATGCATATGTGAAAAGCAGACATATAGGCCTGATGACAATAAAAACAGATTTTAAAAGCACGTTTTAACTTTTATAATTGGCATAGTTGTTCTAGATTTAAACAAGCAACCACAAGCAATCACAGAAGAGGTAAAATTTCAAAGTAGCATGCAAAACCTTGTGCACCAAAACCCACAAGCACCAAGAGAAATACTGAATATTAGAAATGCTGTCTGAAAAATCAGAACTTTCTCCTTAAGTCTCTCAATATCAGAAAATTCTCATGAAATTCTAACACTCTGGTACCTTGACAAAAAGATTACCAAGTTTGTTGTATGTGCTTTTAAAAATACCCAAGATTATTTTAATTTTTCCACATTCCTCACCTGGCTGAGTTCTGCATGCTCGGACAGGACGGTCTGGAGGAGGCTCAACCTCCACCTTTTTTCCAGGATCAAAGTCATCAGTTTCTCCTTCAGTGTCACACTGCTCTTTTTCCCTTTTCCTTTTTTTCTCTTCCTAACACAAGACGACAGATTTTTAAAAAGCATGCTTGGAACGTACAACTCTATATACAAAAAGATAAGAGTGATCTTTCATTTAGAATAGTCAAACTGTATCCAAGACATAACATGTAACAACACGGTTTAAACAACATGCATGCAGTGCTTGCATTTTCACTGTCTCTTCTTCCCTCCCTTTACTACAACTAATTCCATTTATTTTTGGCTTCTGTATTTCATGCACCACTGTTGTGTGATCACATTCTCTGCTTCCATGGAAAATGTTTTACTGTGTAGATATTTATACGAAAAATTGTGTGATAATTAAAAAATATACTGGTGATCAAACAAAGAATTTACTACACAGCAAAGAACAGTCTGCTGCTCTCATCTGATCAACATGTTTTTGTTGCCTGGTGCATTAAACAGGAATGAATAAAGTATGTGATAATTCAGGAATCCACATAAGCGCAAAACACACTGTAACAATCATGGCAATTAGTGACCTCTTCCTGAGCTTCAAACTTAAAACAGTCTTGAGTTCCTATAACCCCACAGTAATTATTCATGTTTCTACAGCATAGTACACTTTCATTAACCATTTTTAGATTATAGATTTGCTACCAATATACCCATTAGGTTCTTTTCTGTACACTAATAATGAAGTTCTGAAAAAAGCCACTGATTCAGCAAAGGCAAAGATGGGTGATTTTTTTTTAATGCTAAAAGGCACTTAGCAATTATTTTGCCACGTTTCAACACTCAGTTATACTCTAGCTGAAACATTTGAAAACGTGAAATGATAGCCACACACACATACAAAGTAATGCTGGAAAATCGTTAGATATCATACTGATGTGTAACAAAACTATGTGGCAGAAGAGGATTAAAAAAGTAGAAAAGTCAAAGAAACATTAACAAACAAAAGTAGTATTATTAAAATTAAACTTCATAGGCAATTATCTTATCAGCATCTTCTCTCAGGTTTCATTCTAACTCCTAAATTTTTAACACAGATGGCTAAAGTGACCATACCATTTGCTATTAAAAAAGCCAGGAAACCAAACATATGGCTTATTCTAAACATAAGCAAGTAAAACTACTGTATCATAGTACTCAACAGAYTAGATTTGAGAAAGCTGGTTTACGTAAAAATACCAATTTCAGTATCATATAACTTGGCACATCTCAGGAACAGAAATACTTTATAGATCTATTTGAAAAACTGGAAATACTGTCTTCAAAGGGTGACAAATCATGTTTCTTATCTATCTGAAACATAAAACGCCATTTTTAAGAAACTGTAAGTATTCATAAGAACAGACAAGACAAACTGACAGGAGAATCAGCTCTTACAAGAAATAAGCATTATTCAACAAATCATCATATGAAGCTCTCTTTTACGTGGGAGAAATATGCCGACACACAAATATGTTTTTCCACATTTTTGAAGTACTGTCTCCAAATAATGAGCTTCCTGTAACACTTTGATTAAAACCATAGTTTCTTGTTCTCTGTACCAACATATAAAACTGACAAACAAGCATGAAAATGACTAGTATCTCTGAATTCTAAAAATCACAGCTTACCTTTCTCTTTCTTCTTTCCTCATCATCGAGATGCTTTTCTTTTTCTTTCTCTGACTTTTTTTTCTTTTTTTTCTTCTTTTCTTTATGTCTTTCTCGCTCATGATCTGATCTATCATCATAGTAACTAGAATCATGCCCTGATCCAGAAAGTTCAGTCACTTCACTTCCTCCGACTTTAAGCACCAGCTTTAAAGGTTTTTCCAACGGCTTGTCTACATAATCTAAATTAACACAAGGTGACTGATTTAATAAATACGAACAAAAATAACAGATTACACTATTTAGAACATTGCTAGTGATGCTTCTGCTAGAAATGCTGTTAACGAGAATCTGTGGCACTTGTAAAACATACGCAATGTGTTGGGAAAGGAAAATAGTAACAGAGAGTAATAAATTCAAGGTAAGAAGGAGCTGGTCTGCACCTTTACGATCCTGATTTTCAGAAACCCGTACTACACGAGGAACTGACGCTCCCTCCTCGTCGCGTCTGCACGGAGGCAGCAGATCTGCCCGTCGCACCGCCACCACCACCGCCACCCGTCGCGCCCGTACGCGGCCTCATCGCCGAGGGGGCGCTTCTCCAGGCCACGCCCCGGCGGGGCGCCGAGCCGCCCTGCGCCAGCACCAGGCTCTTACCGCCGTAAGCGGTGGCAGAGGCCGAGCGCCATTCCGCCTTCTCCGCCTTATGCTTCTTGTGCTTCTTCCCCATGGCGGGGCCCACCCGCAGCCTCCGCCGCCTCCCGGCGGCCTCACCCGGAAGCGCTCGGGGCGGAAGGCGCCTCCCCTCCCCCCGAGGAAGTTCCGGATCGCTGTTACCGCCCGCGCTTTTACGAAAAGGCCGCGGGGAGGCTGCCTGGCCCTGCGCGCCCGCACGGCTTCGGGCCCCGCAGCCGGGAGGCGAGCCCGGCCCTGCTTTGGAGACCTCGGACTGAGGCGGCGAGGAGGGAACCGCCTCACGCCGCGGCCCTCGAAACGGGTGGGGAGGGGGCGGCCGTTGGGCGGCGGCATGGCGGGCGCGGCGTGCCGTTTCTCTGGCGGAAAGGGGAGAGAGAGGAGCCGCAACAGCGGCTGGGCGTCCCTGAGCAGGGTGGGGGAGCGGGGGTGCTGCCCTCGGCCCTGTAACGGTTACTGAAAGGGCACCGCTCGGTGCTGTTGCTTTTCTCCTAGGAGCGAGGAGGATGGATGAAGCTGCCGGGGACCTGAAGCAAGCGCTCCCAATCGTGTGCGATAATGTTCAAATACATGTGGAAGTTCATCAGAAATCAAACAGGTCTATTCTTCCCTGTGGCTGCCCACGGGTGAATTTTTAGTTTGAGCTGTTAAAAAAAAAAAAAAAAAAAAAAAAAAAAAATTAGTGGCTTTCCCCAAATCCAAGGTTCTGATTTTGAAAAGGTGGTGTGGGTGTATAAAAACAGGCAAGGAAACCCTTCAGTGGAATAATGAAGGGTCAGAAGGGACCTCCAAAGGCTGTCTGGTCCCAATCCTCTACTCAAAGCAGGGCCAGTAAGACTGGGTTTCTCAGGGTCTTGCCCAGTCTTGTCCTGAGATCCCACAGCCTCTGTGCAACAGATCCAGTGTTTGACCCACCTTACTGTGAAGATGTTTTCCCCATTGCCTGACCAGAATTCACTTGCTGCAGTTTGTCTGTTGCTTTGTGTCTTGTCATTGTGCTGCACAACATCTCTAAGAGCTTTGCTGTGCCTTCTCTAACCACTCATTGGATTCCTTTAAGCTGTCCCTTCCTAAGGTTGAACAAACTCATTTTTCTCAGCTACTGTCTGTGCCTCATGTGATCCAGTCTCCGTCATGTTGGCAGCCATCTACTGGACTACAGTATGTCAGTGTCTTGTATGACAGAGCTGGGCACAGTATTCCAGATGTGGTCTCACAAAGGCTAATGTGGTAGCTGCACTTTTGCTAGGATACGCTAATATATTATTGGCCCCCATTATGGCAGGGGCACACCGCTGACTCATGTTCAGCTTGCTGTCCGCTATGATTACTAGACTGTTCTTTGCAAAGCTTCATACCATCCAGCTGGATCCCACCTTGTACTATTGTGTGTGAGCAGCAGATGTTGATACAGAATTTTCCACTTTCTTTTGTTGAACTTCATGGAATTCTTGTCAGCCTTTATCTCCAGCCTGCAGAGATCTCTGAATGTCAGCCCTGCTTTCTAGTGTATTGATGGCAGTCCCCACTTTGCTGTCATCCATAAACTTGCTGCAGGTGCATTTCATCCCAGAGTCTAGGTTGTTAACAAAGACACAAAAACAGTGTCAGTCCTATTACTGACCTTAGAGTGATGCTGATAGTAAGCAGCTGCCTGCTAGAATTTGTACTGCTAATTATAATCCTCTGCTGGAAAGTCYGGCCAGTTTTCCAGCCCATTTATTATCTGTTTCTTCAGTCCTTATTTTCCTTTTTTGGCCACTTTGACTATCAGGATGCTATAGCAGAGAGTGCCTTACTGAAGTCAAGGTGTAAAACATCCTTCGCTCTCTTTTTGTCAGTCTTGAAAAGACAAGGTGTAGCAATGGGGATACATCACTGACATGGCAAAATTAATTTAAGACCTTTTAGAAATCTTAAAAATCCTTCTCCTGTAGTTTTTGTCTCTTATACTGAAGTTCTTAAAGCACATTCCCATTGTAAGGTACCAGTTGCCCTCAAGACTAACTTCGCTTCTAAGCTAAGTGTGCTAGCTTCAGCCTAGTAGCTTGGTTTTGCCATCCCTAGTGAATCACAGCCAGATTGCATAACTGATTTCCATTCTTGAAARCTTCTAGCTTTTTCATGCCCAGTACCCTGATCTGATAGTAAGTAGATCAAATAGTGTTCTCTGGCCTGTGCCTATTAATGTACAAATTAAAAACAGCTATCAAAGTTGTTGCTTCTGCCAACAATCATAAGTTACTCATTTACTTAGTAGAAACTGTTTTCCATTTAAAGTTAGTGTATTAAATAAAGCTCTTGTTAGTTCATAGTATAAATGCCATATAAATGCTAGTGCCACAAATAATGTTGTTTCTTTTTTATTAGCACGGCAAAGAAAGAAGATATCAGGATGAGTGTCTTAAAGCTGTTGAACAGACATAACATTGTGTTTGGTGATTACAAGTGGACAGAGTTTGATGATGGTTTCCTCAACAGCAATGTGCAGTCTGTGTCTGTTGTGGATACAGAGCTGAAACTGAAAGAAAGACAGGTATGTACAGTCAGTAATGTACAGCTTTGTTCGTATGCATGTGGTCGAGTGGTATGTAGATGAGTTGTGGTAGTATAAGCAAGACAAGATTCATAAGAAGATGTAATATCTTTTATAGGCTGTCTGGTATAACCACGAGAACGTGGCCAAACTTGGGCCCAGAGCTGTTCTTAAGGTCTGAAATATAAGTAGTAGGCTTCAAAGCTGAATGTCAACTGAGTACTGTAATTTTTTCTTGTTATAATTAGTTTTGAAATGAGAAATATGATTTATTAAAAGTCTGTTTTTTGTGTCCCTTTTAGCCCATTGACTTGAGCAAAAGTAGTCTTTCTCTTCATATTTTCCATCTGAATGAAGAAGGACCAAGCTCTGAAAACTTAGAAGAAGAGAATGAGGATATTGTTGCAGCTAACCACTGGGTGCTACCTGCAGGTACCATTCTGATAGTTCTGGAAGGTCTAGAGCATTTATAATGAAAGAAAAACTTGGAAGAGCTAAGAGTATAAGAATGTTTTAGGGATTAGCTATTAAAGATATTATTTGCATATACTATATAGGTGTGTCCTTTTTGGATAGAAACAATATACTGGGATTTTTTTTAATGCAGCTTTATGTTTTTGACTGAACTACCACAGATGATTCCACAAAATTTCAAGTATTTCTGTAATACAAGATAGTGGGTGAAGGTAAGTGCTATTGTGAAATAAAGCCTGGAAATACGTAGTCAAAATCAGAAGCATACAAATTTCTAACCCTACAAGCTGTATTGGGAACTTACATGGAGACAAACAAAAAAACTCCTTGCTTTAAACATTTATTTTCCAGAGTCCACTATTGGCTTCCAGCCCCAATAAAACTTCGTAAAGTTAGGTAGTGCCAATCTGTTGCAATTAAAATCACAGCAAGCATTTTAAAAATGTATAAAAATATACATTCTTTATAAATAAATATATTGTTGCTATTGTCAACAATTCAAATTTTACCTTGCTTACAGTAAACTTGCCAAATACTTGATTGCTTTTCTCTGATCTCCAGAGAAAACAGCAATTTGCCTAGAGACACTTCCTCACTGTGAAGTTAAGCTTTTTTTCTAGAAAGGAACAAACAAAAAGATTTAGACTTCTCAAAGTATCTTCTGAAAATAAGACCGTCCTCTGCAATAGAGCCTGGTCTGCCTGGTTGCTATCATGTGCTTGGGGAAGTTCAATTATGCAGCAGAAGCACTTAAGCGAGTATTGGATCAAGGAGAGGGTCATTCTGTGACATTTCTTGCTCTTTCTATGTTGTGGAAAGCCTGAATATTCATTATATTTCTCTTTGGGAAGAATTCAATCTAGTATCTTGATGTTATGTTATTCCCATATGTTGTTGTGGTTTAGCATTGTTCACCACAGTATTTTTGCTTTCATTTACTGAAAAAGCTTAAAAAGATTGAAATCCAAATCACAATTTTGTTTAATTTTTAGCATTATTCAGCAACATGCTTTTTTTCCTTGTTCTCTACCTGTTGATGCTTATTTAAAAGGAAAAAAAAAAAAGCCAGAAAATAAAATTGGGCTTAGAAAACCTCTGAACTTTTCATAATTCTTTATCTTGGGGAAATGTAGCTCATTCCCCTCTCCTCATTCCCCTCTTGAAGGCTGGGGGGAATGATTTCAGTAGGCAGAATTAAATGCTAATATTTTTCCATTCATGTTAAGGGTTATTGAAGGTTGAAGAAGATTAACCTCTGTTCACAATTATTTGAGAAATAAAAGTTGTGAAGCTGCTGAATTTATGCATGCTTAAAAAGTAGTGTTTGCTTTTTGAGAAAAATGATCCATGTATTTTCATTGTTCAAAAATCTGTTCTTCATCCTTAATTTTAGCTGAGAATAGTTTGAAAAAGTGCTTGGTGCTGTAGTGTTAAATGACAGGTTACTGGACTGATTTACCCTAAGTAGAAGTATAATGTATTGTTTTTGCAGCTGAATTCCATGGCCTTTGGGAAAGTCTTATATATGACATTGAAGTAAAATCACACGTAAGTTAAAAATTAATAACAAATTGCTTGAGGAGAAGTAAGAGTTGATATATAACCTGTCCGAAGTTGTTGCATCTCATGCAGAACATGCTTGGAAATAACTAGCTCGAGAAAGAATTCTGATGTCTGTTTATTACAATTCTGTATTTTAAAGGCAGTAATTTTTAATGATCACTGTATTGTAGTTCCTTGTTATTTTGGAAAGCTTTATGCTTCCATTAAAATTCCTATATATTTTTGGACAGTTGCTTACTTCTGATATATACTTCAGAAAAAAAGCCAAAACTGATGTATTAAAATCAAACATCCTATTTCAGACATCTATGAGTAYGTACTACTGTGATGTCTACTTTGTGAAAAATCCCAGTTTTGCTCTTAGCAGTTTCACTGATGCCCATGCCAAATTATATCGAATTTACTTTATTTACATTGTCTCATCTTTGATAAACTAGAAGTTTAACAGCTGGAGGTGCTGTTTTATTAGGAACTTGCAGCTTCTCAGGAGATTTTTACTTTTGCTTTACTACTCTAGACATATTCATTAGCCTGTCTTGAGGGAAGAAAACGGATACTCTCTAGATCTGAGTAGAAATTTACTTTATGAAAAGATCTCTCTGTTTTAAGACTGACTAACTGCATGTTTTTCTAGAAGGGAAGAAGAAAATTGGTGGAAAAATTAACTCCAAAGAGGCTTGGAAAGATGCATGCAACATTATTTATTATAAGTTCTTTATTTCTCCATTGTGAAGTCCCCAAAGGGCTGTTATGTTTTGATATTGGTGTGGGTTTTTAAAAGTAAGCCAATTCAATGGCTCACAACTGCTAAGAGCAGTGTGTTGCTCCTGGCTGGACAACCAGTGCTTCCCTTCCGTTGACACTCTTGTTACCCTCACCTTGCAGTATCCTGAGGGAGCTGAATCACTAAAAATACCCATCTCACTGTGCGATTGGTTAATTGCCAGCCAGTTTTGTCCTGGGAATTGGTTCACCATGACCTCAGCTGATGGTCATATAACAGAAGTGATGGGTGCAGCTAGATGGAAGGGAACAGGGGTTGGACAGTGTGTTTCTGGCAGCAGCAAGTCAATTGATTGGTTTAGCAGTAAAGTCAGTCTGCACTGTTACTCTTCATTCAAGTGCACATTGGAGGATTCGACTATAGTGCCCTCCCAATTTATTGATTTTTTTTTTTAGGAGGTGTCCAGAAGGAAACAATTCTACTGGGTCATTTTCTTGTTTGAAGATTCTGTGCATTCATCAAAGGCTGTGATAACTGCTAGAATTTATAGAACTATAATATTATAGTCTGAAACTAGGTAATTGTGGTGTGAGTAAAAACCACAAGTGATTCAATTCACAGTTGCTGTTATGACAGCACTCATTAAGATGTTTATATTGCTTAAAAAAAATCTGTTCAAAGTATTTGAGGATAAATAACCAGATGAATTCATTAGCTTGGTTATAAATGACAGGGTATTTTCACTGAAATCTTTCTAAGCATAATCTCTAAAATAAAACCTAAAACAAAACATTCAGGTCCTTATACATCTTCATTGTATATAAGGTAGACCATCAATAAACATGCTAAGTTTTCTCTGGCTTTACAGAACTGTTCTCCAATTCATCTGTGAAATGACAGAACTCTTTTAAAAGTAGATTCGCTTACTGATGAATTGAATGATGAGTTGAATAACTGAGCCAGACACTCTTGATAGTAAGCATATGTTGATAGAAAGAGCAGTAGTAGCTTTTAATCATGTAGTGGTTATCACATCTGCTTTACATGCTGAGGGTCCTGGGTTCAAGCCCCAGTGGAACCAGCACCAGGAAATCTTTGGGAGATGATCTCCAGAGGTCCCTTCCAACCTTACTGATTCTGTGAAATTTCTGTGAAATTTGGAACTATTTCTGTGAAAGTATCTGTGAAGAGGTGTCCATTCTTTAAACCATGGAACTGTCTTGATATAGCTGGATTCTGCAGACTCTGAAATGTTTGTTGCTAAGTTTCAAAATAATATCATTCAGTGTCAAAGTAATATTGACAAGCATGCTGGATAAAGTTTGGTTTTTTTCTTACATAACTGCTACATCTTGTGGGATGAGATATTGCAGACTGTTAGGACTGTTTTACTGTCCTATTAATGCAAATGAGTCAAAAACATTCCAGGTAACAGCAACAGAAAATAATATGGTATCAGGTGGTGTTATAGGTAAAAATAAGTATAGCTTCAAGCCTCAGGCTTGTATTTGTTTTGTTGAAGAAAGTCTATTACTTGCTAATTTTAGACAACTAAAATCAAATATTATTATTTTTGGAAGTAAGAATTCTGGGAAAGTACATGCAACATTTTTTTTAATTGGAAGCTGCAAAAAGCTTAGAGTAGCTAATGTATATAAATACTTGAGTAAAATAAAATGTGACTGGAAATGTTTAGTTTGTGTTGATGACAACAATGGATGTATAGTCCTGTAATAGCTAAAGAATAAGCAGAGTTTCAGACTTTGACTCTTGTTCTTGGGCAGCTTGTGGACTGAACCCTCTGACCATCAGATTTCTTGTTTCTTATCCTTATTAAAAGTGAGACAGTGGAAAATGGAAAAGAATTTCACTTCCTTAAAGCATTTAATTTATTCATGTAAAAATTATGGAACTCCACTGGTGTCCAGTACAAGCCATTCTTTTTCCTGAGGGCAGGAGCAAAATGAGATTTCCAAGACTTGTAGAAGGAAATTTGGTTTTAGCATTAAAACCTGGATAAGCCTTGAGCACAATTTTATTTGTTAGAGTAGGTAATATAGATTGCTTCCATTTTTTAATTGTATTTGCTGATATGTCTTTAATCTTTTTCCTCCTCTTCCGTTAGCTACTTGATTATGTGACCACCACGTTACTATTTTCTGACAGAAATGTTGACAGCAACCTGATATCGTGGAACAGAGTTGTTTTGCTGCATGGTAAAAATCATTTTTCTTAAAACAAATAGATTCATTGGCCATCTATGTATGCTTTCCTTCTGAAAACCTTGTATGTGCTTCTGTGTAGGTGTTTCTGTGTTATAGCAGCAGTGCTTGGGAAGTATTCTCTATAGTACAAATTTAGATGAAATATAGCATCAGAGTCAAGTCATGTTTAATGTTAGCATTTACTGTGTTTGCAGGAATTTAAATTACAAAATTTATAATGCAGTGACAAGAGTTAATTGTTTTAATTTCTATTTGCAGGTGATATTATGACTTTTTTTGTACAAAATGCAAAAGATAATACCCATATTAAGATTTTCATCCTTGATTTATTTGTCAGTTTAGAAGATGCCAGATGCCTTTGCCTGGAAACCTATTTATTTTAAACTATTAACAATATATCTACAGTAGATATATTTAATTTTAGCAATAAATGCCAAAAAGTTCAAAAAATAAAGATTACTGAAAAAGATGTTAATACTGGGAAATGTACAACTGTATGATAATGCAAAATACTATATTTATGCTATAATGGCAGTATTAACTTTGAGCAAAAGTACTGTCACCTTGTTGCTGTTACCAGTTTGCTTGGCATCCACACATTGACTTTTATATGTTCATACTCTTTGTTTAACTATTTGTGTACTGATTTGTTTGGAGAAACTGTGGATGGCTCTTCCGCAGGGCCTCAAGCCATATCCAAAGGTATGTCCCCTAGCATAGACCTTCTAAGATGCTCTGCGTTACCCTAAGATAGAGATTTCTGGGAAAGTGGTCAGCTGATCAAACTYGGCATAGTATATTTCTGTTTGCATATTAAAGACTTTGTTTCAGGAAGATGAAAGTTTAAGCATGGCACTGATTTTCAGAATCGTGCTTTGATAAACCACTTTGCTTCTGTGGTTGTTGAGTGTTTTGACTTTGATGTCTGCATACGGACTGTTACACTAACCAATATTTGATAACTGAAAATGATACAAATTCAAAGCTGAAGATAAAGCACAGCACTAGGTTGGTTGTGGAGACCTGGTCAAAGTAAGTAATCTTCTCAAAGCAGCCATGCTGATAAACTGTGTTCACAATCTGTCTGATGTGTTTTTATTCTATAATTACTGCTGTAATGAAATTCAGTAATTAAAGAAATGCTACCTGGCATTAACAGTGTGATACAGATACTATATAATGTATTGTGTGGATTTGTTTTGAATCTAGGCCCTCCAGGAACTGGTAAAACTTCTCTCTGTAAAGCATTAGCCCAGAAGCTTACAATTCGACTATCACACAGGTGATTTTTTTTTTCTTCCCCTCTGAGATTTTTACTGTAATTTGCTATTGTTAAGTATCTTTGGGTTACTGAAAAAGAAGGTAGTGCCAAGTAGTAATTGCAAAGTGCTAACTTTTGTATAGTACTCATATTTATAATATACCTGGCTAACAATAAAATTGAGGCAATAGGAAAGAAACTGGATGGGGTATTTTAATGCCTTTTAAAGTGTATAGATAACTGATGAGGAATGTAAATATATTTGCACCTGAATTTGTTTCACTTGTTGGTGCTCACACTGCACATCAGTGAAGACTAAAAGGTGAAGGGCCATATGCTATCAAGCCTGCTACTTGTATTTTCATATTGAAAAAGGCTATATTTTTAGTAGCTAGTAATTTTTGAACAGGTTTGTTTTGTAGTTGAGTTGTTTGAATGCTACAGTTGACAGAGGTAATTTTGTATATCAGACAAGTAATAGAGTTGAGGTGCTATGAAATTTAAGGTTAACAAATCTGTATTAAAAACTTGTACAAAACTTAGTACTAGTTGCACCTAGCATAATGCTTAATTGTTGCAGTGATATGACTTTTGCCCAAGCTAAATTATGATCAGCTTGGGATATATAGTGTTTGGTTGAGATATTTTGTTTTAAGGCATCTATACAGAGTTAAGTAATTGTGGTGTAAAAGCTTCATGCTTTTATACATATTTTTACTTGCTGTGTTGAACAAAATCTTACATGAACATAAGAATGAGGCCATTAATATGGTAACTGATTATGGTAAACAATACATAAATAGTATCAAAACTTTTCTAATGAAGGAATTCTGATAGCAATTTAATATGAAGCATTCTAGTGAGACAGGTTTCTGTAATTTAAAATTAAACTCAAAATAGCCATGATGTTTATTAAAAGTAATTGGTTTAAAGTACTAATTAACAATATACCAGTGTTGAAATGGAGGGAATGAGAAGAAAGTCAATAGTATCACTGACCTTTTTTACAATGCAACAGAGTTGATGCTTCTTTCTCCTTCCATACTTTAGGTATAGGTATGGACAATTAATTGAGATAAACAGCCATAGCCTTTTCTCTAAATGGTTTTCGGAGGTATGTATTGATCTAACTTATTTAGTAGTCTTTGTGTATTGTTATGAATTACGAGTATTTCTGATGAGCTGGGTTCATAAAATAGTTATGTGCCGCAAAGGTTATAAATAGAAGCTATATTAGAGACTAAGTTTAAAAAACAGACATATACAGCTATGAATATGCTAAGACTTGGAAAGTTATGTGGTAAGAAAATACATCAAACATATACATATGGTCTCTTTCTAGAGTGGCAAGCTTGTAACCAAGATGTTCCAGAAGATTCAAGAGTTAATTGATGACAAAGATGCTCTTGTATTTGTACTGATCGATGAGGTATGATTTTAATGGTATTGAGGTTCATTACGTTTGGCAAAAATTAAATTGTATAAGTAAAGTATGACAATTCTTATTCTTAAAGAGCAATGAAAACAGACTTTTTTATTTAACTTTGCACAGAACTGTAGAGGGAAGGAAGTTTAATCTCAGCTACTGCATATTTGAGAGATTTGAGAGGAACACTGTTTTTTTGGTTTGTATGAGGGTTTTGTGGTTTTTAGGGTTTTTTTCCTTTTGAGAAAAATTCCAGCTAAAATGGAATGAAACCTTTCCTGGTGATAGTTCCCTTGTTGCTCTGTATACAAGTGGAGTATTGTTTTAAAATTCAAAGTAGCCTGAATTTGTATTATAATTATGCTTTTCCGAGCTTCGCAACATATGTAAGASCATTAGTTTGATTTCAGTTTGTGTATATTGTCTTGACAGACTTGCAAACATGAGCAACTTATGTACCTTACTCACCTTATGATATTGTAGCTATGCGTTCCTGTGGGAACGCTTCCTCTAAATTCAATTCATTAGTTATTCTATGATCAGCTTTTTAGAGGAAATTGAATTAAAATGGAAGACAGCATCCATTCTGCTGTCTAAACAAGGACTTTGCTCACTGTGCCTTTTGCTTTCATAATACTTCTTCCTCTCGCAGAAGGTTTTCTCTCTCCCCAAAAGTGCCTACTTAACAGAAGATTTTGAAGATGAAGCTTTAAATACTAGACTCTCGAGGATCTGAAGATGTATTGTTTGGATTATTTGGTTGCTGCCAGCTGTCTAAATGAGCACTGCTTTTTTCTTTGTAGGTGGAAAGTCTCACGGCAGCCCGCAGTGCCTTTCAGGCAGGTACAGAGCCTTCAGATGCTATTCGTGTGGTGAATGCTGTACTTACACAAATAGATCAGATTAAAAGGTAAACTCATATTATTGCAACAGCAAAAGGTACCTGACAACTTCATGATTCCTAATAAAAGTTCGATCTCACCTGGAATACTAATCCAAAAATGTTGCCTAATGAACTATTCTTTTATTAATGGTGATAATTTAGAAAAGAAATAGGAGTAGTCTGAACAAGTATTTTGCGTGGAACTGAGTGAACAATCAAATCTACAGATACGGCACAGATGATCGTGAGATCTGCTTTGGGGAGACGAGAGTCATCTCAATGAAGAATTCATTCATGATTAACAGCTTCTGGATGTCAGTCTAAAGCAGACTTGCACAATACAGGCTGTTGCTGCTGCAAGCAGTGTTCTTTCTGCTTTGTATGCTGGACATGCAAGCGCCACTTCCCTCCCCCCCCCCTTCCTTCCCTGTTTTTGCGGCACTCTTGGCTCTGCTCACAGGAAATAAATATGGACATGCAAGTGCCACTCCTCCCCCCCCCCATTCCTTCCCTGTTTTTGCGGCACTCTTGGCTCTGCTCACAGGAAATAAATAAATAAAAAAAGTGCCTTGGTATTTAGCCATTTTAGGCTACTGATTAAAGGTAAGTGCCTGACTCATCCGTAAAATTTTGCAGGTTTCATCTAGAAATAGCTGTGATTGAGAATGTTCTTTCACTATTTTTTAAAGCAAGATGTTACATACTTTTTGAGCTTGCTCAAAAGCTTGCAACAATTGTAGAACATGTTATATTAGTGATTAAGCTATGCACTTTCTATTGAATTGAAGTAGAAAATGTGTAGATTAAAGATTCAAATTTAGAAATCTCTTTTTTAAATCTTATTCATGGCCAACACATGATTTTAAAAACGAGAATTCCAGCTTAGGCTTTCTGCACACTAAATAGTTAATGCATATCACTTCTAAGATAGGGTTAGAAACTATGGACACTTGAGAAATTGCCAAAATAAAAAAAAATGTGCATTGAAATAAAATAGTCATAACTGGTGAAGATCTTCAGATAATTTAGTGTAATTGCTAGCTGACAAGAGTGGTATGACTGCTTGTTGCATAAAATGGCTCAAATCATAAGAAAGAAGGTATCAGATTACCAGGCCCAGGAAGAGAGTTCTTTTGCATGTGACCTAAAAATCTACTTTTATCTTGAAGGTATCCCAATGTAGTTATCCTGACTACTTCAAATATTACGGAGAAAATTGACATGGCCTTTGTAGACAGGGCTGACATAAAGCAATATATTGGACCTCCATCTGCTGCAGCAATATTCAGAATATATCTTTCTTGCTTGGAAGAACTGATGAAGGTAACATTTTGAAAGCAGGGCTGTAAAACATCATTTTAAAATAAATTTGGCATTTTTATTTTACTTCCCAAGTAACAAAATACACAAATTTTATCCCTTCTCTGTATTACCACTCTAACTGTAAAATTTGATTTTGAATATAATTTTAAAGTTTTCATACAATGTGTGTAACTCTTCCTTCTAGTGTCAAATAATATATCCTCGACAGCAGCTCTTGACACTCAGAGAGCTGGAGATGATTGGCTTCATAGAAAATAATGTGTCACGATTAAGTCTTGTGTTAAAAGAAATCTCAAGGTAAGATATTTTGAAATTCTGTATGATACATGGTTGATACAATCAAGGTTGTGGAATTGTCTCTGAAAGGAATTAAATATAATAGCCAGAGTTTTGAAACTCAATTTGAACACTTAATTTTTTTGTTGTTGGGATTAGTGCAAAACCTTTCAGGGAATAGTGGATGGAAGCAACCAGGATTTGCGGATGTTTCTCAGTCTCAAATCTGGCCCAGTTTCTGATACTGCTTCTGGCTTTCAAAGTCCTCTTGTCAAATTCCTGGCTGAATTTGCAAGATACCTGAGATCTCAGTGGATATTGTGAATTACAATACAGTTTGGCAGAAATAGTACTGGTGTTAATTCGTGCTAAGAAAATGTCTCAGAATGCTTTTTGATCCACCAAATACTCAGTTTTTAGCAGGCAAAAATAGAGGTGAAAGGGAAAGGACTAAATTTGAAGTGTTAGTGGAGAGTGTCGTATTTTGCTGAGAGTGCAAATACAGCAAATAATATTTCACTGTAGCATAAAGATTCTGGAAACAATAGAAATTATATTTACAATATCAAGCAATATTTTCTTCCAAAGTTCTGGTCTCTGCAGAACAAAATGGCACCTTAATAACATACTGTTAACATTCAGAACACATGCCACATGTCTCTGATTTTGTTTCTAAAATACTAGCTGTCAACAAGTGGAGTACAAGCAAATAAGTTCTGCTAGGCATATGGATTTAGATTCTATACTACCTAAAGAGTACATCGTACACTTCAAGTTAACAAGTCACCAAGTGATCTGAGTAGTAGTGTCTTTCTAAGCATGCATAGAAGGTTATATCTTTACCATACTCTTTCAATGTAGACATTCCTCTAGATTCATGAAATATGTCGTGGTGATGTGCAGCACACCACACAAGCTTTGCAGGCAACTATAACTATACTGTTTCTTTATCCATGCTAGCTTGTTTCTTTAAACCATATGGCCTTTTATTTTTTCCTTCTGAATAAGTGTGAAGAGAATTCTGGTCTATCAGCAGTCTCAGGGTTGCGTATGCTCGTAATGAAATAAATGACCAAAGCATGCTTTCATATATGCTATTTGCAGAAGATGGTATGCATGATAATTAAAACTGATGCCAACAAGTGAATCAATAAGGTGTGTGTGTGTGAGGGATTTTTATTGTAACTTAGTAGTTGTGGAATTGTATTAAGAATAGATGTTATTAGTCTGACATGCTACACAAGTAGAATAAGAATGGGTAGCATGGGTGGGATGTTTTTTTTTTTTTTTTTTTTTTTTTTTTTTTTTTTTTTTTTTTTTTTTTTTTTTTTTTTTTTTTCCTTTTTGCCTGGCTGCCTCTCTGTCTTCAGCCTCCTCTGCTGAACAAAAGGGGAAGTTACCTGTTTACCTAACCTTTTGCTTCTGCCAAAAATGCTGCAAGTGAACGTTTAGTACTAGATATTGTGATTTGAGTTAATTTAGAGGAACTTATGCCAGAAACACTGAAAAGGGTCATGTTTATCAGTTAATATTTAGCTTTTAAGCAGCACTTATCTCTGTTTTACTGTAGAAGAAGTGAAGGTCTTAGTGGCCGGGTCCTAAGGAAACTTCCTTTCCTAGCACATGCACTTTACATTCAAGTAAGTATGTTGTGTTCTATTCATTTTGATTTAATTTTTGAGATAGGTAGGAAGACATTTGTGCAAAAGCTTTGAATCTTTTTAAATCGGAATTTTACTGTTTCAGCTGCTTTCTGGACTGAAACAATTTTGTGCTGCCTATAATTTAAAATGAGATTAAAAAAGACTAATAGGATTGGCCTGTCCAACAGCATTCTTCTTAACTGTATATTGTAACAGAACATTGATATTGGTTCTCTGGTGCTTTCTTGCTGGAAAAAAGTCTTCCCCTACTTTTAAAATATTAATTTATTTAAACTTTTATTGAAGCAAATCCACAATATTGTTGATTGCCTCGAGTTTGCATGACTTGACTTTGATTTTACTGTGATAACTTGTATAAAACCAAGCTGCAATTTTATGCTTGTAGCATTTTGAAAATACTGCAAAGTGGAAGTCAAGTATTTCTCTTTTCAGTACTATACGTGGAATGTAAAATGTTATATATGCTTATTGCTGTAGTGTCTAACAAAATATTCTCTTATTTTCAGTCTCCCAGTGTTACAATGACCACATTTCTTCAGGCTCTTTCACTTGTAGTGGACAAGCAATTTGAAGAAAGAAAGAAACTTGCAAACTGCATCTGACACTACTGTTTTATAGTTGTCTATATTGTTGTCATTGAAACGTACATATTTTTGAACACAAAACATGCACCTTTTATACTTTTGTAAAATAGACTGTCAACACCTGAAGAAATCTGGAAGGCCTGATCTAGTTTTTGAAAGCAGTGATAAATAAACAAAATTAAGAAAGTTTGTACTACACTTCTGAAAAGCTTTATTTCAAATCCCAATAAGACCCTTGGAAACTGTCATTAAAAAATCCTACACCTTTTGCAATTAAGCTAAAAGTGGGCAGATTTCTGTTCCTTATTTCTTAATCCCTAACTTTCTATTCATGCATCATTTTTTATACTTTCAATTTCTTTTCCATTTTTTAAAAGCAATAGAAATTCAGTCTTTGGCTCTGATATTTATGCAATAAATGTACTACTGTTATTACCTCTTCTGAAAGTAACAACCATTAAACAGGGTAAGAATCAAAGTGCTCAGTGATTGACCAGACCTTTCATACTGATACTTCTTTATGCTGAAAGGTAATCTCAAGTATTACATTTTAATTACATCAACTTAGAAAGTTTAAGATCCAGAGATATTACTTAATTGTATTTTAGAATACTGTTTTTCTATGTTGATGCAAGGATAGACAGTGGACCATGTACTCTCTCTGAAAAACAAGTACATTATGCAAGGTTCTTTAAAATGGATGAAATCTCCCTGCCCTTTGTTTTTTAAATATGAAATTGAAGTTACAAATCATCTCTGGGGAAAAGTATTTTGTAGTGCAAAAGCCAGGAAATCTATGTAATTGATTTCTACAGGGACAAACTCAACTTTTACCTGGTAGTTACATATGCTACATAATGCTTGATTTTTTTTTTCTTTTGCATTTACAAGCATTTCATCTGCAATCAACAGAAAGTGAAATGTAGAAGAGTTTACAGATTAGAAGTTTACCTTTCTTAAATGGAGTTTTAAATAGTGAGATTTTTGAAGCTGACTATATCTGGTTAATGCATACCTCCTGTGTATTTTATTCCTTGTTATTTTGTTATTCCTATTCTTTTAATCAATGTTATACATTCTTTAGATAAAATATTTTGTCATGAGTATTGATGAACACTAAAAACTGCATTAAACAATTGCACTGAAATTGTCAGCAGGAATCACTAGTCAATTTTTATTATGGCATTTATATTTTTGTGAGTCCCTGTGTTAAGCCTGTCTTACGCATCTGTTAAATTAGTTTCAGATATAATTGTTAAATATTTTTTCCCACCCATCCATCTCTAAGAAAAGGAAGGAAAAAAGGTTGTACCAAAATCAGTCATTTGGAGTTGCTTACTCTAATATCCAGTATATTACTTGTTTTGGAAATACTGGTGCATGCAAGAAACCTCCATAGAAGTCAAGTATGGGAGGATTGCACAACAACAAATTTTTTTAAAGACTCTAGTCCATACTTGTGGAAACTCTAGTCCTTACTTGTGGCTTTTAAAGTATGGAGATGTAGAGACCTGAGTTTAAAATGACGGTACCTTCAATACAGGTATATGTTGTGTTGTCTTGGTAATCCATATAATAGATGTTTTGGAGTACTTCCATGATAATACAGAGGCATGGGCCTATCTTCTGGTCTTAATTTCATAATTTCAGAAGTGATTTTTTTTTCTTTTTTTAAGAACTACAGAGGCTATACAAATTGCAAGTTCCTGCCTGTATTTCACTGGGGAAGGTGTATGCACTTCCTCTGCTTGAAAAGCAAACCTTAATAGCACTGTCAGTTTGGTTTGTGTGTAGACCCTTAACTATTCTCAATCATTGTATCATGGCTGTAAAAACTGTGAAGACCAGCAACTTTTTTTCTTTAATTCCTTAATATGAAATGGTGTCAGTTTTCACACCTATGTGGTTTACCCTTTTTCTCAGATTTTATAAACAGTTTTGTTTTAGGAAGTTTTCTTAAATTTAGTAATAGAAGTACTTAGAATAGGACGTGCTAGTAGAATATTATTCTAAGAGGTAAGCATAACTTAGAGACCATTTTCTAGTATGTACACACTCTCACTAGTATTGTGATTGTGCAATGGCTGCAGTGGTTTAATCTTTTTTTAAAAATCCTAGATAATAACTAATTCATCTCAGTAATTTTTTTTAAAGTAATTCCAGAAAGAAAAATCACAGAATGAGGGAGGCCTGCTTTTTCCTTACTTTTCAGTTATTTGACAAGGGCTTCCTGGTACTGACCCTCCAAAGAACAGAAATTACAGATCTGTTTTACCCCTGAGGACCACTGTAGTTAACTCGGTTTTAAATTCTAAAGGCTTTGAATCCACATCTTTGAAGAGAATCACCTTGAAGTAGGTTGTATATCCTTTTAGCAGGAACTATTTTCCTCTTTTGTTGAACCACCCAAGAGTACAAAGTAAGTGAGCTTAGACCGAGAACATTAAATGGGAATCCTTAATGCAACCTAGGGGGTCAGACCATTCAGTTGGAATAGGTGCATTGGAAATTCTAGACTGAATTGTTTCTATCTGGTGTTATTTAATGACTGCCTAATTTGAATACACACACTTTCTCCGGAATAGAAACAGGTATTAGCCCAACTGGGATCTTACTTAGCCTTTCTGTGAAAATAGGTAATACGGATGTTCTTGGTTAAAGGCAGTGCTTAGATTCTCTTAGAGATATGTGAGACTGTAATGCAATGCTATAATGCAACATAACACCTTAAAATCTCTCCAGCTAGCTTTGGGAAAGGTATAGTCTAACGTATAAACTGTTTCTCCAAATTTTTATAGATGGGCACAATTTTTTTTTTTTTTTTTTTTTAAAAAAAAAAAAAAACGCTGTTGAAGAGTATGAGCCAAAGATGACAACCAGTGAAAATTTCCACACTACGATGGGTAGGGCAGAAGTTATTTTGTATTGTAGGTTCACCATCTTGTCCACTGGGTGGATCTCTGGGATCTAGGTTACTATAAACATAATGATGAAATTTTGAGCCTGGTGAAGGCAAAGGCTTTCAGCATAGCATATTAAAGCGTTTGGAATGTCTGGAGTTTTAACAGAATTAAATAATGCTAAAAATAGCAATGTAAAATCATTTTTTACTTGTGGAAAGTGGAAGCAGACCCTTTGCCAGGCTAAGCACTGTTTATCTCATGAGATATTTCTGAGTAACATTTCTCCCAGCAGCCAAAATGTTCATTTCCGGCCCAGATCCTACAAGATGCTTTGCACACTTAGTGGAGGGAGAAAGGGAAGACTTTTATTACTCAATTTGTCCTTTACAGATTTTCAAAAGACTGATTTTTTTATATAAATCACTTTTTATAAAATAATGACTCTAACTAAACTTCATCTAAAACTTTGGACCTTTGGAAATACATATTTCAAGCTCGCTAAAGAGGAGAAACGTAACAGCTAAATTCTGATAAGCTTTATAGGAAAGATGGGATCTATATGAATTATACCAAATACAGTTTGGTGCTGGTCTCTGCATTATAAGAAGGATATAGAGGATTTAGAAAATGCCCAGGAAAGAACAGCTACGATATTTAAAGTACAGTCACTTTAGTTACTTAGAGAAAGCTGACTTGGGTCTACAAGATTATGAAGGTAGTAGGTAAAATGAATGCAAAACTGTAATTCATCAAATCTTGTAATGCTAAAAAAGGGAAGTGTTTGTTCCTACTCCTAGAAGATCATTTAAAAATTAGTTCTTAAGAAGTACTTTTTTTACATACTAATCTTCTGGAATTTGTTGCTCCATGAGGTGGTGGAGGCAGACAGTATCATAAGGTTTGAAAGGGGTTTAAACAATACATAGTCAACAAGTCCAGAAAGAAACTAAAAAGACTAGATGGGCACATACCCTCTAATGTTCCTAGTCTGTTTGCCATCCATGGCAAAATGGAACTGTTTCGTGCAGTGCTGGTCATTGTGAGGATATCTAGATCATTAGAGTCACTAAATTATTCTTAATGGGAAAATATTCATTCAAATTGCTGTGTAAGCTCCAGAACTTTCTCACATTCCAAATATTTTTCCATTCCAGCTGTGCCTCAGCCTGCAGGAAATCTTAGCCAAAGTTGTCTGGATGTCAGAAGGATCCCTTTTGCTCTTTGGGAARTAGAGCTTTTTGTAGTGAGTTATGTAAAATATAAATACGAATATAAAAGTTTATATAAAAGTATRTAAAAAAAGTATATAAAATGCATGTATTAGAATTAGCAAAATATTAATAGGTACATAAAATGTGCATATGGCTGTCTGAATGATTTGAGGAATTAATCAGAAGTCCCTGTAATACCAGAGGCTTGGGCTGGTATTCTCACACATTCAGAAGGATATTAGAAATGGAGTATTTTATCAATTCCTCCTGCAAGTTCTGTTAGGAGGCCCGTTTTGGCATTATTTGGATCTCACTGAGAGAATTTAGCTTTAGTACAGCACTTATGCATCTTCAGGATGTATGGCTTCAAATAAAACCTGCTTTGATGACTGTACGTTGCTAAATTTTGTGATCATTCTTCCGTGACTCAAAATGGCATGTACCATTTTCTCAAACAAACATGCACAAATGCTTCCCAGGATAACATAGATGAACTTTTTGCTGTGCTGTATTTTGAAAAGATAGCCATTCAATATCTCCCCAGATAGTTTGAGTTTGGGTGTTTTTTTTAGTTAACCACAGGATCTAGTACTTTGGAAAGTACAGAAGACAGTATTTTTACTTTGTGTTTGTGACTTTGAAAGCCTGCTGCAATTGTATTCTGCCCAGAGTAAAAGCCCCCATTTCACAGTATGCTAATGCAATTTGTAGTTCATAGCAGCAACAAATTATTGTTATTAGAAAAAAAAAATGTTATAGTGTCTTTTTGAGCCACCTGCTTTGGGGGAAGGCAGAGCAGGGGCTATCATACCAGAAGGAACAGTCCTCTGAATTCTCACATATGTCTGAAAAATATGCAGGCTTCTGTATGCAGGTGGCTCTGTGAAAATTAGTTAATATTCCTRTTGTTTCTTTGAAGACATCCAAGTGCTGAAAATGAATTGATGTTATCAGTCTACCTTCTGCAGCTCTGACATTGGCCAGCACTTCTTATGGGTGCAGTCTTATGGATTTCAGTGATGGTATTTGCATAAGGGACTGATTGTAGTTTTCAGTGATTCTTTTGAGTGTACCTGCTGAAGTAAAACCTCCCTTTTTAACATTTGTTCAGATGTTTATGAATTAAGCATTTTAGCAGGACTATAAATACGCTTTACACATAAACTTCTTTACTGAAAGCATGAAGTCTGTTCATTTTGCCCCATTAAAATCTTTCAAGTCATCATCTTTCCAGAAATTCTACTTGCTTTATTTAGGTCATCCTAAATTGTCATTTGTCAAGTCTCTCTCTGTGTGCCCCAACAACAAACATCTAGTTCATATGCTATACATGTGCAGTTAGTGTATACAATCTTTTTTTAAAAAGAGGAAGGTGAGATAGTATACTTAATTGAAGTAGGTTTTATAGTGTACTTAAACAAGGTAGAGAGATACACTTAGCCAACATAGAACTGAGATCATATCGTTCAGGATTCTCCTCACTTAAAGTTAGATGCTGATATTGAAGAAGTAAACTAAGGTTCGAACAAAGGTATCGTATGAAGCAGTTATCATATGAACTACTCATCTTTATTTTCATTATAGTTCGTTGAGAGAAACGGGCCTTTCTAAGGTGAAGTGCATCTTTCCCTAAGTTAGACTTAAGTCCTGCTCTCTTTGGCTACATTTCTAGTAATAATCAATACTTAAGGAAATCCATATTAGCCCAATAATTGTTCAAATGTAAAAACAAACAAACAAACAAACAAAAACAGCTTATAGGTATCTATTACTTCAGATTACCCTGCTGTTAAGTACTAAAAAGAATCAGATACTCGATTTTGAAATTTTGGGCTTCTTGTAGGAGATAGAAAATGTGGCTATTTTTGAAGACTCTAAGGAAAAATAAAATTAGTTTTCAAATTAACAATGCTTGTAACTGGATTCAGACTACGGCTCCTGTYGTGATCTCTCCTGAGAATCCTGGCAGTCTTCTAACATTGTTGCGTTTGAAAAAAGTGGAAAGATTTACATGACCGTGACTGTCATTTTAGATTCCCTGCCAGCAATTGTTGAGTACACACAAGACACATTGTGGGCAAATAACAGGCATGCCTCCTTCTCTCACCAGCCTCTGAAGCAGGTTAGACGCAGTAGCTGAAATTAGCTCAGAGCGTAGTGCAGTGGAACAGCAGGCTACTTTGAATGGATTGCAGCTCTGAAGTGTGTTCCCATGAGCTGTTGCATCAATACACTTTTCAAAAAATAATAGGCTGCTTTCGAGTTTATGAGTAAGCTTGCTGCCGTCCGTTAGCTGACCGTCACTCATTAAAAACAACAGGGGCCCTCTGTGTTTGCAAATGATTTTGTATACAGTGTAGCGGGCAACAGAGCCATGCACAAGCAATCCAGGAGGTTATTGTAGAGCAGCAATGACAACTTCCTGATGCAGGTGATAGAAGAGTCAATGACGAGAGGTGCTCTGCTGGACCTCCTGCTTTCAAATAAGGAAGGACTGGTTGGAGACGTGAAGGTTGGAACAGGTGATGAGTCAGTTGTAAGTCTGTGGGTAATGAACAGAGGAAAGTACAATGCGGATGATATTACAGCAGGCATCTACTATGGATTGTCTGATCAAGAAGACAAATTACATGACCCTTATTCAGACAGCTGGAAGAAACCTGATGATTTCCAGCCTTGGTACTCATGGGGGACTATAAACACCTGGATGTCTGCTGGAAGTGCCATATGACTGGGTGCAAGCAGACCAGGAAATTGCTAGTGTGTGTTGAAAAGAATTTTGTGATGCTAATAGTCAACTAGCTGACTAGACGACATGTTCTGCTGGACCTGCCACACACCAGCAAGGAAGAATTAGCTGAGGATATGAAGGCTGAGGGCTGCCTTGGCTACAATGGCCATGAGACTATAGAGTTTAAAATCCTGAGAGAAATGAGAAAAAWAWATATATATATAGAATTGCAGAATCTGCAGGGGAGCAGATGTCAGCTTTTTCAGCCCTTTCCTTGGCCCCTAGAGGGAAAAGAGCCCAGAAGAGCTGTCTGATTTTCAAGAACAACCTCCTCAAAGCCCAACCAAGAATAGTCCATTCCAATGTACAGGGTGTCAAGTAAGTATGGCAGCATGGATGGACAGTGAATTCCTTACTGAGCTCAAAAGCAAAAAGGAAGCACACAGAAGGTGGAAGCAGGCCACCTGAAAGGAACGTAAAGACATTGCTCAAGCATATAGTGGTGCAGTTAGGAAAGCTAACACTCACTAGCCAACTAGTTATATTTGAAACTAGTTGGAGACAAAAAGAAGGCTTTCTATAAGTAGCAGCAAAAGAAGTGCTGAGGAAAACTTGGATCCACTGCTCTGTGGGACAGAGGACCTTGTGACCAAGGACACAGAAAAGAATGAGTTATTCAGTATCTTTTTTTTGCCTTGGTTTTCTTTGATTAGGTCTGCCTTCAGGCCTCCCAGGTTCCTGCCTGAGCCTACTAACGGACTCTGGGGGAGTGAAATACTTCCCACAGTAGAGAAAGATAGTGTTAGGTATCACTTAAGCAAACTAGATTCACACAAGTTTGTAAGACTGAGTGAGATGCAGCCAAATGTGCTGAAGAAGTTTACCAATGACATTGGGGCCATTCTCTATCATTTTTGAAAGGAGGTGGCAATCAGGTAAGCTGCTAGTGGCTGGAAAAAAAGACAAATATCAAGACCACCTTCAAAAAGGGCAAGAAGAAAGATCCAGGAATCTACAAGCTAGGCAGCTTCATCTCAGTCCCCAGGAAGATTAAGAAGCAAATCTCTGTGGAGCCATGTCAGGACATGTCAAGGCACATTAAGGACAAGAATATGGCCAGGAGCAACCAGCATATATTTATCAAGGACAAATCATGCTTGAGCAACCTGATAGTTCTCTACAATGAGATAATTGACTTTGTGAATGAGGGGACAGCAGTGGATGTTCACTTTGATTTTAGTGAGGCCTGTAATGCACTCTTCTGTAGTATCTTGATAACCAAATCATTGAGATATAGACTGGATAAATAGACAATAAGGTAGGTGAAAAGTTGCCTGGCCCTCAGGTTCAGAATGTTGTAATCACAGTGCAAAGTCTAGGTGGCTTCCAGTTACTAGCAATATCACTCGGGGACCAATCTGGGGACTGTTTTTGCATCTTCAGTGTGATTTGAAACTCTGTAAGTTCACAAACAATAACGAAGTGAGAAGGGTAGAGCTACCATTCAGAGGGAACTCTGTAGGTGGGAGATAAGACCTGCCAGGAATGAAAGGAAAATACAAAGACCTGGATCTGGGTTGGAATAACCCCATGCAACATTACCTCTGGGGTCTAGCTGGACAGAAAGCAACTTTGCAGAAAAGGACCTGGTGGTCCTGGTGGACAACCAGTTGAGCATGAGTCAGCAGTGTCCTTGCCACAAAAAAGACCAACCATATATTAGGCTACATTAGGGAAAGTGCAGCCATCACATCAGGGAAAGAGATTCTTTCCCTCTGTTAGCCATTTGTGAGACCACTTCTGAAGTATTGTGTCCAGTTATGGATTCCACTGTACAAGAAAAACACTGACATACTGCAGTGAGTCCAGCAGATGGTTGCCAACATGATTGATGAGTCACACAATGCACAAGAAAATGCTGAGAGAAATGAGTTTGTTCAAACTTAGAAAGAGACAGCTAAGGGGAATCTGATTGATTGTGTTCAGTTATCTAACTGGAGAATATAGAGGAGGCAAACCAAGACCCATCTCATAGATAGACTGTGAGAAACCAAGAAGAGGCAATGGATATTAAGTTGAAACACAGGACATTCTGATTAGATATTAGGAAAAGTATTTTCACCATGAGGATGGTCATACATAGCAACAGTTTGCCCAGAGAGGTGGAATAACCATTCTTGGAGATGTTCAAAACTAAAGGCCCTGAAGAACCATATCTAAGTGACCCTGCTTTGAGCAAGAGGTTTGACTAAAGATGTCCAGAATTCCCTTTCAAACTAAATGATTGTATTATTTTATTTATTATTTAATCAGAGATCTGCTTGACTGAATGTCTGCCAGGCACCCAGCAGACATTAGAACTATGCTATTAATATAGCAGGTATTGTTGCAGACATAGGAGGCTCCTTGCATCCTTTGGTTTCCACATATGAACCTCATCATGCTTTGCTCTCACCCTCCCTGTATCTGTCATTTACTATAGTTAGGTGTTAACTTTTCCACAGTGAACATTAAAACCATGGTCCAAAGACCACTGTGGTATCCAAGTTCAGCTAAAACATTTTTCTGGTTTTCATATTAAAGGCTTAGAGCTTGTTGGTAAACAATCTGAATAAATATAATACTTCTCGGGATTCCCAGAGCTTCAGATGCCTCTTTTCTACAAATTCTGCACTAGCTGATGTTTCTTTCTGCTCTGTGTTTTGTAGAAGCAAAAGATTAATACTGTAGGCATATTTCAATGCTTCCTAGCACCAAAGAGGCTTTTAACAGAAATTGTCATTTAGGRAATGGCTATTATTTGTTAATAAGATTTAAATGTTCTTCACTGTTACTGAAAGCAGCTGGCTTAATTGCTGAAATGTCTAAATGACTGAACTTGGGTAAATTGAAGCCTTTTCCTACCTCAGAGGAATGAGCAGAGAATTTGGCTTCCAAGCTTTCAATGGAAATGCCAGATAATCACCTGAATTCATTATTGCTTATCTCTGCAAAGTTCTAATGAAAATTGTACAATGAAAGAAGACATCTTCACTCATTTTTTTTACATCAAATAACCAAGGTGTAAAATGTTCAGCACTTACTTGAATGATAAAAGATATTAGGGAAAAAAAGGCATGAATAACTAAATTTTTGTGTTACTACAACATCATGTATTGGTGTCTGAGCTGCATTTAGGCAGTACAGTATATGCATATAGGGAAATATGATGCAAGTTTCTGAAAAGAACCCTTTCTCTATCTTCATATTATTGCTTATTTTCTGAGCCACAGAAAAGAGAAGTAGAATAGCTTCTCTTCTTTATGCCTGTCAAAGTATGTGGTGGCAGAGCTTTAGTACATTTCATTCAAAGTTGAAAAAAGCACATGTTTCTAAGGAAAGGCATTAAGTTGATCAGTAACTGATTTAGAAAGCTGACTTAGATTCTCCTGATAACAAGAAAATCATAGGACCATTGGTTGGACATGATCTTTGGAGGTCATCTTTAACCATCATCTTTCTCCATTTCTGAAGTGAATGCCGTTGAAAAATGGAACATATTTTGAAAATGTCAAAAAAAAGTTAGAAATAAAATGATCAAAAGGTCTCTTTTTTCTACAACCTCATCTGTATCCCAAACAAGAGGTATATAAATGTGGCTGAAATAAATTCTTAAATTAAAAAAAAATGGTTATTTTTTGAGCATTCTAGGGGGGTACTTGCTCAGCCCTAGAAATTATGCAAAGCATACACCAGAGCTAAGAAAAGTTATATGGTAGTGCATCAGAAGTTGTACAACATTATAGGAATTGGCAGAACTAATTTTAAAAAAATCTGCACAAGTGCCTATTCCTTTGTATAAATAAATACTGAGATTACTAATACAAACCAGGAATTTGCTTATACAAGTGGCTAGTTAGGCAAATAATAATCCATTTACACAAG
Organism: Rhea americana; assembly: GCF_003343005.1. Taxonomy (NCBI): domain Eukaryota; kingdom Metazoa; phylum Chordata; class Aves; order Rheiformes; family Rheidae; genus Rhea; species Rhea americana. The sequence continues at coordinate 1,109,215 of NW_028186366.1, read as the reverse complement.
CATATATATGAGTTCGTCTGTGCTAATCATATCCTGCAAATTACATGAGTGATTGTAAAACATATTTCAATGACAGAGAGCATGGAGCTAATTGTTTGAGTAAGAACTCATTGACTTAAACTTCAGAAAATTATAATTATTTTCCTTGCTCAAAAAAAGTATTTGGAAACTTGTCAGAAAAACAGTGTGACAGCAAGGCTGGAGTCTTAGGGGGATGATGTTATTACTCTGAGAATTTTGTGTAGGAGGCTTAACATTTGTTCTGCTTTCCTCTTTTCTCTCAGGAATATAAAATTCAAATATTGGGCTGGTGCCATGGGAACTAGAACAGTGTTTGCTTCTCTGAAAGACCTGTTTTTTGTGTTAATCTCCTGCCAATTATTGTTCTAACATTCAATTCCTATTTGTAGACCGCATATTAAACATTCTGCAGAGCAAAAATTCTGAAACTGAACGTCAAGTCATGTGAGGTTTTCACATTCAGCTAAATCATTGAACCTTTGGAGAGTGCARCCTAGCTGTAAATGGAATAAAAGATATGTGTTGACTGATAGCTTATTCCACTAGAAAAGAATGAGTCAGGTGCAGTTAATCTAAAGTTGTTACACAGAAATCTAGATTTCAGTATCTATATCAAGAGTCATTCCTCTATCAAGAAACTAACTCTGAACAGGTTTCTAACACACATACACACACACACACACACACACACACACACATGCAAGTAGAGATCAGAAGCAGAGCTGGTAAACTCTACTAATGCAAGAGGACATGAGTGACCATCTTCGAAGTGGAAAAAAAAAAAAAGCTGACCTATCTTTCTCTAAGGAGCATATTAGAAGGTGACTGAACCCATGGGGCCTAATGACCCCATGGGATTCCTCCTGTTCTGTCCTCTCCTGACAGCTCTTCCCCAGATCCAGCCAGTAGTGAGGCTGAGCACGTATTTCCAATAAACACACACACACACACACACACACAATGTTAACACGGGTGACCACACAGATCAAGACAGATGGAAACAGTGCCCTTTTCCAGCACCCATATAAACACAAACAGTGACCTTTTCCAGCACCCATATAAACACAAACAGCACTCACACAAACCTGGCCCAGTCATATTCATCTCTGGTAGATCAGAATCAAACTTCACTAGTGGGACATATACACACACACTGCAGGTCTCTCCAGTATCTTCTCTAAGACACTCAAGTATGCAATGGCTGGCCTCTAAATCCTGATGCCTTCCAGTATCTTGTCATGATACACACATGCACACACAATATAGGAGGCCCTCAACAAGTGTGTTCTGCGAACTCTGGTCTCCTCCAGTAGCTGGCTCTCAGGCCTTTAGGCTCCTCAAGCTCACAGCCTCTCTCTAGTCACTCACACTCATTTCCTCCTACTCCAGAGAGTCTGGCTTGAATTTTGTTAGGATTCACACACATAGGCTTAGCACACCCACACAGAAGATTGCCAGGGACAGAATTCAGTGAGAAGTCAGGACAGACTACAGCGATGGCTCAGTCAGACAAGCATAATGACCAGCCACCTGTTTAGACATAACTCATCTCTTTTATCCACTTTTCCCTTTATTTTCCTAAATAAAGGAAAATATTTAGGAACATTTTCCTAATGCACCTTAGGAAAGGTGCATTAGGTAAATATGCACCTTCTCAATGCATATTGCTCCTTCCCAATGCACCCTGATCCCTCCCTTTCCCCACCTTTGATCCTTCCCATGGAATCCTCTTGAAAATAAGTTTCACCCAGTTCCAAAATTCCACCCTGTACCCCATAAAAACCCATATATTCCTTTGGGAAATAATCTCCTTTAATCTACAAGACATTCATTCTGGGGGAGAGTTGCTTTTCTTTACTCATCTTAGGGAGTTTCACACAAGAGAGAATGGTCTAATCATTGCCCTGTGATGGTCATAAGGAGTAGCTCATTCAGAGAATGCTGTTTTCTGTGATTAGGTTACTAGGATTTCTCCACTTACCATTGCTCCTCTGATCCTCACTGGCTTTTTATATGCACGGTGATTACTCTTTAATCTGAGTATTTTTAACCTAATAAACCTAATAGAGTATTTTTAGGTTTTGATCTCTTTGCCACTTACCTCAAAAAGGTAAGGAAGGAACAAAGTGCAACAAAACACTAGTATTAAAAAATACATGTGATCAGGGCTTCCCAAACTTAACTTGCTTGAGTACCACCAGCAGCATGTTGCTCTGTGGTGAGAGGAAATAGGTGTCCATTCCTTCCMCTCACACTCTCTTGTCACACTTCCTTACCTCTGCCAAATTAAGGAGCAGTTCTTCCTAATACTCTTTACTCTAGTCTAACTGGGACCTGAAATTGTGCCCCTAGCTGCTTCAGTCTCACTAATGAGGAATAAGCACCCATCATCTCACTGTTTCAAAGTACTTGCCTATGTAGCGGTATCACTGTGCACCTCAGATAAGAGCAATGAGGCAAGCAGGCAGGTAGACAGGACTGCTGCTGTGTAATTCTTCAAAGTCACTCACAAATCACAGTTTGGAATTCAGTGAGTTCTCTGTTCTTTGTGAGAAACAGCCATTTTTTTAGCTCCATAATGTTAACAAATCACTTGTTCTTTTTGTGTACCAGTTTCTGCATCTGAAACAAAAAGAATGTTGCCTAATTCTATCTGCTAGTACATGGAGGTGCCCATGAATTAGATTCCATCTGTTCCAGGTCCACTTTCAGTATAAGCTCTAGATTAGACTACTTTGCAATGGACCGAGCTTCCAGGACTCGCTAGATCCCGGTAGCAGCAAGAGCTGGGCTGCTTCTCAAGGGCACATGAGCTGGGAACTGAGGGTAATCACAGCACAGGCAGTGTGTCACCATTCAGGATTCAATTCCACAGGATCTACACATGGTGAACAGAGCAGGGTGCAGAAAACAGTGTCCATTGATGGTCCCAGACAGGGCAAAGTAATCAGATCCAGGGTCTATTCAGAGGGCCAATCAGAAACAGAAGAAGACAAGCCAAAGGCAGGACAGATGACAAGGGTACAACACCTACCCAAAGGACCTATCCAGGAGACAAGCTATCTGTAGGGTATATCTGAATTTCATTCAGGAGACAAGACAATATAGTTCAATCAAGAACTGAAACCCCCAGCCTGAGCTTTAATGGTGCTTCTCTATGGGCAGACAGTGCAGGTGGAGGCCCTAGGCAAGGCTGCTCAGAGTCATTAAGGCCCACTGATGCACTGAAACCCCTTACAACCAAACAAGATAATGTAATCCCAAATGTACATGTTCAGGTTCTGCAGTCTGAAAAAAAGAAACTTGGATGAATGTAGGATTGCCTGCAAACTTGCTTTGCAGCTGTTAGAATAGTCCAAATACCTTAACTCTTGCCTAATTTAAAACCTTCTGCACATGCTTGACCGGATTTTGGAACCTTCTGAATTGAATTAATAGAATTCATAACTGTGAGATGAGCTAGGTTTCATTTTTCTGGAGATGCCTACAGCATTCACTTCATAGGAATGATAGCTCTTCACTTGTAAATAATACTTTTTCTTCTTTTTATTAGCTTTTTTTCTTCTTCTGCAATTTCAGTCACTGTTGWTGTTTAACTTGAATTCAGTAATTGTAACAGCATAATTTTTTGTGTATATGGATGTGCTATTACTTTCCCATTATTATCCACATCCGTTAAATGTGAGACAGGAATACTCAGCAAGCATTTACTGAACACAGTGAAAATAAGTTGAATTTTATAAAATTTGAAAATCGCTTTGAGACACAAAAATAACAAAGTAGGATTAATGTGAAGACGTAGTGTGGATGTTTGTATTGGGCTTAYTGCATACGTTCTTCAGGCAGATCTGTTCAACATTAATTATTACCAAGATTCACAAAAAGAAAACAAACAACTGTGAACTGTTAAAGCCAGATCAATCCTGTCTTTAGAATATTCTATTCCTGGTCTTGCTACTGACTTAGATACCTTTGAACAAATTATTTAAACTTTATTTACAGTGTATTGAGGCAGTATTCCTGTGGGTGCCCTTGAGATTGAACTTTGTATCTGTGTAATGTCAAGGCTCTGGAACATATCTGAGGCTTTACAGAAGCAGCTCCGTGCAGTGGAGGTGGAACAATAAGGAGAAAAACTTGGCCTAATCATTCTAGGATCTACATTAGGCTTGTCAGAAGATCCAAATCTGTATAGCAAGCAGTGATGCCAGAGCTAGGATGACACCAATCAATCACAGCGTGACTTCTTGGCCAGCATCCTATTCACACTTCTGCCTGATGGCATGGTGTTCTCTTGGGAGTTTCTATACATGAAAACAAGTGAAGCCTTTTTGGGCAGGCCCCTGCCATCCTCTCTCATGCCAACCAAAGGAAGTGAACTCACGTGCTTAGGGTTTTTTGACAAGAATCTTGGAATTATGAATGCACAGGCATATGAGTGGGGGGAAAAAAGTTGTCTTCAGGTAGAGTTGTCTTTAAGTAGGCTTCCAGCCTTCCCAGCCAGTGTTTCTGCACCCCAGATTTTAACTAGCAAGATCAATACACTGCAGATGGGCAAGGTCTGACATGAGCTGTGCAGAGTTGTCTCATCTTTGGGCCATTCATTTTCTAGTCTGATATAGCCCTCACGAATCCTGCAGCCTGGAGGTGAGGGAGAAAGTCTGGAGAAGGGAAGACTTTCCTTTGATTGAGGAGGATAGGACTAGAGACCTTCTGGGCAGGCTAGACATCCACAAATCCATGGTCCCGGATGGGATGCACCCACAGGTACTGAGGGAGCTGGCGGATGTTGTTGTCAAGCTGCTCTCCATCATCTTTGAAAGGTCATGGAGAACAGGAGAGGTGCCTGAGGACTGGAAGAAAGCCAGTGTCACTCCAGTCTTCAAGAAGGGCAAAAAGGAGGAATCAGGCAATTACAGGCCAGTCGACTCACCTCCATCCCTGGAAAGGCAATGGAACAGCTCATTCTGGATGTCATCTCCAGACATATGGAGGAAAAGAAGGTGATCAGGAGTAGCCAGCATGGATTCACCAAGGGCAAATCCTGCTTAACCAATCTGACACCCTTCTCCAATGGAATAATTGGCTGGGCAGATGAGGGGAGAGCAGGGGATGTTGTGTACCTTGACTACAGCAGGGCTTTCCTTTGACACTGTCTCCCATAACATCCTCCTAGATAAGCTCAGGAAGTGTGGGTTAGATGAGTGGACAGTGAGGTGGCTTGAGAACTGGCTGAAAGGCAGAGCTCAGAGGGTTATCATCAGTGGCACAGAGTCTAGTTGGAGRCCTGTGGCTAGTGGCATCCCCCAGGGCTCAGTACTGCGTCCCATCCTGTTAAATTTCTTCATCAATATGACCTGGATGAGGGGATGGAGTGCCTCCTCTGCAAGTTTGCTGATGATACCAAGCTGGGAGGAGTGGCTGATACACCTGAGRGCTGTGCTGCCATTCAGAGAGACCTGGACAGGCTGGAGAGTTGGGCAGAGAGGAACCTCATGAGGTTCAACATGGGCAAGTGCAGAGTCCTGCACCTAGGGAAAAATAACCMTAGGCACCAGTACAGGCTGAAGGCTGACCTTCTGGAAAGCAGCTCTGTGGAGAAGGACCTGGGAGTGCTGGTGGATGACAAGTTGACCATGAGCCAGCAATGTGCCCTTGTGGCCAAGAAGGCCAATGGTCTCCTGGGTTGCATTAGGAAGACTGTTGCCAGCAGGTCGAGGGAGGTGATCCTGCCCCTCTACTCAGCCCTGGTGAGGCCTCATCTCGAGTACTGTGTCCAGTTCTGGTCTCCCCAGTACAAGASAGACATGGAGCTACTGGAGAGAGTCCAACGTAGAGCTACAAAGATGATCAGAGGGCTGGAGCATCTGCCCTATGAGGAAAGGCTGCAACAGCTGGGCCTGTTTAGCCWGGGGAAGAGAAGACTGAGGGGGGAATCTTATCAAAGTGTATAAGAACCTGAAGGGAGGATGTCAAGGGGATGGGGACAAACTCTTTTCATTTGTCCCATGTGACAGGACAAGAGGCAATGGGCAAAAACTGAACCACAGGAAGTTCCGCCTGAATGTGAGGAGGAATTTCTTCACTGTGAGAGTGACAGAGCACTGGAACAGGTTGTCTAGAGAGGTTGTGGAGTCTCCTTCTCTGGAGATCTTCAAGGCCCGCCTGGATGCAACCCTGTCTAACATGCTCTAGGTGACCCTGGTGAGTGGGGAGGTTGGACTAGGTGATCTCCAGAGGTCCCTTCCAGCCTTATTGATTCTATGATTCTATGATATGCTCATGTTTGAATCACAGTTTTGAGCATCATGCCTCATGGTAGTGGGCCTTGCCTCTCTGTCACCATCCCTTCTACCCCCTATCATACGCCATCCACCCAGCTTCTCCTTCCATCTGCTGATGCCTGTTACAATCCAGCCCTTACACATCACAGTCTGGTTTCTGTGATTGTCTCCATTCCAAACACACAGAGTACACGCTCTAGAAAAGATTGGTCTCTCTCTGCTTGTGAGATGGATTTTACACAGACAGTGCCTTGATCCAAATAGGAATCTTCTGAGGACTATATAGGGAAAGGCTGGCTTGGTATTAGTTTCAAATTGAAATGATTCTCATTACTCATAACTCAAAACTGTGTGTCAAGAGTCTATGTGAATTGGCCCTTACAATATTTATTTTTACTGTTGTGGTTTATCTTAGAAATTCAGGTGTTGAAAAGATATCATACCACTGAGAAGCAACAGARTATTTGGAAGCTCTACCAGAATGTCAACTATATGATATTGCTTCTGTACTTCAACAGGAGGAGCTAATCTATAAAAAATATTTTTCTTCTAGCCCAGTTGCCTGTGATTTTGTCACTGAATTTCTTGACTGAAATGACTCTGACTTGTGGGTCTGGATTTTTCTGATCACAAACAGTTGTGAAGAAACCTTTAATTATATTCAAAATACACAGGTACACGTGTATATATACATACATACATACATATATATATTTAGTATCAGCTCATCTTAATTATTAATTTTATAATATTGTATAATAGATAATTATTGCAATAATTGATGCATTATAAGTATACATAGATACTGTACGTAAATTGTACATAGGTAACACATATGAACAAGGAAATAAAACTGTGCTACTCTATGCAGTGTTGTCATATTTGGTGCAGTTGCAAATGCAGAGTTTATGCAAAGGAGCAAGTGGTTACATTCTCATTTTGGTAGGTAGCTTCATATAACCATAATATTCATAAGAAGAAAATATTGGTCTATGTACCCAGACCACATAACACTAGGATGTTAGATCTGGTGAAGAAAACTCTCTGTTTATCTACGGGCAAGTAGCTCTTGTGCACTACTTTGTTACTGTACCTCAGTCTGAATTGGAGGAGAACAGCTGCTAATAGGAGTAGGCCCATCTGCTGTGACCTATTTGATTTCTTAATGATCTTTCCTCATTTTGTTGTAAACTGCACACTGGGATAGTGAGCTTAAGATGTGGACATGTGACTAGCCAAATTCATCCCTTTTATGATGAGCAAAAAGGATTAGTCTGGATCAATTTGTAATTCCGACTAAAACAAAATGGGAGTTGTACTAAGGTTTAAAAGGTAACCATATCTGAAGATAACTGACAATGTTTAATGTCTTAAAGGTTCAGCCGCAGGTGATGCTCAGGCTACCTCTTTGAGAAGACCTGTCTTCTAGAGAGAAGTGAAGTTTGACCTTTAGAAAGCTTCCTTAGGCTTCTCGTATCTTCTGTTTTCTGTACAGATAGACACATTCCTGAGACTGATACTGCTTTTATTCAGGCAAGCTCTAATATTATCAGTAAGTACAGCTGGCCAGATTTGTTAAAAAACAATCACTTAGTCAAAACTAATACTTTGCAAAAATACAGTGGTTTTACCTTAAGTTTTTTACTGCCATAATGATTGTAGTCAAGATGTAGGGGAGAGATCTCYAAGAACAACTAATACTATGGGTTGGGATGATTCAGGTTCAAGTCTCTGATTTCAGAGACTCTAGACACAGAGGCTTCAGGCATAAAAACTTCTATAGTAGGGGACTAGAGGAGAAGAAAATGCCAAGACCCCACTATCTGCTTTGTCTCTGACAGTTTGGGTGCTGCCACTGAGGGAAAGATTGGGTGATGTAACAAAGAGGCTGGGCTGCTACTGTGGGAAGAAAGGAGTTGCCAGAAGCAGCAATTTTTGGACAGCTCCTCCCATCACTCTGCTGGCACCTGCATCAGGAAGATGGACAGCCCAGGCTTGCTCAGCCAAGTTCTCCATCCTGGCTATGCCTTCTATTTCATATGGTCTTTCTCATGGCAAAATTAACTTTTCTGTACTTTCTCAGCCTTAAAGTGATAGCATAATTCATTGTATGCCTACTGCTTAAAAGTCTAGAACCATCTTTGACTGCACTGAATTAACCATAGCAGGTTTCCCATACCCCAGGCTTTAAGGTCAGACTCTGTTGCCTAGAGGTTTTCAGAACGAGCTAGCTTTCTACTCAGTACACTGGCTTTTGTGTATGCCATTTTAGGCCTGAGAAACAAGCAGGAGGAACCAGAACTTCATGTGTGGCCACAGAACTGTGACGTTATTGGCATGATAGGTCAGGACCAGTCATTTTTGTGATGGCTGGAGTGCTATGCTGACTGAATACAAGCTAGGCAGAAATGATGAGCAGGGAAGACAAGRATGGGATTTGTCCTCAATGTGAAGGAGCAGCATGGGTGCATGCAGCACTTCTATGAGACAGATGACAGTTCAGTTGAGAGCTTGTCAGTCAGGATCAATGGAGGAAGGGTGACATTGTGGTGGAAGTTTGTTACAGACCACATGTCTGTAGAAAGTGGAGAAGACTTCTTTAAACAATTCAGAGAAGTCTCTGGATCACAGACCCTCATTCTTCTGCGGGAATTTAACCTCCCTGGTCTGCAGGAAAGGCAGCATGATGGGAGGTGAGCAGTCAAGACTTCTGGAGGATGTTGGGCATACAGACACTGGATGGGCCAACAGGGGTGGCATACAGCTGGATCTGCTACTCAGTACCAAACAAGAACTAGTTGTGAATGTGATAATCAGTGGCAGCTGTGGTTGTAGCAATCATGACACAGTGGAATTTAAGATTCTAAGAAGAATGAGGAAGGAAAGTGGCCAAGTACAGACCCTGGACTTCAAGAGAGCAAAAGAGCTCAGGAAACCTGGTGGATTTTTAAGGACAGCATCCTCAAAGAACAAGAACAGTCAAAACTGATACTCAGGAAGACAAGCAGATATATCAGGAGACCTGCTTGGCTAAGGGGGTATTCATGATGAAGCTCCAACACAGCAAGTCAGCATACAGGTGGAAGCGGGGACAAGCTATAAAGAAGGAATTTAGAAACATTGCCCAGACATGTAAAGTTAGTGTTAGGAAAATCAAAGCTCAACTGGAGTTGAGACTTGCAAGGGCAACAAGAGCAGTTTCTACCACTAGAGTAGTAAAAAAGACTGAACAAGGAAAATCTGAGATCAATACTGAATAGGATGGGTGATTTAGTAACAGTGGACATGGAGAGTGTGGAAGTACTCAATGTCTTTGCTTCAGTCTTCATTAACAGTCTCCCAAGTGAGAGTGAAAGGATTTAGGAGGAGAACTACCACAAGTGCATAAGGATCAAGTCAGGTATTACTTGAGAGAACTTGACCTATATGAATCCATGGAACCAGATGGTAGCACCCAACAGTGAGAGAACTGGCTGATCTACTTGCAAAACTGCCATCATCTTTGAAAAGTCATGAAGATCAAGGGAGATTCCCAGCAACTGGAGGAGTGTAAAGGTTGGATATATCTTCAAAAAAGGCAAAGGAACAATCCAGGGAATTGATCACCCTCATTTCAGACCCTAGGTTGGTTAGCCTTACTTCAGACCCCAGGGAAATCAAGGAGCAAGTCCTCCTGCAACACATTTTTTGGCATATGATGGAGAACAAGTTGGCTGGGAACAATCAGCATGGATTTACCTGACCAACCTGATTGCCTTCTGTGACAGAAAAAATGGATTTATGGAAGGGAGGAAAGCAGTGGTGTCATTTACCTTGACTTTATCAAAGTTTTCAACAGTGTCTCCCACAATAATCTTGTTTCCAGATTAAGATATTACAATCTGGATTGATTGAAAAATTAGATAGCTAAAAGCCTAGTTGGATGATTGGGCTCTGAGCATAGCAGTTAATAAGGCATATCCTACCTGGCAGCCAGTAACAAGTGGAGTACTGCTGGGGTTTTTTCTGGTACATGTCCTGCTTAACTTCTCTTTCCACCATCTAAGGAGGCAAAGGAGTGCTTGTGCATAAAGTCTGCAGATAAAGCCAAATTGCAGGTGCTCATTCAATATATTCGAGGATAGGTCTGCCATCCAGACAGATCTGGACAGGCTGGAGGAATGAGCCAACAGGAAACTTACTAAATTCAACAAGGACAAATGCAAAGTCCTGCACTTGGAAAGGAATAACTCCTTGCAGTGATACAGGCTGAGGAGTGACTGGCTGAAGAGCAGCTCTGCTGAAAAGGACTTGTGAGTCCTAGTGGACTACAAACTGAACATGAGACAACAGCATGCCCTGGCAGCAAAAGAAGGCCAACAGTATCTAGGATTGTATTAATGGGAACACTGGCTATTGGCTAGTAGGTCTAGGGAAATGTTTATCCCCCTTTATTCAGCACCTGTTAAAGCACATCTAGATACTGCATCTTGTTTGGGGCCCGCTATTACAAGAAAGCTTATTGTAAGCTGGAGTGAGTTCAGCAGAGAGTCACCAAGACGGTCAAGGGGCTGGAGCACTTGTCCTACAAGCAAAGGTGGAGGCAATTGGTCTTGTTCAGTTTGGAGAAGAGAAGGCTTCTGGGAGATCTATAAGGAGACTTCCAATACCTACAAGGCTGTCATCTAGAAGATAGAGCCGGACTCTTAACAATGATGCACTGTGGAAAGATAAGCAGCAATGGGCTTTAAGTTGAAACAAGACAGATTCCAATGGGATTTAAGGAGAACTTTTTTCACCAGCAATATAGGCAAGCATTGGAACAGATTTCCCAGAGAAGCTGAGCATTCTCTATCCTTGCAGTTTTCACGACCAGATTGAATAAAGCTCTGAGTAACCTGTTCCAACTTTATAGCTGACTCTTCTTTGAGTAGAAGGTTGGAATAGATGACCTCCTGAGGTCCCTTCCAACCTGAATTATCCTATGATCCTATGAATTAGGGGAATATGGGAGTTCCTTCCCCTCAACAGCTCCAGTTACCTTCACTTTTGTCTGTTTTCTTTAGTGGTGTCTATTACCGTTTTCAACACCAGCACTTTTACTGCACTATGCTGGAGAGTGCTCTGCTTTTGCTCCTCTGCGCCACCACTGTGAGTAGCCTTAGAAAATTTTCAGTTCCTTCTTGAAGCTATTAGTGACGCAAGATCCACATGGAACATTACCAGAAAATATAGATTAGGTTTTTTTTCAAGTCTTCCTTTGCTGCAGGTTCCTTCACCAATCACTGCTGACAGCTGTCAGGATCCACTTTGACCAAGTAGTGGCTATGTCTCTCAGACTCAAAGACTAATCATATCAAACATCTGGCTTGCCTCTTCTTTTCTCTGAAAGAAGATAATGGCTATACTCTCTTCAACTGTCATCTTAGCTGTTTTTAAGAGAAATGCTCTCAAATGTTGCATGTGTTCCAACCAGTACTGGCTCATACTAGTGAGCTCTCTTTCCTTCCCTGAAAGTGCTGATGGAGCCACAGGTCTATAGGGAGCCTCTGTCTACCATCTGAAGTTCTGAAGTTCACACACC
>NW_028186366.1:1085806-1097342 GCF_003343005.1 Rhea americana | reverse complement strand
AAAGAAAGAAAGAAAGAAAAGCTACGTTATCTTGTGTAGCAAGATATCAGGGTGCAAAACCATCAGTTTTACACCAGATTAAAGTTAATAAAATGTTAAAAATAGATTAAATTTAATAATTTTTACCTTAAAAATGCATGTCTCATCTCAAAAATATTGCTGAAACTGTAGTTCCTGAATTTTAAGTCTCGGGTTGTTTCATAAGACTTGCTTGGCATAATAATATTAATCAAGATATTTAACATTATTATCCAACCTTATTTTAGCCTTTGAGAAACTGATGTAGAACATTCTGTTACTGTCATGGTATTTATGTGCATTTATGATTTTACAATCTCACRGCAAAGCAATGCCTGAGAAAAGAGACTCTCTTTATACAAAAATATGACATTCCACCCCCTCACAAATTTTACTGGGCATTGCTGACACTAACTGTTCAAGGAACAATTCATATCCAATCATATAAATTTGCTCACATTCTGTGATGTTTTCTAAGAAGATAAAGCTTATATCATTATGCTGTCTTTTTGCCCATCTTCCTGATTTTTCTCCATCACTCCACACCTTTCTTCCACCCTCTGTTTCTCTCTCCCTACACCAATGAATTACAACTGCTTTAGGCAATTTCATTCAAGCTTGATGAATAGAAATTTTCAAAGCTGTTGCTCCACGTTTTGTTAGGACTGGATGAAAGAATCCTAAATTCATGGCCACAATGAGGGAAAGACATAAAAACTGAAGACATGAAAAGCTTTCACCCCTTAGGCATTCCAAGATGCAGAGATCTGAGCAGATGCAGATTTGCTAGACACAAACAATCCAGGAGGCTCCTGCAGAGCACTGAGGATAACTTTTTGACACAGGTGGCAGAGGAGCCAATGAGGAGGGGTGTCCTGCTGGAACTTGTACTAACCAACAAAGAATTCATTGGAGATGTGTTGGTGCAGTGACCATGAGACGGTGGAGTTCAGGATACTGCGTGGAGGAAGCAAGGCAATAAATAGGATCACAATACCAGAACTTCAGGAGAGTGGACTTTGGCCTCTTCAGGGACCTACTTGGAGGAATTCCATGTGTTAAGGCCCTAGAAGAAAGGGGAGTCAAAGARAGCTGGCTAGTATTCAAGCCTCACTTCCTCCAAGCTCAAAAGCAGTGCATCCCAAGGAGAAAGAAGTGCAGCAAAGGGGGCGGGGGACCGGCATGGATGAAAAAGGAGCTCCTGGCAAATCTCAAAGAGAAGAAAAATGTGCATAGAATATGGGAAAAGGGACAGGCCACTTGGGAGGAATATAATATGTTCTTACATTGTCAGAGTATGCAGAGACRTGATGAGGAAGGCTAAGGCCCATTTGGAAGTAAATCTGGCAAGGGACGTCAAGGACAACAAGAAAGGATTCTTCAAATACATCAGTAACAAGAGGAAGACCGGGGAAAATGTGGGCCTGCTACTGAGTGGGGCACAGACCCTGGTGATGAAGGATATAGAGGAGGCAGAGTCACTGAATGCCTTCTTTGCTTCATTTTTYACTGCTGAGGGCAGCCCTCAGGAATCCCAGAGCCTAGAGACAAGAGAGCAAGTCTGGAGAAACGAAGACTTTCCTTTGGTGAAGGAGAATTGGGTTAGAGAACTTCAGGCAAACTTGACGTCCACAGATCCGCAGGCCTGATGGGATATACCCACAAGTACTGAGGGAGCTGGCGGATGTTGTTGCTAGACCTCCAACATCTTTGAAAGGTCACGGAGAACAGGAGAGGTGCCTGAGGACTGGAAGAAAGCCAGTGTCACTCCAGTCTTCAAGAAGGGCAAGAAGGAGGAACCAGGCAATTACAGGCCAGTCGACTCACCTCCATCCCTGGAAAGGCAATGGAACAGCTCATTCTGGATGTCATCTCCAGACATATGGAGGAAAAGAAGGTGATCAGGAGTAGCCAGCATGGATTCACCAAGGGCAAATCCTGCTTAACCAATCTGACACCCTTCTCCGATGGAATAATTGGCTGGGCAGATGAGGGGAGAGCAGGGGATGTTGTGTACCTTGACTACAGCAGGGCTTTCCTTTGACACTGTCTCCCATAACATCCTCCTAGATAAGCTCAGGAAGTGTGGGTTAGATGAGTGGACAGTGAGGTGGCTTGAGAACTGGCTGAAAGGCAGAGTTTAGAGGGTTGTGCTCAGTGGCATGGAGTCCAGCTGAAGTCCTGTAGCTAGTGGGGTTTCCCAGGGCTCAGTTGTGGGTCCWGTCTTGTTCAATTTCTTCATCAATGACCTGGATGAGGGGTCTGCAAGTTTGCCRATGATACCAAGCTGGGAGGAGTGGCTGATACACCTGAGGGCTGTGCTGCTATTCAGAGACATCTGGACAGGCTCGAGAGTTGGGCGGAGAGGAACCTCATGAGGTTCAACAAGGGCAAGTGTAGGGCCTGCACCTGGGGAGAAATAACCTCATGCACCAGTACAGGCTGGGGGCAGACCTGCTGGAAAGCAGTTCTGTGGAGAAGGACCTGGGAGTGCTAGTGGATGACAAGTTGACCATGAGCCAGCAATGTGCCCTTGTGGCCAAGAAGGCCAATGGTCTCCTGGGTTGCATTAGGAAGAATGTTGCCAGCTAGGTCGAGGGAGGTGATCCTGCCCCTCTACTCAGCCCTGGTGAAGCCTCATCTTGAGTACTGTGTCCAGTTCTGGGCTCCCCAGTACAAGAGAGACATGGAGCTACTGGAGAGAGTCCAGCATAGGGCTACAAAGGTGATTAGAGGACTGGAGCATCTCTCTTAGAGGGGATGGCTGTGAGAGCTGGGCCTCTTTAGCCTGGGGAAGAGAATACTGAGAGGGGATCTTATCAATGTCTATAAATACCTTAAGGGAGGATGTCAAGAGGATGGCACCCAACTCTTCTCAGTGGTGCCAWGTGACAGGACAAGAGGCAACAGGCACAAACTGAAACACAGGAAGTTCTGCCTGAACGTGAGGRGGAATTTCTTCACTGTGAGAGTGACGGAGYACTGAACCRGGTTGYCYAGAGAGGTTGTGGAGTCTCCTTCTCTGGATATATTCAAAACCCACTCAGACGTGATCCTGTGCAATGTGCCCTAGGTGACCCTACTTGAGSAGGGAGGTTGGACTAGAGGATCTCCAGAGGTCCCTTCCAACCTCAGCCATTCTGTGATTCTGTGAAATAGTACGTGTGTATTGGCTAGTGTGTCAGCAGCCTTGTAGTTCAGAACCAGGTTTAGCAAGGGCAATCATCTCTCCCAGAAAACAGGAAAGTTAAAGCTGGAGTATTGTGGAAGTACTTACGCAGCAATATCAAAATAAAAGCATAAAATCATAGGATAATTCAGAATAAAATAGACCTCAGAAAGTCATGTAGTCCAGCCTCCTGCTTAAAACAGGGTCAGTTATGAGATCAGACCGTATCATGGAAAAAAAACAATGTAAATGAGTTCCACCACTCATGAGTCTGTGTCATATTTTCCCTCTTTTTATGTAGGACCTTCTCATGGTGGACATTGTTAGATTATGTGAATAAAGGCTCATCTCCATGAATGCAAGTAGTGCAATGGAGCAATTACAGGCAGAGGAACTCCAATAACCCAAGCCAGAGAACAGAGTGCCTTCACCCACTTACTCCCAGATGTCAGGGGAGAGCACTCAGCCCATTGTTCACATGGAAACCCACCTATGTGAGTCAATGGGAGTGGCTCTCTGGATCACTTTCCAGACTGAGGGGGTTATTGCCTACAGGGATACGGGACTCATTATGGGTTACTGGGTAAGAGCATCTTCATTTTATACAAGATTTATTATGGAATATTAAGGAGAGGGATAAAAAGTGTGGAAAGGGAAGGATCATGGTGGTTTAGGAAGGAACAAGCATGAGAAAACAGACAGATATGGAGATGAAAAGGCCTAGTCAGATGTTAACAGATTACTGGTCAGTACACTTTTCTGGCCACTTCCCGAACCTCATCTCTGCAGTCACTCCTGTCTTCCTATTAAATTTCATTTTTACTTATTTTCCTGGGAGAGGGGACTCTCTTTCTCTGTGCATGTGTCTGTGTGGAGGTTTAAGYGGCAGCAAATGCAGTGGGGACCATGGGCCCTAGGGGCCTCTGTGTCTATGGTGCCAGCAGATGGAGAAACAGGAGGGCATGAGATGTCTAAGTGGCAGGAAATGGGGAAGGGGCCATGGGTCGCAGAGGACCATGCCTCTGGCGTGCCAGCAGCTGAGGAGACTCGAGGGTATGAGTACTGTGCGGGGCATATGCCAGTGTGTAATTGCTAGCAAGCATTGAGCTGGCTTAGCAGGCTGAGAGGATAAGAGGCTGGGGGGCAAGCACTGAAGTGGCCAAAAGTGTGGGGTTTGAGATTTGGCTATTGGTAGGGCCATAGGTCCAGCCCAGCTACCAGAGAGACCCATTTGCATGTATGTGTTTCCATGTGTGAAGTACCTGGAGACCAAAGGGTCAAGGGTCCAGCTACTGGATAGACTGTGTTTTAAGGCCAGTTACTTTCATTCTGATCAGTTACAGAGGGTAACAAGATGAGGCCATTGGTACTGCTTGTTTGTGCTTGAGTGCTGTGCTTTCTCCATGGTAATCCATGTGGCCACATATGTATGTATTTGTATTATATATGTGTATGACTATTGGACATACATGCTCAGCCTTGATACTGGCTGAACCTAGCCTGACACCTCTGTCAGGCTACCCGACTTAGCAGCCTGTAACTGATGTAGATATTAGTGTTATTAAACCCCTGGAAAAGTGAAAATGTGATTTTTTTTTCCAGTCATTTGAAGGAATAAATGGTATTCTGGACTTCAAGGGTCAGKACAGGCTTTTCAAGATAAATTCATAGGACTTAGTAAAATAGTTATAGATTAATGAGAAGAATCAGTGATACCTAACTGCATTTTTCTCCAATAGAATGTCATCAAAGAGGACATTTGAAAAAATGCTAACAGCTGCATTCATTTTCACAACATTTTTGACTCTCCATCTCTCTCTCTTTTTTTTTCAAAAGTATTCATTGCATTTTGGCTTTCTAAGCATGAGCCATTATCACTATCAAAAGTGGTAAAATAAAAGTCTAGATCATTGTCTATGCAGTAATCACCTAAATATTGTATACTTTTATATAGGGCTGCAGCTATCGTGTAAGTCTTTCATATACTTAATCTGATTTGTTGCTATTTTGAGGTTTCATTGTCACATAAAAGGAATGGACAAATTAAGGTCAGACTAACAAAGGGATAATAAATGCCTGAGAAAATGTTACTGAGGAAAGGAAGTTCATCTAACACAGCTGCCAAGAATGAGGCAAATAAACATCTGCATTGGATTATAATACTGCAGGAAAGCTATAATGAGTCTGTGCTRAAAGAACCCGCTGTTAATCTTACTTGTTTTTTCCATTTCTCCTTAGTTCATACTTTCTTGGAGCCAAGGAAACTTCAATTTCTTTATTAGTACCTCTACCATCCTGATATGCAGGCATGTTGCTTGTAAAACCTCATTTTTAAATATGCATCATGGCTAGTAACAACAAGAAAACAAAATGTGAAACTTCAGGTATATTCTGAGAAGTCACCTTTGTAAACACAGCCCTTAATTAAAACAATCCCTATGCTCTGCAGGAGCAGCCACTGTGCTCAGGAATTGAGTTATTTTGTGCCCCCTTTCCTGCTGTTTGCAGCACTTCTAAAGAGAAGAAATTTCCTGAGTAATAGAGCAGAAGTTCCATGACTAAATTATAGTCTTGATTTGTGGAATGACTGCATGTATGTGCACAGGATTGTCTGTCAATTGCATATTAATTACACCTTATTAAATGCACTCATTTCTAAATGAAAAATGATAATTTTTAAATAACTCTTGCAAGTTCATGTATGCTTCAAAAATCCAACCAAGATTATTCTTCTCTGGTATATTACCACCTATCATAATTATCTCAAAGTAAATCCTTGACTACCTTTGTAGGATCTCACTTATTCCCAGAGTGGACACTCCTCATACTGCTATGGCTTGCTGTTGCAGGTGAAACTGGTTGATTGTTACTGCTTGCTTGTTTTGGCAATATACAAGAAAAAATAGAGTCTGGCCTTTTTTTTTTTTTTTTTTTTTTTTTTTTTGCATATTCCTGAAAACATCCTGTTTTTTCATCTCATACAAACTTAGAAGGTTGATCTCTTTTAGGAGAGCAGGTGCTTGGAGTTGTATTTGTTTGTTTGCTATAAATAAGGCTTTAAATTACTGTTTAATTTAAAAAAAAGTTGAGATTTCCTTGTATACTGCAAGACTGAAAGAGAAATAACTCTTCTCTCTTCTGTTACTCTATAGAGCATATCTCTTGTGTACATGGTCCTGAGTGATGTAAAAATAAAAATACATGCATAAAATACATTTTTCCTTCTTTGACTTCCTCTCTGCAAAGCATACATTTTTAGGGTTTTTCTTTTCTTTTTGTTGGTGTTATTGCAGAAAGAGTATGTCAAAGAAGTGGGTTTACACATTTGCAGTGGAAGGTCTGAGGTTTGTGGCTACTCCAGCTGAGCAGGGCAGTTACAAAAAAAAAAAAAAAAAAAAAAAAGAAGCCCAACGAAAAGTTCTACACGTATGTCTTCAGGATGGTAAAAATAGAAGTGTAGTYAGCTGGTTTGGCTAGAAAATGATTTTAAAAAGTTAGCTTTTCTTGAAATATGTTATAGATAAGAAATTAATGTTTGAGATCTTGAAAAGCAGCTGACAGTGTCAATATACCAGCTCCTAACTTGTACCATAGTAGCAGACAGAGCAGCATGGTATGGTCCTACAGCACCAGATATAAGTCTGTTTTTTGGCCTTGTTTCATGTGTTCTGCTCTTTCAGCCCTGCAAGACAAGCACAAGTGGAAACTTAGTGTGTGTTAATTTAAAATTAATAAAAGGGAAATATTGGATAACTTTTTTTCTCATCTGAGAGCTGACTAGATTTCTAGGAGGCTTTAGGAATGTGCTCTGTGTGTGCCTAGGAGAACTGCTTGTTGGGGTGTTAAGCAGTCCCAATATTAGCTCCTACCTTTACGTGCTTTCTATTTTGCCAAGCTTTGACTAATTAACGACTACAATTTGCTGTTTTCTGCATTAGGTAGGGTTATATGGAAAACTTAAAATAAGAGACCGGGAAAATCTTACTCAGTTATCTCAGCTTTAAGTCTTTCAAAACTAACATTTGTACACTCTTAGTGAAGCTGAATGGCTGAAAGCAGAAGTGTCTGTTCTTAGCACAATACTCAAAGTAGATGCCAAGACTGCATCAGCATTGAGAGCAGAGGGAACAGGCTCCTAATGACTCCTCTTCTGAGGCTAGGCTATATGGAGGAGGAAGTCACCTGTTTCGAAAGATTAGAGAAAAAGAGATGAAAACAAGGGGCTCTGTACGAACATGGAGGGACAGGCAGTGACCAGGAGCTGGAAGAAAAGCAGAATCAGAAGAGATGGTGATGGAGGTGGTAAGGGGAGTGGGACTCAGCATCCCAGGAGGTACTGACTTCTCCTCACTCCTCTGCTGGTTTGTGATGTTCTGAGATACGATGGCAGAATATTCAGTATAGAGTCTAAACAGTGCTCAGTTAATGCAAGACTGTATGTCAGGCAAGGATAAAAGAGATGCTCAATGAATGAGCAYAGCCTAATTTGTGCACTGAACAAGRAAGGAAATAGCAGTATAGGATTTTGCAGCTAAAGATCATCATAAACAGGCATAAAAAGCCAAATAAAGAGTGATGGGGTGGCCTCAATTCTGGCACTAGCTCTATGTAATTTTTGAATGTTTTTAGGAAGCAAGCAATGCATCTTCGGAAAGAATCTGTAGCACTAAACTGTAAGCAAAGCATTTATAGCTGTTTTTTTATAAACAATGAACAAGTTAAGGCTCATTTTATCTCAGCAGCAAAAGAAAAAAAGAGAAGGGACACTAAACCTGATTTACTAAGAGTGACAACAAGAATTGATGCCTGATGGACAGGTAACACAATTCAGACCTTGTTAACTCATATCAACTAAATTTGACAAAGGGTAAAGTTTTCAAAAATAGGAATTTCCTACCTCCRTAGCAGTTTTCACAGCTTGTGCAGGAATGAGATCCTCCCTCTGCTTCTACTGMAATGAAGGTAGCAAAAGTGAACTCTGTGTCTGTTGTACATGGGCCCTTCCATATATATATACTGCTCTGAGCAACTGCAGCATCTGCCGACTCTTGCATAGCAAAACAGACAGAAGGTGTGGTGGGAAGCAGAGACTGTAGGATGTGAGGTGTTCTGTTAGAAGATATAGGAAGTAAATATGCAGGGTATCAGGAAATATACTCTGGAGCTATCTGAGGACAATAAGAGAAAGAGATGTACTTTTATATATCTGCATATGTATTCAAGGACTACCTAATATACCTCATTAAAGCACTGAATTCTTTCAGTCACTAGTAATTTATTCTCATTCTGCGACTAAGCAACTGGACAGTCAAATTTTGTTGTGGCAAGAGCTAGCAGCTGAAGATGACCTTTTATGTTACGTTTGAAGATGATGATACCTTGTAGGCTATTTCCTACCCACAGAGACCCTCAAAGGTGATGCACACACAGAATTACAGAATGGTTGAAGTTGGAAGGGACTTTTAGAGATCATCTAGTCCAACCCGCTGATCAAGCAGGGTCACCTAGAACAGATTGCCAGAACCCACCCAGATAGCTTTTGAATATCTCCAAGGATGGAGACTCCATAACCTCTCTGGGCAACCTGCTCTAGGGCTCTGTTACTCCCCTTACACTAATGAAGTTTTTTCTCATGTTCAGATAGAACTTCTTGTGTTTCAGTTTGTGCCCATTGCCTCTCATCCTGTCACTGGGTACCATGGAGAAGAGTCTGACCCTTTCTTCCTTACATCTTCCCTTCAGATACTTATATACATTGAAAAGATCCCCTCTCTGTCTTCTCTTCTCCRGGCTGATCAGGCTCAGCTCTTGCAGGTTTCCGTTCTAAGAGAGATGTTCCAGTCCCTTCTTCATCTTAGAAGCCCCTTACTGGGYTCACTCCAGTAGCACCATGTCCCTCTCATACTGGAGATCCCAGATGAGACACAGTACTCGAGATGTGGCCTCACCAGGGCTGAGTAGATCCACAGGATCACCTTCCTCGAGCTGCTGATGACACTCTTCCTAATGCACCCCAGGATACCATTGACCTTCTTGGCCACAAGGGCACATTGCTGGTTCATAGTCAGCTTGTTCACCAGGACTCCCAGGTCCTTCTCCGCAGAGCTGCTTTTGAGTAGCTCCGCCCCCAGCTTGTACTGGTGCATAGGGTTATTTGTCCCTAGGAGGAACTATACAAAGAGCAGTACATGGATATAGTGAAGTTTCTGTGGTCCCTGCTTTCTTTCTGTATCATTTCCTACCTTGTGGTTATCAGTGTGTTGCTGGTGTATCAACATCAGAATGAAATGCAAGTTGCAGCAGTCTGATCTTTTTCATAGGGCTATGTAGTAGATTTGCAGGCCATATCTGGCATAGATGAGTTATACTTGAGCAAATGCTAAAAGAGCCTAGCCCTGATGCCTTTGGGGCATTAGCAGATAGGTGCTGCAGCATGGCTGTAGATAAGGAGTCCTACAATGTGGACAGAGCACTCTGAACTGTGAAGCCACTGCTGAGGATGGCCTCAGGAGCACTGTGGTTACAGAGGCTGGCACTGGGGCCTGTGCTTGAAAAGAGGAAAAAACACAAACTGGCTAGGTAACTGGCAGGATTWTAACCTTGGTGGTTTGAGGACAAAGGCTTCATGTTCTGGAGGTAAAGTTGGTATCTTCTAATAGTCTAATCAATAGACATTAGAGGATGTTTTTGGCATACAAATGACATTTACTTTTTTTTCTGAAAATGCTAATTGATTAAAAAAATATTACTTCTAGCTGTAAGTATTATCATCCATGTGAATTCTTCTAGCAGTGCTGAACCTTCTTTGCTGGTGTGTCAGAAGACCTGTATTTGGTTGGATTATGGAGGGGAAAGAAAAAGATAGTAGGTTCTTTTTCCTTTCAAATAGCTTTTTGTAAAGTATTATTGCTTATGTTTGTATGATTAACAACTCCTCTTAAAAAAAGGAAACAATGTCAGATTAAAACCTTGTGAGTCCTGTTGTTGTTCAAAGCTTACCTTGCCTTGATCTTATTTTTAAGATGCACARCTAACTGTATTTTAAGTTTTAGATTAAGAGCCAAATCCATTTGTAGTGTGTTTATTTTTATCTTATAACTGCATGGTTGCTGCCTTGCAACAGTCACAGGGAGCACAGGCACATTTTCTGTCCTACTAATATTGTTTGTTTCCTTTTTGTGGTGCTGAAACGCTGAGCTCTTCTTCTTTCCCTTACTCCCATAAATAGCAGGTTACATTCCTCTGGGTGAATTTCACCTTTAACCTATTCTGCCTCACCCAGAACATCTAGAAACTGATGAAAAGAAGAAAAATCACAATTGATATTGTAAAGGCAAGCACTGTGACTAGCAGAATTGACTGTATTTAGTGAAGAGAGGAAGGGCAGTTCACAAAATTGCATGAAAGAAGTTTATCAGTTGGAAAGTATTTCCAAAAAATACATTGCTGAAGGAGAAACAGACATACTTGGAGAAGAGTGAAGAATGCATTTATCTGCGAAAATGTGGTATTGGACTAAGGCATTCATGTAGTGTCCCTCTTTTTAAAGTTCTTTCAGAGATGATAATCTCAAAAGAAAAGAAGAAAATTCATTGTTACTTATATTCCTGATGCTGTCAGAAGTTTTTCAGAGATACACACTTACCCAAAATTTGGGCATGTTTTACAGAATCTCTCTAAAACTGATCTTGATCCTAGATGATGAAATCATAAATTTGATTTTCGTAATTTCATTTTCTTCTCTCAGTATTCTCCTTGAACCAATAAATAGAAATTATTACAAAACCAGATAGTTCTTGTGGTTTAAGTCATGTATTTAATGACTAACAACTAAAATTGAGGCCACTAAGCCTATCATCTTACTTGTGTCAGATACCTATAGCTGTACAAAGCTTTGTTTTCCTAGTGAAAATCCCTGTAATAGTTGCTCTCGCTCATTTTTTTTGCTCTAATTCCTACACAAAAARGTGTGCAATGTCTTCAAGTAATAACAAACTGACATAAAAGATGTTCATTTTCCTCAGTGAATTTGGAGACATACCCTGTTACAGTCAGCCCTAGAAGCTGCCTATGGGCTAGTAACTGGCTGCAATCAGGTGCCCAGTCACCTAGGGCTTGACAGATCTACCTAGATAGGACTGAAACCTGAATGTTGATTATTCGTCTTGTGTAGTAAGAGACCCGGCTAGTTTTATCTTGTGCCTCTGCTTATCATGTCTATGGACTACAGTCCAGCTCCTTAGCAAATCTACAAGCTTCACTCATGCCACATAAGCCTTGGTTTCTGATCCTGACTGCCCAGCCCTACTAAGTTCTTATCTCTGGTTGTACTTTGCAGTTCATATATAG